>NC_072852.1:31607659-31914865 GCF_028858705.1 Grus americana | reverse complement strand
TAAATAGCAGTACTTCCTTAGTCATTTAGATTGTTTTTTCTTCTAAGAAATTTTCACCTAAAGAAAATTGCAGAAGGGTAACTAGAAATATTTCAAGTAGGTTTTTGTTTTTTAAAATATCAATTTCCATTATTAAGTCAGTGTTTCTATTTAACAGACATTTCCATGGTGAGCAAGTGTTTATATATAGTAGAAATAGGGTTGGCATATTTTAATGATTGTATTTATTTAAATATGACACTATTATGCAATGTACCAATCTAAATCTCTCTCCTATATGTTAGAATTCAGCAAATTTCACTCCTGTGCTTTAACGAAAAATAATATCTGATTTTTATATCCTAAGCATTTCAAAATGGCAATGTGACCTTTCCTGCAGTGCAATTTCAGTAAAACAATCACTTTTTCAAGCACCTTGTTATTGAAATCTTAGAGAAAGCAACTGCATCTAAATGATATTAAAAGGATACTATATTTTCTTTGTCAAGACATTTGGTATCTAGGAATAACATTTATTTCTTTGTAGACCAAGAAAACATTCAATTAAAACACTAGCAAATAAATGAGATGAAAACCAAGTAATAGCTGTCAGATGTTTTTCAAGGTTATAAATTACAGATGGTTTCTATCAAAATTGATATTGGACTAAAGGTATACTTCACACCATGCTAAGGCTTTTAACATGTTTTTAACCACGATGGCATTAATTCAAGAGATTGAAGGAAATAGAGAATGGGATTTTATGATGAAAATGAAAAATACCATTTATTGACATCTTAGTGCTAAATTCAAATTACTTGAAATACTTATTCAGTGTATTGAAACACTTATTCAATGAATATGTAAATTTAAGAAAAAAATCTTAATTTCTTTCAGGCTTCAGCTTTTGTGCAATCACAAAATACTGTATTGTCCTTATCTATAAACCTTTTTCCTCAGTGCCCAACCTGGATCTTTGTCAATTATTTCACCCTCTGAATCTTAATCTTAGATAGACAACTCATCTTTAAAATTTCGCATTTTTCCCCATCTTCTATTTTCCTCCAGCTTTAGATGAACATATAGAATAATGATTTGAGTAGATTATTTTGATGTGCATTTTTAAAATGAATACATATTATTAAATTTCTGTTCGAGTTACTATATTAAAACAACACAGCACATTAAGAGGTATGTTGGTTTTGTGCTGTAATCAAATCCCAAGGTTTTGTGAGGCAAAAAGCACAGCTATTACGCAAGAAGGGGAAAAAGGGAAAACTCAACAATTTCTCAACATTCAATTATTACCTAAGGACTCTGACATGGAGGAAATTAGAAAATAATGTTTATTTCTGTGTTCTGGAAATATTTAATTTGAATATTTAGAATATGTATTGATTAACATTCCAGGATGAGCTATGAAATTTGCATGCATTTATCTAAGAAACCAATGAGAAGTTATTTTCATCTTAAGCAGTTGTAGAAGTTGACTGGATGGCACCATTAAAATGCTAAAGAAATAAGACCAACATCACACATAGGATTTCTTTATAGCTCTAAAAATTATTCACATACTAAAACTGAGGTCACTTTTGATGCTCGTATGCATTGTGTTATTAATCTTGTTTCTGAAAAGTCTATGTGCTCAGTTACTGATAAAAATTCCCTCGATCCCTGGAGAAGAAAATTCTAGAAGAAAAATCTATTCAAATTTGGCTGAACTCATATTAAAATTACTATTCTTCTTTGGCAAGCATGATTTTTCAGTATGTTTCTGTGCAAGGAAAAACTGTTTTTCAATTCCCTATTTAGGGATTTGGATTTGCTGTTAATATAGCTAAAACGAGAGTTCAACACCACGCATCTGTGACTATGGCTGAATACAAGAAATTCACACAATGGAATCACTCCTTACCCTTTGCTCTCTGCCTCCCGACAAGCAGACTCATAAGGGTTATTCTTTGGGACACCATTCATCTCCACAAGGTTTCTTAATAATATTCTTGCTGAACATTCACCCTTCCATTCTTACACCGTTACCTTGACTGATTCATTAAGATCTGAAGGAAACTAGTGATACGCTGGGTCAAATAAAGGAGAAAAGTAAAGTTTTCCATTATGGCCCAACAATAGCCACTGCTGGGCTTGGGACCAGAGCACAATGTTATCTACTGATTTCCTTCTAAAGTCTGTAAGCTTAAAGGATGTCACATATTTCTAATGGTGCTCCCCATTGTAGATACTGGGAATTATCTCACTGCATGGGAAAAGCTCTCATAGAAAGCCTTTAAATTACACTGATCAGAAACCTTACTTGTTTCAGACCTGATAGAAGACAGATCAGCACTTGTTATAAACCTCCCCTGAAGAAATTAATAGATTAGGCAGAACTGGGTTTAGCCCTAGAAATCTGATTTGCTCCCTTGTTGTTTCTGTCAACATTTCCCTCTTCTGTGGGTGGAAAGGGGGTGTAACCAATATACTGTAGTTTGCAGAAAATTTTCACTGTGAATCTAATTCAGCAGCAATTCTCCCGTCATGATCCTTACTTCGGAGAGCTGGATTGCACTTTCAGACTGCTGTTTGCCTCTTGCCAAGAAGATAAAGATCTTTTAAACTTATTTGGGGCTCTGTTCTTTTTGATAAGGTGCTGTAGGATTAACTGTCCTGAAAATTCACTACCTTGCTGTGGCAACCTCACATGGAGCATGCAAAACCGCAGAAGTGCAATGCTTCTTTTGAACTATTAAAAAAAAAAATTTTTAATATTTTTTTAATTTGGAGACCAATACAAACAAGGTCTTTGAAGATATAGCATATGTAGCTCTGAGGTATCTCAGCCACACAATAAGAGGCCTTGTGTATGGAGCAGGGAGAGGTGTCAACTCTGCTGCTGCAATGGGCAATAGGTTAACTTTGACAAAAATATGCACAAGCTGCTCCTCTTGGGTCCTTTTGCCTCTGACACAAACCAAAAAACACAGCACAAATTCTAGGTAGTACTGGGGGAAAATGAGATACATTCTCGAAAGTATTGCTTTTGGAATAACAAGTGAGGGACTCAGGATTTCTTGTGCTACGTTGTCACCTATATTTTTTGGGTGTATAAATAATTACATTAGTACAGTATTCTGAGAAAGAATAGCTACAATCCAATGAGCTGATGTCAGAGAATTGCATTATAGTGTTCTTCAAAAAAGAAGAGACAATAATTCCATTGAAGAAGCCCTGGACAGCTAATAAAAGGAGTTGACCTGATAAGCTCTGTTACTGTGTCTGTGTTAGAACAGGACTGTTCCTTCTCTACAGCTTTTAGGTATAATGATATTGTGACATACTTATGATATGTCATTTCTATGATAAATATTTTCTTGTTCTAAAAGGAACACTGGAGACAATTAAATGTATGTGTCACCAATTACACATTTTACACAACGTGAGGGAGGGACTGAAGGCTGTTTATTCATGTCTCTGAACCGAATGGTAAACAGCTACCTTGGTTGTACAATTTGTCCAGTGTGAGAGATAGTGTCTCTCTGGGAACCCAGTGACAACTTTATCTGAGTTATGGTATAATGAAGTGGATGCAAGTTTCACACTTAAAGAAGGATTCACCACATAGTCCGAATGGCAGTGGAATAAAATGCAATGTCCATTTACCTCAAGGTTATTTCAGATTAATCTGACATCTATCTTTTAAAGATAATTGACAGAAATCAGCAAAACAAAAACATTTAACCCAGTCTCTGAATGGAAGTAGGCATACGAGTTGCCTGTATCGTACAGAAGGAGATCACGTGCATATCTTAAAGGAATGAGGATGTCTGAGCCAAACTCCCAGACTGGGAGTGTCTGAAAGCTGGCCTTTCTCTCTCTATATAGTCACTTCACTCAACTAAAACCTATGCGAAACTGCTTCACAGCCCACAGTTTCTTCTCAGACTTTGGTACCAAACTAACTCCTGTGGATGAGGACATCAGTGAAGGGTAGTAACCACCTTTTGCATAATAACCTGTTGTTTGTAGACCTGTCTCGGGAGGTAGGTCCTGGTCAAGAGAACATTTATGCCATCTACATTAATATCACTGTAAGGCAGTCAGTAACAGTAACCTCTGGAGCCTTTAACTCCTCCTCCAGCTATCTCACTATACTGAGGATTTTTTTTGGATCTTTTTGGGTTTGATATTTTTTGTTTTATTTTGTTTTGTTGGTGTTTTTGTTTTGTTTTGTTTTGTTTTCACTCTGAACATATGAAGACAGCACTCCTGGGAATTCTAGGTGTCCTAGTTTTTGGCTGAGATGGTGTTAATCTTCACAAGAAGCTGGGAGGGGACACAGCCAGGACAGGTGACCCAAACAAGCCAAAGGGGTATTTCATATGATATGATGTCATGCTTAGCAGATAAAGGGGGCTGGTTGGGGAGGAGGGGCCACTGCTCAGGAGCAGGCTGGGCATTTTTTTCAAGTGAGCATTGTGTATCACCCACTTTCTATATTCTTTTATAAGTACTGCTGTTATTTTCCTCTTCCTTTGCTGTCTTGGTAAACCGTCCTTATCCCAACACACAAATTTTACCTTTTTCTTCCAATTCTCCTCCCCATCCCACCAGGGCGGGTGGGAGGAGTGAGCGAGTGGCTACGTGGTGCTTCGCTCCCAGCTGGGGCTGACCCATGACATGAGGCCGAAGGCACTAAGCATGGTGAAAAAGTTAAATGCTATCATTACAGATGCACAAAACCAGGCATGGAACATGTGCTGGTTTGGGCTGGGATAGAGTTAATTTTCTGCATAGTAGCTGGCATGGGGTTGTGTTTTGGATTTGTGCTGAAAACAGCATTGATAACCCAGGGATGGTTTCGTTCCTGCTGAGCAGTGCTGACACAGAGCCAAGGCCTTTTCTGCTCCTCACCCCACCCCACCAGCGAGGAGGCTGGGGGTGCACAAGGAGTTGGGAGGGGACACAGCCAGGACAGCTGACCCCAACTGACCAAAGGGATATTCCATACCATATGACATCATGCTCAGCAGAAAAGGGGCTGGGGGAAGAAGAAGGAAGGAGGGGATGTTTGGAGTGACGGAGTTTGTCTTCCCAAGTCACCTTTACATGTTACGGAGCCCTGCTTTCCTGGGGATGGCTGAACACCTGCCTGCCCATGGGGAGTGGTGAATGAATTCCTTGTTTTGCTTTGCTTGTGCATGGGGCCTTTGCTTTACCTATTAAACTGTCTTTATCTCAAATCACGAGTTTTCTCACTTTCACTCTTCCGATTCTCTCCTCTGTCTTGCTGTGGGGGGAGTGAGTGAGCAGCTGTGTGGTGCTTAAGTGCCTATTGGGGTTAAACCATGACAATATGTTGACATGTCTTGAGTGTATCATGCTCTCACTCATGTTTTGTTTATATAGATTTTGCAGAAGTCTAGAAGTTTACCTAACACAGCAGGAAAAATTAATAAAAGGTTTTCCAAACAATATGAGAGGAAACAAGCTATTTCTAAAAAGCAAAATACAGGATTGTGTAGTGATAGCTTTGAACAAAGTAACTCTGCTAACTGAATGAAGAAGCAAAACCACTTTTTGCAATGTTTTGCCATGGTTTATTTATCCTGCTTGTTTATAAGTTCAATAAGTAATATAGCTCTCCCATTTTAGAGCAAGTATATTCAAAGCTAGTTTGAGTCTAGCGATGCAGTCTTGCATCATATCAGCCCCCGAAGGCTTGCAGATGCGCTTGGCCATGGCAGTTATTTGTGAATGAAGCAACTAATGTAACATGAGGGAAATTAAAATACGTAGTCTCAAGCCGCAACTGACTATTGTCACTAGGAAAGTTAGTGCTTAGAAATGTTAGACTGCTGTGATTTTTTTCAAAATGGCGGTACTGCTGTGAATTAGGAGTAAAGTCTTGTAACAAGATGACGTGCTTTTGGTGACTTTCTTTTCCATAATCAGGGGATGAGGTAGTAGTGGTATTTAAGGCTGGGGAGAGGACATTTACTGCTATACTCATAAATATATTTACAGTGGTATCTTTTTAAAGTTTCTCAGTTATTATCGCTGGTAGAATGATGTTACATTGCGCAACAATGTATATGCTACGTAAGTTCAATTTTTCCACCCTCTTTCTTATTCTCCTTTGAAATTCTTCCACATAGCCCTTTGTGCATGGTATCCCCAGTGTTACTGTAATTACTTTTCATGTTGTCAGCTAGATGAGTAGATCAGAGTCAGTGTTTTCCCTTTCTGCTTTCCTCATATTGGACAACAGTGTTGCTTTTTTGGGCTCAGGTGGAAAACATACTGCACCAAATGTAGAGCTGCCATGAGAAAATTGCTTTTCTTTTGACTTCATTGGTATTTTTCTACCCTCACAATTTAGGAACAAAAAACAATTGCAATTCTGAGCTATATTTTTCTCCTTCTTTGAAGATACCCTTCACTCAAGACTTTGGCTAAATGCCCACAGTACATTGACATATTAGCTAGGTTTCCCTTAATTTTATTTTTAATCAAGGAACATATATTTCTGTCCTCTTCTGACCTACTTTCTATCAGTTACTGCAGCTGTATCAAAGAAGTTGCCTTTCCTTTTCTCTATATTGGCCTTGTAAAAATAATGTTTTTCTTCTTTATTGTGAATGTGGATAGAATATAACTGATACTGTTTCCTTGCTCTTGGAGAAATATTGACTTCATTTTGGTCTTTATGTCATTTAGTGGCCGGTAATATTGAAACAAATCACCTAAATAAAGAATCCCCAACAGACTGACTTCAAAAGGATATCTGAAAGAATAAAGATGAAAGACTGATACTGAATATAGATATATTTAAAGCAAAAACATGCCCCCTTCTACCTCTGAGAAATGAACTAAAAGAAGCAAACAAAGCCCTAAACAAAACCCCATTTCTTATTGTGTGGGCTAATGTTCTATTAGTAATACTATTTTGAAAGATTATTAGGAGAATTTATTAAAAGATCTTTTTACAATAAGCAGAGGGTGCAACTGGAAAGATGATAGAGTCGGAGGGCTCGGAAGTTAGTCGTGCCCTGTCCTGACCTACCATCACCTAAATCTGCAACAACTTTTTGTGGCTCCAAATATTGCTGCACTAAGGCTTACAGAACATGAACAGCAACTGTGTAACTTGTAAATCAGATAGACAGACAAGCTGAAAAGGATCTTTGCATTACAAAAGGTTAACATAATCTGCAGGTCCTAAATTATTTCCCAGCTCAATAAAATTCACCTTAGAATACGACATCTGTTCTCAGTGTTGAGCATAAGAATTAAAAGTAGCATTCACCTTGAACTTCTACATTAAAATTTCATATAATAAAATAGATGCAAATGGAATGTGTACAGTTTCCGATATATTTGCCTACAAGTCTTTCCTTCTCAGATCCTTCTCCAGAACTTTTTAATAAGCTACTAACAAATATGGGATATAGAGATTAGTACATATAGCCTCAAATTTGACAAAACGAATCAGATACTATGCATGAGTCTTGGCATTCTTTTCATGCTATAATACCGACTAGTTAATTTCTAATAATATTGCAGTCTGTTATGAACTGCTTACTTGTCTTTACATCTTCTAACTTGATAAATACTACAAAGCAGGAAAGCTCAGTTTTGGCTTCCTTATTCTTCATTTTAATCAGAGAAACTATTGGTATAAGAAGCTAGTAAATTTGAACAAAAGACCTTTCCTGCAACATCAATATTGTATTGATCTTTGGCACACATATGAATAACATGACTGTTGCTATTATTGTTTTTCTCTACTTTTCTTTATCATTTGATAGCAAGATATTATGTTTTTGAAGATGGAACACACCTTTAAAGGTCATATGTACACCTACATTTTATCAAAGTACAGAAATACTTGAAAACTATTTGAATTCTGTGCTCTTTCTTAGAATAATCTGATATAATCTGTGTTTAAAAATTATTTTTCTGTATTTTTTATATCTTTGCACATGTTAAAATGACACTAACAATATAAAGTTTCAGTGGATATTGAAAGGTGGTTAGCTGGCACAAATGAATAGGAGGCAACAGAAACAACCACCAAAACCAACAGAAAAATGCAAAATTTCCCTGAGTTTTTGTATATGGAATAACAAATATTTTAATTGCTATTATTGGACAACTATGACTCTCATTGCCATTTAAAGCCTAGACAAAATGGGGAATCAATAAAGTCATTGTGTATGATTGTACTGTGCTAAGATTTTGTACTCTGTTTGGTTTTCCCTACAAAGAAAATGCATGCCCAGACCTTACTTAAATAATGTAGGTCCCATCTTGACACAAAGAACAGTCATAAAATGTATACTTCTCTTCCCAGATAAAATAGGGAGTATAATTTACATTAGCTAATGAAAATTTTTTCTAGATTCATTTGAGTTTACATCAGCCAAATAAAATTCTGGCAATTTTAAGCTACACACACAGATCCTTTCTGTAGCCATGAAAAAGAGATGTGAACCTTCAGGCAATTATCCATACCATCATAAGGCAGATGTCACATGGAGATGTCCTTCCAGTAACTTTGGAATGTATAGTTTAGATTAGACACTTGCTTTTTAGAAGAATAGATTGGGTGAGACAAATGCCAACCATCAAAAGCCTCATTCAGCAAATCTCCTACATTTATTTAATTAAACATTTAAGGATTTCATTATATAAGAAACAAGGTAGGGAAGAAAAAAAAAAAAAAAGGAGCAGGAGCCGGGAGAATGACATAATCTTTGTACTAGCATTATTCACAATTTGTTTGGCACAGTACTTACCTGCAGCTCCTATTAACATCCGAACCACTTTGGTATCCTGGTGAGGATGGAGAAATATGTGAATCTTGTGGAACAGACTAATGAGGTATCTCAAAAACATGAATGACTTGCACTTATTTCTCCTAGCTGCCATCCAATTATCTCCATCTCTTTACCATTATTTTGTAACATCTTTATTGACACTGGAAGTAGATTTAGACACTAAAAAAAATATGTAAAACTTTTACTTGATATTCTAAAGATTAAATGAATTAAAATAGCCACATTTTAAAAATTCTTGAAATAATAGAACACACTCCTGTGAATAGCAAAACAAATGAAGATGTGTTTCTTCTGGTTTTGCAACTTGAGAATAGATTCTTTCTAATAAATTAAAACTCTGACTAATGCCCTTCTTGCATTTGGAGCGTTCGTGACTTCTGTGTTACATCTAATGACAAACAGAAATATACTGAGCTTTTCTATTCAGGAGTCATGGGTAATTTCTCTTGATTTTTCACCAGGGCATTTGTTTTCACATAGTTTGTATTACCACACATTGACTTTGGGATAACAACCCTATGGCAAAGCATGAATAAAATTGCCTATGGTCTAGATAACAATAGACTGAAATAGTTAAATGGATTCCATGGTTAAATGGAATCCTGTTAAAATTGCTTTGATTGTATCAGGACTCAGTGTTCACAGCTACTGACCACATAATCATTCACTATGGCTGAATATTGATTTTAGAGACAACTACCTTCAAAAATTCAAGGAAAATGAGCACAATTTGGTATAACATCAAGGCGGGAGACTAAAGTAAGAAAAAAGAAAACCTTCATATATTAGTTGTGGGTACAGCTGCATCATAAATCAGCGTGCAGAAAGAAGGTCAATGCAACTACAACTATATAATATTTTATCTAAGGCACAGTATCCACTGCATTGTTTCATCTCTTTTATGTCCTCTGACCCCTTTAAATCCATTTGTTCATACTGCCCATCCAGCTGCATGAATATTATTGTGGAGCAAACCTCAAAGCACATCCTAACAGAAGCCGGTTCACTCAGAAGTCCCATTTCCAAAAGTCACACCACGATGTTGTGAATAAATATCAAAGCTAGAACGCAGCAGTCCTTGACAATTTTCCAGAACATTTGCTAGCCCTACTGCACTCCATGATTGACAGGAGGGCTACAGCCAAAAATCCCAAAAAGATTAATAATAGAAAATGCACTAGAATCAAATGAGTGACATAAATTATTAAAAGAAGATGTTAGTGAAGTCCTTACACCATGACAAATTCTAAAACTTGACTATAAATTAATTAAAGCATCATCACTTTTTCTGAACATTGAAAAATGTGCTTGTTAGAAAAGAGGCTAAAAGTAGATGCATCATCAGAAGAATGACTTTTTTTTTCATGTGGGGTGCAATTTTAGGCATATGATTTGCATCATCACAAACTAGATACATCTTGTCATCTCATGGTCTAATTATGTTCTGGGTTTTTTTGTTTTGTTTTGTTGGTTTGGGTTTGTTTTTGTTTTTTTTTTTTTTAAGTGGCTATCTTCGTACTACTCTTACTGTACATGTTCTGCCAGTATATATTACTTTGTAAGCATTTCTTTTAAATTAGAACAAAGCTGAATCTGAAGAATTCCTATCTAGAAAGATAATTGTACTGTATGGAAAGAAATGGAGGAGGAAAAAGAGGACAAATAAAATGGCATGGCCTGATCTTTGTTTATGAGAACATTTTCCCATCAGCTGTCTGTAGAAATATAATTTCCATTTTGCCTTAAAAATCAGTCAGACAACTTTGCTTAACACATATTCTTCCTTGTCAAACATTTCACTGATGCTTCATTTTGTAGACAGCTTAATAAAAGGTATTTCACCCTTAGCATGTTGCTGAAGTTCTGTGTCATTTTCTTTCCATTTCAGATGACATTTGTGGAAGCAAGAGCCCCAGATACCTTATAAGTAGCGTCACTGTTAGGATTGTTAACTCCTTTCTTGCTGCCTATCTTACAATACAGAGAAAAAGGAAACTGTGCACAATGTTTTCTCTTGGGAAGGTAATTTTTGATAGCTGAACAGTCAATGACATTTAAAAGATAAGAAAGCTGCAGATTTTCCTTCCCCTTCTGACGGTAGCTCAGAAGGCCTCAAGACTCCAATACATGGGAAGAACTTATTAACAAGAGTTGCCATGGTCCTTTACATACGATTTTTTCAATTACCATATATAAAGCAAACTGTATATACATAGTGTTTTATATGTAATTTTGATAAAATATGTATTGTAAGAGTGTTTGGAAGCTCAGAGGAAGATGCTTCATTAAGGTTATCCAAGGAAAGGCCTTTTCACTGCAAAGGGGATAATAAGTAAAGGAGGAAGCAAAAAAAATTCCCCAAAACACAGAGAGGGACACAAACCTAATATATGAGGGATAACAGAGACGATGCCAAAGACCAAATGTCTCCAAGTCACTAGTTGAGGAGCCATTAAGAAACTCCAGTCACAGCTCTGGAGAAGGTCGACCTGGACTTTTTAACTGATAAGAAGGGTGAAACAGGAAGAAGATGAGGATTTGGGATATTTGAGGTGAGGGCTTCTTGGGCCTGTGGTGTCAACAATTGGAGGGAGAGCAATCTCAGAGCTAGACACTGGAGCAGGTGGGGGTCTTGGCCCAGCCACTGGGGAGGGAATGGACTATATCCCACGTGTCAGCTGCTGGGAGGAACTGGGGTGAATGAGGCAAGTGAGGGGCTCTGCACTCGTGGCTGGAGAAGGACTATAGGTCGCAGCCTGTGTGCTGGATGCTGGTAGGGGTGTGAGTGTATCTTCCCCAAATCTGGTGTGCGCTGGGCTGTGTATGTAGTTCACTCAAAAACCTCAAGCTGACCTAGGTACAAGTAGGTTGCTCTGGGTGTAGCAGGGGTATCGGGCAGGCAGAGGTCCATGCTGGTATTTGAAGGAGACCTGTGATTATGGGTTGCCTGTGAGATGAGTGTGTGAAGTGTGCATGTTTGCTAGCAAGCATCAAGCTGGACCAGACAGCAAGTAGGGGACCCATGGGGCAGGTAAGAGACCCAGGATCTGGGCAAGTATGCTGGACAGGCAGAAGGGCTATGCCAGTACTTGGAGGATCCATGAATGTGCTTGTGAATCTAGAGAGTGTCGTGTGTGTGCCTTCACTAATGAACTTCAGTCCAGACCAGCTGATGAGGAGGAGGGGCTGTCCGTGCTGATGTTTTATGTCAGTCCTATATGTGGGTGCTGATGAAGGCAGCACCCTGTCTGTGGCTGGCTGTGCAGCTGGCACCATCAGTGTTCTCTGTGTGTATCTGAGACACACTCTCAGCCTTGCTACCTGTTGAACCTTTAAACAGGAAAGCAGCTGTCACATCCCTCAGCCTGGGATGGAGACCCCAGGTGCCCCAGGTGCCCTAGGCTGGGCTTCAGTGGCCAGGCAGGAGAAGCCCCCAGTCCCAGAGCTGCTGGAAGAAGCATCTCTCATCACTAAACAGTAATGTGCTGTCAAAGTATGATAAGTTATTCTATTTTTTTATTTCCAACAGCAAAAGATATAACCGTTCTCTATCTTTAAAAACTAATTATGTGTTTAATACTTTGTATACAATTCCTGTACATTTTTACTGTTTTGATTCTTTCACAGATTTTACCATTTCCGAAGTTTCTCATCCCTTCATTCCTACAATGTACAATAAGATGCTCTTTTGTATGCTTTAGCAGCATTACTCCTTTTCTCCTCATAATCTTCCCTGCTTCCATTATATCCTTCCATTTTGGGCTCTTGTTCTATCTTAAGCAAAACGATTATTCTTTTCCTCCCAAGATCTTGCCATAATATCCATAAAATGTTATTTTCCTGGTCCTCCTCCTAATTCATTAACAGTTAATTAAGAAGCTATACAGTGGGCCTGTTCCTTGACAAATATTTGCAAATATCTGTAGATATTTTAGAAAAAAAAAACTACTCCAATCAACTGTATTATCTTTTTCTTTGCCCTTTTTCTTTCCCCTGAGATCCTTATAAAAATTGTGTAAAACAGAGTTTTTTGCAGTGCAGCTCTATTAAGTATGTGGAGAAGACTTCCACGTATTCTTAAAACCCTGCAGCTCATGCCTCGGGAAGTAAATCCAGCTCCCTGTTAAAGAATGATGATGGAGAAATTCACTGAAGAAGAATTTATAATGATTTCCTCCCTTCAAGATCTGACCACAAATGAGAATCACTAGGACCAATTGCAATAGTGTAACAACAGCAGTGTAATTTTCTGTTGTTTCAAGCAATTGACAAAACCAAAAAGGCTTAGAAAGTTGAAAGCAGATTTGTTACTTGTCCTGTATGATAACTAACTAGACAGCAATTGTTTTTGAGAATATATTCCCTATAACTGTTACTTACAACAAATTTATCCTTTTATCTATAAATTAATGGGCATAACATAACTGTTAATGGAAAGTACCCTTAGGTGGATCTCATTTAAATGGAAAGTTAATTATTCCATGTAATACATGTACTATAACTCTATATGTATAGGAAATTATTCAGATACATGCAATAGCAAGAACCAGTCAGTAATGGATATAACAACATGAAAATGCATAGGATGCAGAATGCACAAGGAGGGAAGCAATGGGTTTACATTTACAAGAATTTTTAAACAGCAAATAAAAAAAAGATATGAAAATACCATGTAAAAATATTCAGTAACACTGACAAAGTCCCCGGGTTTTGTAGAAATTACTCTTTAAAGCCTTTAAAGAGATAGGGTTTAAAAAAAATTGAATCTATCCCACTCCTTTGACGAAAACCTCATAGACATTGACAAGCAGAATAAGAATATGGATATTTGATTCTTATTTTGGGGTTTTTTTGTTGTTTGGGGTTTTTTGGTTGGTTGGTTGGTTGGTTTTTGTTTGGGTTTTTTGGGGTTTTTTTTTTCAGATTTCGTACTTGTGTCCTTATAATGTTATTGATTTATAATAAAAAGACTGGGTTCAAAAAATATATTTGAACTGCAGTTTCTGTATTTTCATATGTGGCCATGGTGTTTGTATTGTTATCTGCTTGATTTGATTTGTCATTTTCCATTTGCAAAATTTGCTAAACTTTTAGCATCATCCTTTGAAAAACAAAAGCAAGGAAGCGACAAAAAGGAGCTAATGATAGGAATGATGTGGCATTTTAGAGGAAAGGCTCAGTCAAACTGTCATATTTTCATTGTCATTATTTGTTTACATGTCAGTAGTGTTCAGAGATCTCAACTCATATCAAAATCCAGCAGTGCCAAGGATACTGCAGTGCAGCCTATTCTCACAAGAACTTAAAACTGGAATAGTCAAAAGACAGCATAAAGGGAGAGTGGATTCATCCACAAAGATCTGAATCTGAAAATAAAAAGGAAAGTTTTCTTCCCGTGCAAATACAGGCATCTTGGATGACATGAACATCTCTAAATGTAGTACATTGCCCCTACACTCATCCAGGGAATGAGTCGCGGCCCCTGGGCTAAGTAACGTCATCTGGGCCCACACTGCTCGCAGCTACCTCTGCCTCGAGTGCAGTGGTGCATTAATAATACAGGCACCTGTCTCAGGTCTTCTCTGGCTCCCATGTGGTGCTCTGTGGCTCACGCACAAAATAACTATTATTTTGTGCACACACACAAAATAACTATTATTGTGTGCTTTTTCTAGGTCAAAGTGTTGTAATAACACATTATGAATTTGCTGAATCCAAGTTACAGAATGGGTTGCCTCAATTCCAACCGGTCTGTTACAGTCAGACTCTCGTAGAGGAGGAATTTATTGTTAGTCTAAGTCTTGATAATCTAATAAAATAATTGTTGTTAGACCAGTTATAATCGTGCTAACACTTTTATACAGATAAGATGATATATCTGCTCAAGATTTCTAGAATTCAGCCTGCTATTACGATCACCATTCCATTGCCACTCTGGCACTTAAAATCAGTGATTTCAGTCTGGGAAGGAGGCTATGGCAAACCTTTGATGTCCCAGGTACTTCATGTGGATGAGGATGATGTTATGTTGATGGTTTCTTTCTCCCCACTCCAGGATCTGCCTTGCATCTTTTTTTCTGACATGCTTTACACTTTATTTATTGGTTTGCAAGTCCTCAGTGCATCTAAATTCACATTCACATTCACTATATATACTGTTTTACACATGCTGTATACTTGTTCTTTGTTCTCTGTTAAATTCAAAACTGGTTTTACTCAGCTCACAATGTTGCATTCTTTTCATGACTGGTTAATTGGACATTGGTGAGTAGTTCGTAGCCCAGGAGCCACCTGATTTCAGTAGAATTACGTAGGGTTATTTTTGCTCCTATTTTTATTTTACACATTTGGCTGTGTTCAATTTTTCTCCCTTAATAGGCTACTTTAAGAAATGCTTATCAGAGAATGTAGAAGTGTGCAGTGTAACATTTAAATGACTTAACCCATCTCCTCTTCAATAGCCTTGATTTTTGAGGGAAGACCATCTCAAAATTGAAAGTATTCAATGGCAACCCTCACTTGTCTGAAAGCTATATTAACTCATTGGAGCAACCTATTTTGGCAGATGTGCTCATCCAGAAAATAGATAACATAAAATTCAATGACTTTTTCCCACAGCATCAGACAAATTTAAGCCACTCATAACGTCAATTTACAGAGAAGTGGCAGACTTATAAATTACTATAGCTTTATAGGTAACATGAAGCAAACATATGGTGGAAGGTATTTGGAAAGGCATTTATGAGTCCTGTAAAAATGCTATAATAAAGTTCTAAACAGTTTATTCCAGGGTACTTTGTCAATGCTGATTGGTGTTCCTAACTCTTGGCTCAACTTTCAAACATGATTCACTAATATCAATGGATTTCTGGACTGGTTTTGTGCAGTCTTAATTTTTTTTCAGCTGATATTCAAATATTTCCTTTAATTTTTAATTTTAGAAATTAAGATGACTGTTATTAGCTACAGCAAAACTTAAAAAAAAAATATATTTCTAAAAATCCATTATTTTATGTGAAAAGCTTCATTTTATAGGCTGTTTGCTACAGAATTAGACAAAATTATAATTAGTGCATATCCAGATCAGTAAATACATTGCTGAAAATAAATATGAGCAAAAAACCCCATCAACCCTTTTTTTTTTTTTTTTTTTTGGTGACAAATCTTTCCTTCTGACCGCTGATGCTGTAGCCTGTTGCCTTATTCTGTGAGCACCACGTGGGTCCTCGCTTTGCAGAGCTGCTGCTCACCCTTCACCGTGGCCACACCATCACTGTTTTATCTTCAGCCTCACTCAGGAATGCAACTAGGTTTTTCACAGTTGTCACATCAGCTTCTTGCTACGGGAAAATACGGTAAACAACAAACATAATACTGTGTGAGACAACAAACAGAACTTAGAAGGTCTTAAGTGTCAGCTCAAATTATAATTAAGGTATCACAAGATTCCTTAGCATTGCATTAGCCTTCGTCCCTTCTCATGAAGTGACAGATTAGGTGAGGATTAGGTGTCAGTGTGTGCTAAAAGATGCATTTTTTTTTTTTAATATCATCTTACCTAAATATAACTACTAATGATTGTACATTCCTAAACACAAATTCCTAAAATGATTGGTTTTATAATCTATAAAAAGTATTCTATAAAAAAATCAGACAGAAGTTTTGATAAGTATTTTACTGAAGCCGATAACTACTATAGAGCTATAGAATATCTTTGTGAATGCCTTGATTTAACAATGACACCTGATGAAAATATATTACATATCTAGCTACCTTACTATAATCTTCACTGACTGAAATATGCATTTCATTTAGAAAATCTCACCCATCTCTGGATGCTTCTTTGTGTCCTTGTACTGCTCTTTGGGCTGATACAAGAGTCTGTGGGGGCATACTGTAACTTACTGAAGCAACCTGGTTTCTTCGGAGTTAGTTTCCTAGTAGTATATGGCCATTTACTTAATTTATTCAGAATTAGATAACTAAACTTTCTATGATATAGTTTATTTATGAAAACTAGTGGTCTGAATCTCTCCTTATGTCCCATTTTGAACTGTGAGTCTAAGTCATGTTGAAAGTTGATGGGACAAAGTAATTTTTCTATTCCACAAATTCAAAAGTAAAACCACATACCATAAGAACCACCGCTGTTTAAATAGAAGCTTATGAAGATCAGTGAAGTCTTTCCATTATTCTTTCCATTTTAATCTATTTTCAGTCACAATCTTCACATCAGCATAAACTGTAGTGTATTGTATGCTCCAATAACAATAGTTTCCAGAGAACTTTGCAGAAATAGAGTTTAACAATATGTCACTTCAGCACAGATCAAAAAGTAAAGACAGAAAAAGCTTATCTCATGACAGGGACATACAAACGTCAATAACAATGTGAGAGCAAAGGTCTGTCTGCTTGATCTTCTGTCTGTGCTGCAAGCAAATGTCAAAGGAAGAATGTGAATGGGGTCAGGGTATACGATACTTCCCCTAATACTCTTCCAGGCTCCCCTATATTTGCTGTAGGATTCCTGAGGTAGAGATGTTTTGTGTAATGTATGTTTCACTTTTTAAAGAAGCAAAAACTTGTTGAACTTCACAAAGTCAGTTGAAGGATTTGGCCAGATCACCACCATTGCTGTTGTGTGAATGGAGGGATAATAGTTGATGTCAATTCTCAGCTTTTGAAAATCTTTACCTATGATTTTAATTTCCCGTAGAACTTGAAACTGAAAATTGCATCCAAACAAGATGTTTTCTATAATTATTTTCTGCCTGAGGCTTAACTGATAGAAACCTGAAATATTTAATAAATGATTAGTGATGCTTTTATAAATAAAGCCTACAATATTTGGTCTATATTTTATGAATGGGAATGTTGAAGACAGGGTAGTATAGCAAAAATTCACATCTCTTCAGTTGGTACTTTCTGAAAATTCTAGGTGGTAGCTTATAGTTATTGCAGTAGACTAAATGAGAAAATCAATTTAGGTTCAGTTGAAATAATTAGCTCACCTGCATCCCTTTGGCCTACCTTTGATAAATCCCCTTATAACTCTTTTTGTCTCTTCCTCCTCAAAAGCTTTGTCAAGGTCTTGGCCTCTAAAAGAACCTTGCTCTTACTGAATACTAAGTTGCTTTATTTTATTTAGCTTGATTTTTTTTAATTTCATTTATGCTTCCAGACTCCGTTACAAATTCCTTTTGCTTTACCTAATTCAGTGCATAAATCAAAGAGGTGGTAGTATTATGGAAGTAGATAAGGATTTAAAACATGAAAGTGTCTGTAATTTTACAGGCTTAAAAAAGAATATAAAAAACAAAGAGAGTTTCTGAATTCTGCAACCCAGAAGTGCAGAAGAACTTCCTGAAATAGTGGTGGTAAGATGTCCATGACACATGAGCAGGCTGAGGACCGACCTGGGTCAAAGAGATCAATGCTAGACAGCTATCTGTTGTTCACTCTCATGGCTAAAATTTACTATATTAGAGGTTAAGATTTCTTCTTATTTTAGTTTTGCAGTTTCATAAGTCTAACCAGTTCTCAGTCTGACTTGGCCTACCCAAGTCTACCTTACCAGTTTACCAGTAATTGCACAGAAAATGCACAGAAAATTCATGGTCTTCGTGATGGCAGTACTCCTAAGGGTATTACCAGTTTGTCCACTCTCTGAAATCCTGTTGTGAAAAAGTCTCAAATTGAGAATTGAGGCTGCACTTTCTTTAGCAGAACATGTGAAGCAGGATAAGATTTGTAAGGTATCTCTAAATAAAACTTCTTCACCTTTTGGAATAAAGCACAGAGATATGAAAGGAAAGATGAATAATTTAAGGCAGATACATCTTAAAGATGGAATGTCTTGCCTTAAAAGCCTCTTTGGGTTATTACAGCTGGAAGTCTCATCAATCACCAAAATGAAGAGTGAGGCTGTAAAAGTAAGCACCCAAATCCAAGGAAAGAGAAGAAACGTTTCTCAATGGAGACATGCAGTTTTTTAACAGTGTGCAAAAAATCATGACAGACATTCTTCTGGTTTTACCTCTGTTGAACAGCTTTTGCCTCATCCCCTCTTTTTACTTTGATCAATAAGATTTACTCTTCTTCAGTGATGCATTTGAAGAGTGCGACATAGTAAAAATTGCTGTAACAGTTTGATACACAACGCTACGAGAAAAGATCTTGTGGCATGAATATGAAACCAGCTTACATATATAGTCTCTATTTTTTGAACAATTTTAGAGAAATATAAATATTTTTCGTTGTTGTTTAAATATGAGGATTAGCGAAGTGATACAGAACAAAACAGACTTATTTGAAAGATAGCAAAGGAAACAATATTTACCATATTGAATTAGAAATATTTAAAGTATAAATACTGCCTATTGTAGGTCTGTACTGTAGACATAAAGCTGCCTGTGGTAGATAGCTGTGCAACATTGAGAGAGAATTAATATCTTCATTGTAGTTCCATAAAAAGTAGTTCCAAAATTATTTGTATAATTTTACTGTTTATTTCCCATCTATAAAATGTTCCCTCTCTGGAAAAGTCAGTCCTCAATGACATTCAAAATAATAAAGGAGTCTCTGTATACCTAATAACATAAAAGCAAGAGGATATAAATTTTTCCAGTCAATATATTAAGACTGTGGAGTTCATTGTCCAGGATGGTATTGGGAGACATGAAATGTAAAAGATTAAAAGGGATATTAAAAGCTTATAATGATACTGAGACTTTCCAGAGTTATAACACTTAATATCATACCTGTTTCAGACTTTAAATTAAACCTAAATTGGATTAGGACAAAAATTCATGGGGACATATTTTGCCATAGTGCTCTACTAGTTTTGGGCGGTTTTTCTTCCTTTCAGGGTTCCAGAGAGACAAATAAAACCATAAAATTTCCTAGCATGTGTTGTATTGGAGAGAGAAAATCTGAAATATGCTCACAACTCTCTTGTATGTGAAAAGTATTGCTAGATCACTCCACTAATTAAATTCCATTAAAAATTATTCATATTTAACACAGTTCTGTTCATAAAGTCTATTAACATTATGAGACAAGAATAGACACACATCCAGCCAGGTCCCACAGCCACTAATGTTTAATTAGCTGTTTATTAGATAATCCATCTTTTATGGGATGTTCCCACTATTTAGATTTGACAGGCTATTATTCTAATGATTAGTAGATTACTTTGGCTATTAAGTTGTTTTAGAATTAAATTTAGGATCTATCACTAATGGGTTTATATGACAAAGGGGGCAAGTTATGCATGTTTAAAGACTATTAGGCTAGAATGAAAGATCTCTCATTGATTGCAGTACACTTTGGATCAGAACTTTGGAAAACAAGTTTATGCTGGTTTCTATAAGCATGTGATGAAATAGAAAATCATGTCTATCATGTTTGACATTTTTTACATTTCTGAAAATAAATAGTATTTTGGGCTACCACTTCTGGCTACTTTCGGCCATCTGTGATTCCCATGATGGAGTCATGCAAAACTCTATAAATCAATGATAGCCTTCCAGTGGTTACAACATGATCTAAGTCAGATCATCTAGGTCAGATCATCTGCTGGCAAAGTTTTTTTAATGAAATTATGCATTTCTGCTCATGTTGCAATAAATAAACCAAAGAACGAGGACATCTAATTTTAGAAGCACATTAAAGCATGTCTCTGTTTTTCCAGTCCACAAGCGATGAAGCAACATTCTAATAAAAGATCAAATGAAACTTAAAATATCTTTTCTGCATGTTCTTGAAACAGATTTCCTTCTGTTTCTTGAGACTGTTACCCATTCTTTTTCCTAGCTCTGTGTCTCCTAAGCTAAAGGAAAGTCACAATAACTCAATTAGCTATTAACAAGACCGGTATTGTAAGTGACTGCATTTTGTCATCAACTAGTTATGACAATGTTAAGCATCACAAACAAAAGAATACACTAACATTGTCCTTGGAAGTGGGAAAAAAAGGCAAAACATGGAATTAATTATCTTTCTCCTGGGGCAAGCAATGTTAATGTATCCGTCAATCATTTTAAAACTATGACCACTGTACAGTCTCCCTAGGCAAATTTTTAATTTATATGCAATTATATTACAGATGTACTTTCCATATCATACATAAATAAGTTGCTAATACCTCCCAAGATTTTTAATAAAATGCAGAAAGAATATTTTTTTAATAATTTTGTTATAATTTAATGGTTCTGCTTGTCATCAGGTCATAGTTTTTGCTATATTCCTTCAGGGAAGCATTGCTGTACAAATTCTAAGTAAATTAGTTTAGATGAAAACAAATTAACAGCAAATCATGCAAACTGACCTTTACCTGTTAGTTGTAATGCAAGATTGTTAGCTGTAAGTCAGTAAATACTGCAGGATAAATGATTAATTTAAGCTTTATCCACATTAATGTGAAGTAAATTTTAATTCAGCAAAATATCCTGAGTGGATTTCCTTGCATGAATATTATGAGTGGAAAAGAGACATATGAAAGTCAAGGAGTGGAGGAGATGTACTAAAAAGGGTGGAAAAGATCTAGGGCAGAACAAAACTGCCATATAAAAGTTCTCACAGACGTGTATGATCTTTAGGGAACACAAGCACACACGTCTAAAGCTTCTATTCATAAACAATCAGTGATTCTGTTCGAATAACAACACATTGGATTAGCTAGCTACTACAACTGTTGGGCACTTTGTGACTACGCTGTCAAAGGTGGCATACCCTAAAAACCACAGTCATTTCTGACTTTGAAAGCTGCAGTCTTAAATGTGGCAGACAGACAATGTGGCCAAGTGCTTTGTTGGTTAACTGCCATCCAGTGAATTGTGCCTCTGGATGACAATAACAGTTATCAGTGGTACACGAAAAATACAGGAAGATTTTAGATACTGGATATATGTCTTTTTGAAAAGAAAAAAGCCATGTTTTGTGAAGATGGTAAGAATGTTTATAATAGATATGGAGAAGTGAAGGGCACAGAGACATTTAAATAATAAAAAAGTAAGCCATGTCCACTACAGCTTATTAATGTTTTATATCAATGACGTTATGAGATTCCTGGTGTGGAAGACATGAGTCTGGACTGCAACAAGTGGGAAGACCTGGGGTTTGGCTGGAAAGCAGGGCTGAAGCTCAGCAGTTTTGGATGGAAGTTTTTGGTGCAGTTAAACAAGTGGGGCCATCTTTTCATGTCCTGTCTTACCATGCAAAGAGGGTGACAGCTTCTCTCTGCTTAGATGGGTTAGAAAACCTACTAGTTCTATAGCACATTAGCTTTTGATATTTTGTGCTTGCATAGTGCTCTGTAAGTCAGAGAACTGATTATGAAGAAGGTCCACAGGTGCTTTGATAAATAATAAACATACAGTAGTAGAAGAAAGAGTGATGATGATATAATATCAAAAAGATATTTTCTTCTAGGATTCAGGAGAGAGTGTAACTTCATATCTGTCAGTAGAGAAGACTGTTTCTCATAACAAATAACTCTGTTGTAACAAAAATTTGCCTTTGTGCAGGTAAATTTTCTTCTGTGCTACTCTAATGTGCTGTTGTAATCTACTAGGCTAGCAATTCTGAGTAAATATATGATGTTCCTGAGAGAACCGATTAGTTATTCAAACAGAGTTAAAACTTCCTTTTCTGTGATTTTGGGATTACAAGGTGTTCCCCAAAACATGGTAGAGCATAATTCTTTAAAAAATATGACAAAGAAAAAAAGATATTTATTTCATTTTTATAGCCTATGCAATTCTTCTGCCAGTATAGTCAGGATAAGTTTTTTTCTCTTACTCTAAATGTCCGTACTACTGACATTTTCACTGTTTTTTCTAGGGAGACTTTTGTGATATTTTTCATCTTCACCTGATGATGAGTTTTCTAATTTTCATCTGGTACTGCCTTTTTACATTTGATTCATATTCATATCCTCCAAAGATCTCTTAAGTAAGAAAGATCTCTTGCTCATTACAATATGCAGCTTTCAATAGAGCGCACATCATTGTGCTATTCCCTAAAAATTAGTGCTGATTAACTTGGTCATATTTGCATGTCTAACTATTTCTCCATGTATAATTATAACTATATTTTTTCAGAATCAGTGAGAAAACCTACCTTTCATTTCCTCCACAGTACTTAGCATGTCAGACTCAAAGTCCAAAGACAGCCATTTACCAGACTAGACCAAAAAGGAGTGGCTGTTTAAATCGTCTTCTGCTTAATAATTGAGAAGTTTTGAGTTCATCCCATCCCAAGCATGTCTCTATGTGCTCTTTTAGTTGATGAGAATGGATAGGCATTTCAGCGTCAGAAGCTTTAGAAATTTCTTGGGTATGCCCAGACCACAACTGTGGCTATGCAGCCTTTTCAGCTATGCTTATTTGAACAAAGAAGTACACTATAAGATTCTTCTTTATGCACTTTCATCCACACATAGATGCACATGACATCTACACAGTGTGTGTAAAAAAAGTACCTTATAAAAACCTTGGTTTGGAAAAATATGTCGGAACGGCTCATTATTGCTCATTATTGGGTTTCAACTGCTGTGATGAAAAAACAGAGATATGAAGGTCTGTCATAGGTCTGCCCTTACCCTATTTAACTTTACAAAGTCACAGGACTAAATAATTGAAATGTTGGTCTGTAGTAATTTTTATCTGCTTCAATAATGTGGAAAACATAAT
The DNA here is from genome assembly GCF_028858705.1 of Grus americana. Lineage (NCBI taxonomy): Eukaryota > Metazoa > Chordata > Aves > Gruiformes > Gruidae > Grus > Grus americana. The sequence continues at coordinate 31,891,353 of NC_072852.1, read as the reverse complement.
TTCATAGTTCCTGAGACTCTGTAAAACCCAGACAGAATAGATTCTTCTAAACACATCGATATTTTAATGTTAGACAGATCAAGATACCACCTGATTTTATATCAGCCTAAGACACTGCAATGAGAAATTTTTCAAGATGATGTGGTGGGTTGACCCTGGCTGGGGGCCAGGTGCCTACCAGAGCCGCTCTATCACTCCCGTCATTCACTAGACAGGGGAGAAAAAGTACAACGAAAAGCTTATGGGTCGAGATAAGGACAGGGAGAGATCACTCACTAATTGTTGTCATGAGCAAAACAGACTGAACTGAGAGAGGGAATTCATCTAATTTATTACTAAGCAAAACAGAGTAGAGGAATGAGAAATAAAATCAAATCTTAAAACACCTCTCCCCAACCCTCCCATCTTCCTGGGCTCAACTTCACTCCCGGCTTCAACCTCCACCCCTCAGCGGCACAGGGGGACGGGGAGTGGGGGTTACGGTCAGTTCATCTCACGGTGTTTCTGCCGCTTCTTCATCCTCAGGGGGAGGACTCCTCTCATCGTACCCCTGCTCCAGCATGGAGTCCCTCTCACAGGGTGCAGACCTTCACAAACTGCTCCAGCGTGGGTCCCTCCCATGGGGTGCAGACCTTCAGGAGCAAACTGCTCCAGTGTGGGGTCCCCCATGGGGTCACAAGTCCTGCCAGCAAACCTGCTCTGGCGTGGGCTCCTCTCTCCACAGATCCAGAGGTCCTGCCAGGAGCTTGCTCCAGTGTGGGCTTCCCACGGGCCACAGCCTCCTTCAGGTGCCTCCACCTGCTCTGGTGTGGGGTCCTCCACGGGCTGCAGGTGGAATCTCTACACCCCCTCATCCTTCCTCCATGGGCTGCAGGGGCACAGCCTGCTTCACCATGGCCTTCACCATGGGCTGCAGGGGGATCTCTGCTCCGGCGCCTGGTGCACCTCCTGCCCCTCCTTCTGCACTGACCTTAGTGTCTGCAGAGTTTCTTACCTCTTTTCACTCCTCTCTCCGGCTGCAAAAGCTCCCCCTAACTTGTTTTTTCCCTTCTTAACTATGTTATCACAGAGGCGCTGACTGGCTCAGCCTTGGCCAGTGGTGGGTCTGTCTTGGAGCCGGCTGGCATTGGCTCTGTCAGACACAGGGGAAGCTTCTAGCAGCTTCTCACAGAAGCCACCCCTGTAGCCCCCCCACTACCAAAACCTTGGCACGCAAACCCAACACAGATGAAAACTATGAGAGATAACACCTACTTTTTCCTCCTCTGATCACTGTCCACAAGACATTTTCATAAGATGGACCTTATTAACTTTTGTGCTAACCTTTTCTTTCTTCTACCAACTCTAACCTCAATGCCACTGTTCCTGGATTTCATAATGTCAAACAAGTCTAACACAAATAAAAATCCATCATTAGCAATTCATTATCACCAGCATACTTCTAAGTAAGTCTAAAGTATATGCTAAATGACAACAGGAAGATGTTCAGAGTAAAATGAAAAACAATTGGGGTATACAGCTGGTGTTCAAAGTCATGAAACTAGAGAATGTGTTTTTATCCCACTCTTTATTCACCTTCCTTGCTAAGAAAGAAATTATTCCTCTCAGAAAATGATGAACTGTATCTACAGCATTGCTATTTCTTGAGTTATAGTGATATCTCCAAACAATGCAGTCTATAATTGTGTGAATTAAATTCTTTATCATTAAGCTAAAAGCCCTTGGTTTCTAAACTCCTTATTTTCCAACAGGCATGCCCATATATTCCCTGAAAATCTATTTATTCTTATTGTAGAAGCCTAAATACAGTCTGAACAAATAATTGAATATCTGTCACAGTTTTTCAGATAACCTGCCAGACTAAGGTTTAATTAATTTCATGTGATTTACTGCAGCCTTTTTCCACTTGAATTCCTAAGCTGGCAAGACAGCTCTCTCTGATACTGGCAGTGTGTATCGGGGTGCAGAGAGGGCTGGTGGATCCCCATGGGCTGGTTCTGGAAGTTGCCAGAGCTGCCCTTGGGGCAGGTGGTGACTGATGGCCCCAGACTGAGTTGAAATGGGTTCCTGGGCTGTAAGCAGGAGGGGGAGAAGGCTCGAGGAAGGCTTTAGTGGAGGGTGGACCACAAAGGCCTAAATAAAAGGTCTGATTTACTCAGCTACTGTTGTCCCAAAGTGGCTAGAACACTCATCCCAAAAATGAAAGAATTAGTGTCACTCTCATTTCTGGCAGCAGAGATTTTAGACTCATTTCCTGAAAGTACTAGACTGCATTGTGTTTTCAAGTATAGACTCTCTTACTGATGTAATGCGATCCATAGTACCAGCTACCATGGATGACCTCTTCTGCCATTGGTTCTTTTCAGTATTATACCGATTTTTCCCCTTTTCAAAGGTATACAGTGAATTCACCCCAATTTTGTTAGTAGTTCTGGGAACAAAGTCAGTGATTTTCATAGATTCAATTTTTTCTTAGGAAGTCCACCAAGTCTTAATTCTATTACATTGTTTCTTAGCAATGGTGTACAGTAGAGATGTATCTTATATTCAGGTGTCGTAATCAAGTTTCAGCACATTTGACTTGAGAAGGCTCAGAAACCTCTAGTAACTATTTTTAGATTCTTACTGCAAATGAATTGAAGGTAGTGGAAGTAACCCTACTGACAGCAATGATCCATGAATCCACTTGTAGGAGGACAGATAGGGTTTTATTATTCTCATTTTTTTCTTAGACACATACATAGGTTAAGCATATTTGAATTATTCATAGATTAATGATTAAAAAATCAAATTATGTTAAGGGATAAGTAATGAATTTTTTTTCTGAATGTTTATATGGCTGATATGCATATGATGAGTATCTTGCTCAGAAAAAAAAAAACAAGAGGAAATTCGAGCATTTTTTGAAACTTATTAAAGCACTCTATACATAGCCTGAATCTTCACTATTTTCTGTTAATTCTTTGTTTCCTTTATTTTCACAGACCACATAGTGACTGAAATCAGTAAAAGAAGCATGCCAAAATAAAGAAAAATGCTACGATTAATTTCTTTTAAGATAGTACAATTTTCATGTTAACACTACAAAGTTATACAGGAAAATAACTATTGTCTCTATCTGAATTCATATCTACTTGTATAAAATTGCATTATTACTCTTTTCTGTAATGATTACATTGAGTCTGGGTGGGGAGAAATTTGTCTTTTTCTCTTTTTGTCAATCCAAACCTTTCACAAGTTTATGTCAGAAGACTGTAAATGAATGTCAGACAATAAGAGGTTGTGGAAAATAGACAGGTTTATGGCAGCTTTCATTTTCTTTCAAAGTTTTATTATATTTCCATGTCTCTGTTACTTCATAGAATTATAGAATCATAGAATGGTTTGGGTTGGAAGGAACACTTAAAGATCACCTAGTTCAAAGCCCACTGCTGTGGACAGAGACATATTTAACTAGATCAGGTTGTTCAAAGCCCCATCCAACCTGACCTTGAATTCTTGCAGAGATAAAGCATACACAATTTCTCTGGGCTACTTGTTCCAGCGTCTCATCACCCTCATTGTAAACAAGTTTTTTTCTTATATCTAATCCAGATCTACCCTTTTTAGTTTAAAACCATTACCTCTTCTGCTATTATTACAAGCCCTGGTAAAAAGTTTATCTCTATCTTTCTTATAAGCCCCCTTTAAGTATTGAAAGGCCACAATAAGGTCTCTTCAGAGCCTTCTCTTCTCCAGCCTGAACAATCCCAGCTCTCTCAGACTCTTTCCATAAGAGAGGTGTTCCATCCCTCTGACCATCTTTGTGGCCCTCCTCTGGACCTGCTCTAATAGGTCCACATCTTTCTTGTGCTGGGAGCCCCAGAGCTGGATGTAGCCTTTGATGTAGCCCAGGGTACAATTGGCTTTCTGGGCTGCAAGAGCACACAAGAGCACTGGCTCATATCTAGTTTTTCATCTACCAGTATCCCCAAGTCCTTCTCTGCAGTGCTGCTCTATAATCCATTCATCACCCAGTCCGTACTGATTCTAGTGATTGCCCTGACCCAAGAGCAGGGCCTTGCACTTGGCCTTGTTGAACTTCATGAAGTTCACGTGGACCTATTCCTCAAGCCTGTCATGGTGCCTCTGGATGGCATCCCTTTCCTCTAGCAAATCAACTGTACTATTCAGGTTGGTGTCATCCATGAACTTGCTAAGGGTGCAGTGTCTATGTCATTAATAAAGATTTGAACTGTATCAGTCCTAACATGGACACCTGAGGGACATCACATGTTACTGATCTCTATTTGGACATAGAACCATTGAGTGCAACTCTCTGGATGCAGCCATTCAGTCAATTGCTTATCCATCAAGTAGTCAATCCTTCAGATATATATCTCTCCAATTTAGAGACAAGGATATTGTGTGGGACCGTGTCAAAGGCCTTGCAGAAGTCAAGGTAGATAATATCAGTTGCTACTCCCTTATCCACCAATGCTGTCACTCCATCACAGAAGGTCACCAGATTAGTCAGGCATGATTTGCCCTTAATGAAGTCATGTTGGTTATCTTTAGTCACCTCCCTGTCATCCATATGCCTTGACATAACTTCCACGAGGATCTGTGCCACGATTTTAATGGGCAAAGAGGGGACGATGGCTGGTTGGTAAGTCCCAGGGTGCTCCTTTTTATGCTATTTAAAAATGGATGTGACATTTCCCTTTTTCCAGTCACTGGGGATGTTTCCTGACCACCATGACTTTTAAAATATGATGGAAAGCAGCTTAGTGACTACATCTGCCAGTTCCTTCAGGACTCCAGGATGCATTTCATCAGGTCCCATGGACTTGTATATGTATATTCAGGTTCCTCAGATGGTCACTAAATTGATTATCACCTAGGATGGCTGGGACTTCATTCCTCCAGTCCCTGCCTTGAGATTCGGGGACTCAAGGCATGTGGGAAGAGCAATCGCCAGTGAAAAGTGAGGCAAAAAAGCTGTTGAGTACCTCAGCCTTCTCCGTATCAGTTGTCACCAGATCCCTTGTCACTATGTCAGCCAATCTGCCAGAGAAGATTCTCCTTCCTCTTCTAGACGGGTGGATCCCATCTCTCCGCTGTAATCTGTATTCGTCTTAGAATGTCCCATGACCCCAGACGCCAAATCCCTGGTGACAACACCAGTCATGAAGCCAGGTGTTGATCTGCATGATGTGTTGACTTCTGCCCACACCTCTGGCTCTGACTGGTGTAGATAGAAGAGAAGATAGAAGATAGAAGAGAAGATAACTTGGGACTCTGTCTCCTTCACTTGTGCCCCCAGGGCACTGACTCCTGCTTGATATTGCCCAGGTTATGCTGTACCGTATCACTGGTGCCCACGTGGACAAGAAGTAGGGGACAGTAGTTTCTGCTTTTTACCAGTTGTGGCAGTCTGTGACATCCTGGATCTTGGCTCCTGACAAGCAGCAAACTTCCCTAGACTGTTTATAAGGCCAGCAGAAGGGTGCCCCAGTGTGTCTCAGCAGAGTCGCCCATTACTAGCACTCGCTGCTTTCTCTGCACCTTTGGCATCTCCCTGTGACTCTTGCTCATTGGTTTAATCCTCTGCCCAGACTTTGTATCTGTTGCTGTTCGGCACATAATGGGATGAAGTGATATCTGGGTGCCATGAGTTACCGGTGACCCTGACACCTCATTCTCCAAGGTGCTGTTCACTGTTGACACTCTTTGTCTGGTAGTCCTTGGAGGTCAGTGCCACAGGGCTCTAATATTTCTTCTTGAAATGCCTTGAATACTCTAATTCTTGTTCCCTCTCCCTAATACAGCATAACCTGCTGAATTCCTCCTACAACTCCTCCACCCACTGCATGAGTGGCTCCATCACAGCACACCTTGCACAGGTGGAGCTTCCACCCTCCTCCATCCAGGATTGTGGGGCATGGACTTTACAGCCCTCCATCAGGACAGCAGCTTCCCTGATAGGCAGCTCTGTCTGGGTGACCACCTACACTTGTTCCAGGCTAACCTGGCTAGATAGATGGTTCCCAGCTGCTGCAGAGCACAGCCCTCACCTGGTCTCTGCCACCATGCTTTTGATGACTTCAAAGCCCTGCCTTTCTAATTCCTTTGAAACATCAAGCTGCTGGGTATGTTTGCACAGGCAACAGCTAGCTGGGGTGACTTTAGGGGCAGCAGCCTAAGATTGTGGGTGAGCAGAGCAGGCAGGAGCCCGACAACTGGCAGAGTGCGCTGCCCTTCTCACACCCTCCCGCACAAACTGCCACACCGCTCCCCTCAGGCTCTGCTCCCCGTCTGCTCTCCCTGGTCACAGTGCTCCCTAGGAGCTGGTTATGTGGAGTGGCCACAGGGACCACTGGTACCACCCAACTGTCCACCGTCCCTCTCACGAGATCCATTGCCTGCTATCTGGCCCCTCAATACACACAGTCCAAGCGTGCTGGGGGTCCAGAAACCCCCTCAGACACTCCCTTGGAACGCTTCTCAGCATGTGGCAACAACCGTTGCTGCTGCTGCCGCTGCTTGTGTTGGCTTTCTCACACAATAACCTGTGTATTTCTAACTGGTTTTTTTTTCCTTCTTAAATATGTTATCACAGAGGCGCTGATTGGCTTGGCCTTGGCCAGTGGCGGGTCCGTCTTGGAGCTGGCTGGCATTGGCTCTGTCACACACAGGGGGAGCTTCTAGCAGCTTCCAACGGAAGCCACCCCTTTAGCCCCCCGCTACCAAAACCTTGCCACACAAACCCAACACATTCTACAGTTACAGAGAGCTTTTGCAGCCAGAGAGAGGAGTGAAAAGAGGTAAGAAACTCTGCAGACACCAAGGTCAGTGCAGAAGGAGGGGCAGGAGATGCTCCAGGCGCCGGAGCAGAGATCCCCTTGCAGCCCATGGTGAAGACGATGGTGAGGCAGGCTGTCCACCTGCAGCCCATGGAGGAAGGATGAGGGGGTGTAGAGATTCCACCTGCAGCCCATGGAGGACCCCACGCCGGAGCAGGTGGAGGCACCTGAAGGAGGCTGTGGCCCATGGGAAGCCCACGCTGGAGCAAGCTCCTGGCAGGACCCGTGGACCCGTGAAGAGGGGAGCCCACGCCAGGGCAGGTTTGCTGGCAGGACTTGTGACCCCATGGGGGACCCACGCTGGAGCAGTCTGGTCCTGAAGGTCTGCACCCTGTCGGAGAGACCACACTGGAGCAGTTCGTGAAGGACTGTAGCCTGTGGGAGAGACTCACATTGGAGAAGTTTGTGAAGGTCTGTACCCCATGAGAGGGACTCCATGCTGGAGCAGGGGTACGATGAGAGGAGTCCTCCCCCTGAGGATGAAGAAGCGGCAGAAACAACGTGTGATGAACTGACCGTAACCCCCATTCCGCGTCCCCCTGTGCCGCTGAGTGGGGGTGGAGGTTGAAGCCGGGAGTGAAGTTGAGCCCAGGAAGATGGGAGGGGTGGGGGGAGGTGTTTTAAGATTTGATTTTATTTCTCATTCCTCTACTCTGTTTTGCTTAGTAATAAATTAGATGGATTTCCTCTCTCAGTTCGGTCTGTTTTGCTCATGACGATAATTAGTGAGTGATCTCTCCCTGTCCTTATCTCGACCCATAAGCTTTTCGTTGTACTTTTTCTCCCCTGTCTAGTGAATGAGGGGAGTGAGAGAGCGGCTCTGGTGGGCACCTGGCCCCCAGCCAGGGTCAACCCACCACAGGCATCAATTGTGGAGATACTTGAAAATGTCTATTATGACTTGCTTCTGACCTTATAGTAGTCTCTTTCTTGCTGGAAGCCTAAAGTTATGTTGATTCTTATGAGTCTCTGTCCCAGGTACTGAGTCACAAATGGAAAGCGGGGTCTTTTCACCAGGAAAAACTATTTTCAAAATAGTTGATATATTTTATCAACATTTTTTCCCCAGTAACTTTTAGGGACCCTAAACCATGAACTATGTTGAACTAGACTGAGTAAGCACAGAAAAGAAAGACAATTCAAAACCAAACACATGGATAGGTTGAATCTGCAGTGTCTGAACTTTTACACACCTCTCAAGGCTCAGAGTAATGCCTTTTTATGTGGTTCATTTGAACGTGATGGAGGCTTGACCCTGATCTGTGCCCCCAGAGCAACTATTAGCCAGATAGTAAATCCCAGCCAACATGAGTTTGGCTACTTTTGCTCTGCAGCTTGGCTTTCTATGTTTTAGTATAAATTAATTTATTGTAATTAAGTTGTTTTCAAATGAAGGTTGGAGAGGGAGTGCTATAGTAGATTTTGTATGTACTGAAGTATCTGAATCAACATTGAAATGAGGTCACATCTGGGTTCTGACACAAATAATGAGGTTTGTCTTATTTGATAGTCCTTATGATTCTTCTCCATGTTTTGGCCTTGTTATGAAATGTATAATATTTTGTGACTACATTCTTTAACAAAAGCAGGTGCAAAGTATGAATCTGGTCGATAGATAAAATTTTACCATTTCTGACCAACAGATGGAAGCTGTTGATTAAAATGGAGTCACTTTTCAATGTTAATTGAACTGAGGTCACACTATATAATAGATTTTGGCTTTAAAAAGGCTTCATATGGAAGTAGGTATTGGACACTGCATTTTTCATCACTGTATAACTGAACCTATAAATTACTGCCTCAAAATGCACAACAATTCCCAAAAGAGCATTGTAATAAATAAATGTAAAAAATAAGTAAATCTTATACTCAAAACTTGTGAGGATGAAACAGGTGCTTGTAACGTTTTTCTAAAATTTTGTTTGCTTCCTTTCTCATTTTCCTCATGGTTATGAAAAAATACGTTCATGATACTATAATTTAAACATGCCAAAGGTCTTTGTATCTGAGAAGAAGAATTTTTGAGGTGCTGAAGGAGCTACTAACTACTACTAACCTGTTGCATTTTTTTTTTTTTTCCCCTGAAAGGAAATCTTGTATCCTATTTTGTAGCATAGAAAATTATGCTCAGGTTTAAGGAAGTTTAAATGTTGTAGATGAAAAATTAATATGTGGTACTTCATTTGCTAGTTTTCATTGGAAAAATTCTCTAAGTGAACTCCATTATAACTTTTTCAGATGATACCATCCTTAGCAGATGCAGAGGACTGAACATCAGCTTGTGACCTAGCATAATTTTATTAAGGAATATCATTAACAAAGTCTGTCCTCAACTAACCTGCAACAGTGCTATTTTTGCTGTAATTACACTCCACTTTCCTTCCATTGACACCTATCAAATAGGGGGAATTATTTTCTTAAGGTGGCTGTCTTGAACATCTGGACAACTGAATGACTTGGCCTACAAATCCTGTTACACATGAAAAGCGATCCAAAAGGCCCTCTCACAGATGTTGGGCCATAATCTTACTGATAGATATTTAACTGTGAAACACAGAGGGAATCTTAGAGAAAATCTATAATGAGGATGCCTGAAAACTTAAATGAAACTCCTTGCTTAGAGCATATTAGTCAGAACTTCAACTAATATAATGGGCTTCATTTTACTGTATTTAATGCACCTATGTTGATTTATACCATCTCCGAAGAACAAAGTCTTGAGAAACTAAGAGATTTATTCTGAATGTGAAGGATGATAAAGTAGCTGAAATGTTCTCCACCATGACAAATACCTTTGGTACCCAAAAAAAAAGTATTATAAATTAAAAATGTTTCAGCTACAAGTCTAAAAAAACTGTAGCCAACCATGAATGTCACCTTAGTGGTTCTGTTTCTTTTTTTCCTAAACTATTCCATGAAAATCAGAAAATTTGAGTAAAAGGGAAAAAACAACAAAAAACCTTTATTTTACTGTGCAGAATAAGTAATCATAACTATTATTAAATGTTAATTGATTGTTTCAATCCGAGAAATGTGAATATTTTTTCCACTTTAACTTAACTCTAAATATTTACAAATTGCAATTTGGTGAAAAATTACCATGACATTTTTCTCACCCATAGTATTGTGCTTCATGTCATATCAAATCATGTTAAATTATATTTTACTGAGATCCCAAAGAAATGAAAAAAAAAAAATCTGGCAATGGAATCACCATAGTAATATTTCAATAATTTTTATGTAGAGCTTCTTATCTGAAAAAGAATGTCATCGAGAGAGCAAGTTAGCTGAGAGAACTGCAAAGCTGAATGGTTCCAAAGTGAAACCAAAAATGAGATGAGGTACTTATCAGATAAAAGGCACCTACATTTCTACTTATAAATGTATTGCACATAATTTCAAGTATAAACTTATAAAATAAGAATTTAGGGCCTGATTTTTAAGAGTGATCAATCTTTTCGTAGACATGCTGTGCAAAGGTATTTTGGCACCACGCAAAACCTTTAAACATTTGAACCGAAGTACAGGAAAATTCCCACATCACAGTTTTTAGCTCACCTGAGCGATGAGCAACCAGGATTCATAAAACTTTTCTAATTAATTTTTATATATCTAAAGAACAGACTGATGTGGAGAAAAACCACCAGTGGAATAACTAATGGTATGATAAGCTCGCTCAAATGGATTGTGGAATATGGAGATGCTGAATTAGAGAGTATAAAGCCTTGTTCTTTCTTCTTGTGCATTTTGGAGGAATAACAGAACCATTGCCTTGTCCACTTTTGTCCAAATTCTAGCCTGAAAACTTATCCATAGATTTATTTATCTGTATGTATACTTTTATATGTATATGTAAACATACTTCCACACAAATATCCATTTTGTTCAAAGGGGAAAAAAAGGTTCCATGAATCCTGCCCTATTTTTTGAACTAAAATTGCCATTAAATCGAGAAAGTTTTCTGAAGAAGAAATAAATAAAGGAATGGATGCTGAATCTATGGACATATTCATACGTTTAGTCTTCTTGTTTCTAGCCCTGGGCTCTTTGTAACTTGAACAATACCTGTAGGGTACATCCTTGCTTCCAGGCAGTTTACACTGATTAAGGTTTGAATGTGTTAAGCAACCTCTTCCACCAGTACTCTTGAGACCTAAATTGTTAATGCGGAAAAAAATCAATAATGAAAGTAGTCTGAAATAAGCAGCATAATTGTATTTCTTATGAAATTTGATTTACATCTTTGATGAAAGAAAAATTTGAGAGGTTTAAATTAGTCATGGATTTTTGTGTGTGTTGAAAATTACATCAAATATTTAAATTGACTGGAACACCTGGGGCTAAATCTACAGAAGGACAGAAGTGTCATGGTACTTAGCAATGCAGCAAGTATTTAAGCTAGATACAGAGCACTTTATAAAATATTTGAGGACAGTCACATAAAGGAACTAACAGCAAACATAGTATTGAATGAAGAGCCACATAGAACCATAGAATACCGAGTTGGAAGGGATCCCAAGAATCATCTGGTCCAACCTTCCTTGGCAAAAGCTCCGTCTAGAAAAAAGCACTGTCTAGACACAAAGTCCCAGCACCTTGTCCAGCGGAATCTCAAAAGCGTCCAATGTTGGGGAATCCATCACTTGAGAGATTATTCCAATGGCTGATTTTTCTCACTGTGAAAAATTTTCCTCTTGTATTCGATCAGAATCTCCCCAGGAGTAACTTGCACCCATTTTCCCTGGTCTTTTCCATGTGACTCATCATAAAAACGGAATCTCCATTTTCATTGTAGCTACCCTTAAAGTACCACAACATGGTGATGAAGTCTCCCCTAAGCCTTTTTTTCTCAGGGCTAAACAAACCCAATTTTCTCAGCCTTTCCTCATATGGCAGGCTTCCCAGTCCTTTGATCATCCTGGTGGCCCTCCTCTGGTCCCTCTCCAGGCTGTCCGCATCATTTTTGTATAGTGGGGACCAAAACTGAACACAGCATTCTAGATGTGACCTGACAAGCGCTGAGTAGAGTGGGATAAAGACTTCTTTATCTCCGCTGGTGATGCAAGACATCATCTGGAAGCGAGAGGTGAAGTTCCCAGTTAAAAGGAGACTTATCACCAGCACAATATGTCAATTCACTAGACTTATTGCAGGCGTACTGCTCAGTTACACTGCATGCTCAGAAGTCTTGATTACATGCCCCGAGTTCATGAGGGAGTTGTCCTCAGACATAGAGTTGCCCTGCAAATAACTTAAGATCTATTGAAGAGAAACACTTGTGTCTAATCAAGATACTTAAATCCAAATTCTCTTATTTCTTTAATCATGTGTGTTTCAATACCTTTATGTTAAGGAGCAAAGCAAGGAGAGAGAAGACAAATGGGGATAACTACCTCTTCTGGCTGCAAAGATTTGAAATCACATCTCTTCTGGGAATACTTCTATTACTGCAATCTAAGGTATTCTGAATATCTTCCTGAAGATAGCTACACATTACATGCAATAGTTCAACACTCATTGGACCAGAGAACATGAATATGACTTCGGACTGCATTTAGGAAAACCACTTAGGAATTCTCTGATTCTTCACTTGGCCCCTGCTCCATTAAATACTTGAGATGAAAGTACAGGCCTTTGGAATCAGGAATGGGATTCAGGTTTACCTCTCTTAGGCAAGAGCTCTGTTGACTAGGCTAAAACAATGCATGCTCATTTTTTGGTCTGTTGAATAAATATACATATACTACCCTGTTTTATCTAAAAAGATTAAGCTTAAATTGTTTCAGGTGGAGTAAGGAACAGAAAGGATGTGCCCTACAGCCTAAATTAATGTCCTAGCCCTTGAGGTGCTGGTTAGTTAAACTTTCTACTCCCTAAAAAATGACTACCCCTTCTTTGATTTTGGATAAAAGACGAATCTTTTAAACGTAACAGAAAGACACTAAAAGGGGTGTGAAAATACATTATTTTTCTTAGTCTTTCTTAGTTCCTAGCTTAACATACTGAGCTGTGCAATGGCTTTTGTGGCTCCCATTCCTAAAACTCTTTGTGTATTTCATAAAGAAGCTACTGCCTAATCTGGCTGTTGTAAAAGTTAGGTGCTGCAGAACTTTGTGATATGTCTCCGTTCCCTTTATAGACGTACAAGTAAAATAGAATAACCTGTAGGCAATGCAAGTATCCTAACGTAGATGGTTCTAAAGAGTGACTGAACCAGATGGGAGACATTCTCCAGTTCCTCTCAGAGAGGAAATTAATTCCAGGCTCCCACATCCTACATGAAGGTTTAGCTACTCAAGTTTCAGGTTATATGGGACTTTACTGCTTTTTGCTGTTGTGCTCTGTGTCCATTTAATTTCTTATGTGAATCTGTGCACACTTAAAAAATCACCCCACAGATTTTACAGTAATGAAGGTTTAATTATAAAGTTATGGAAAAGTAAAGTAGACAAACTTTCACAAACTTCAACATAAATAAATTACTAAACTAGCTACAAAATAGACAATTGTGATCTAATTGCCTACTGATTCAGTTAAATAAAAAGTATAAAGTACCATCAGAATAATTTTTAAAATAATTGTGTTACATATATTTGTAATTATAGTCTTTTTAGATTGTAAAAAGTTTTCGGCAGGAGAACTGAAGGCATGGGAAAGCTGATATTAAAAGGGAATATTTAGTGCCTGAAGGAACTCTTTAAACTGGGTTAAAAGTTGACAGAAGTGAAGAGAGCATGACTCTATAAAATACTAGAGCTTCTTGTGTATTTCATTATGGAGCTGAGCAGGCAGAAGTGAGATCAATTATTTCAATAGACTCTGGATCAGAGCATAGACAATTTTAAAATAAATTATTTGAATGAATTGCTCCTGAAATATTTGTCATTTATTCCTTTTCTGGAGTAGGTAAGAGAACTTAATATGTATGTTTTTTTTAAAGTTTTGAGATAATATATTTGTGAATAATTTTTCCATTATTCACATTCCTCTACCAGTACAGCTTGAAATTTATCATACTGACTGCATAAAGTACTTCTGCACAACTTGTCTGACTTCAAGAGTTAGTAAATGAATGACTTAGACTTCTTTGGAAAAAAAAAATAAACCTGAAGTACACTGGATTTCTACTATGCTTCTGAAAGGAAAAAATGAAATGGCTTTTTTTGTTAGTGAAAATGACAGCATATGGGAGAGTAAGATTTTACAGAGCAACAATGAAGAGAATATCCTACAGAATATTTTTTAAAGGGAAAATAATATAAAATAAGGCTTTTTCAACTTACAGATCCCATTAGTCTACTATAATAAACTATATTTATGGAACGAAATGGAAGAGCATGTGGGCTATGGGTCAAGATTGGCTCAATGCAAGTGAAACTGGCTATATCCCCAAGCTAAGCTGAATGAAGGTCAGAACTACATCAACAGATATGATTTTGAAAAAATTGTTAGTTTTAATAAGCAAGACTGTGAACTGAATATGAGTTGAAATACCCAGAATAATTCTGATTCGGTTTTTTTTTTTTTTTTTCAACTCTAAGCTTTTCAAACTGATCAAGCAAATGGGATGTTTGATTATAGAAAAATTATTAGCAACCACACAAAGCTCATGCATCCAGATCAATAAGTCTTTGCAAGGATCATTCGGTCACCGTAAACCAAGATACTGAAAGCTTCCGATATTTCAAGTCTGGAGAAAAAATGCTATTCATTGGACTGAAATAGTTTCTGGTAATAGTTTCAAACATGGATCCTTAATAAATAGTCCACAAAATAATAACAAAAGATAAATGCAGAGATGAGGTGATTACTTTTGTCTGCATAAGGGTCTGTCACTTGATATGATGCAACTTTTGTACTATCTGTTTTTTCAGTTATCACAAGGTATGATACTAAAATCATGCTCCTGGTGTGATCAGGAGCTCTCCCTAACAAAGCATTGACAGCTTCTGGAGAAGCATGTACCCTGACCTGTCAAGTCATATGCTGTAAGTAGGAAAGTCACACATCTGTCTATTTGCTCTGCGTGTTTTATCTTTTTTAGGCAGTTCTACAGTGTCTCTCATACTAGTGGCTGCTGTTTCTTGGTATAAATCCTTAGCTATTGAGGGGTTGCAGTGTTGCCCAGCAGTGGCATTGAGCATGTCACTGAGCATTCAATTTGAAACTTTACATTCAAAGGAGAAGCTAGACAGCATATTCCCTGCCAGCGGTCTAGTGTCCTAACACAGTCTGCTATATGACCTAGCATACTCAAGAGTGTATTGATCCTGTGACCCCTCTATGCACACACTGTTCTGATCTTCTTTCCCCTCCCTTTGGCCTTATTAAGTGAATGATGTGTGCAACATCATGCACTGATATTCTCATGCTTTTAGTGACCTATGCATAAACAACACTCTATTTCACTATGCTTCTGTTCCTGCATGCTGCTGGAAATTAACAATGAGGTTCCTTCTACTAATTCCTTATATTCAAGATTAGACCTATAAATATTTTGGTCATATTTCTGCCTATTCAGATAAGGTTTGAATCCTGTCCTTTTTATTCTTTTCAGGTTCTGGTTTAGGGCATGATGCATCACTTTCCTAGCCAGTCACTTTCCATTTATGCTTTATCTCCTCACACTAAGTCAATATGCTGCACTGAGGTGTCATGTTGGGGTGTGTTATCATATATGTGTAACCAAATGTGACATAACACAATGCTAAAGGGCAGCTAGAATTACTCTTATTTCCAGACCAGGAAATTGTTGTCACTGTGAATATCCATTCATAGAGGATGCTTCTGACCTGCAATAAATGCCCACTCTCATGTTTATTCCTGTCTTACATAAGGATAAAGAAATCAGAGAAAAATGGAGTCACATAAGTATCATCCTCAGATGATTATTCTCCTCTTTACAATTCCAAATGCCACTACCCTTTCTACATTTTATATTGATTAGAATCTTCCAGCTTAGAAGAAGTGAACTGAAATCATATGACACTTGTTTTACAAATAGTTGAGTGTAAATAGTTATAAGTAAGCACAAAGAAGGAGAAACTGATCCAGAAGTCTGGACCCAAAAGACTTGAGTCATGATCCACTGAAGACATCCTGTGGAATTTTAAGGAAGTTACATGGTATAGACTTCATTTTACCTAAACAATGTGTCTACCTCAATCCCTTCTACTTTCAGAGGAAAGAGACACATGTTTATGATGCTTATCATCCTCATAACCTCTGAAAGTATACCCTTTCTCTCTGCTTAGCATAGAGAAAATCTACATGACCTTCTGAAAATACGTGCCTCAGATTCAGTTGTTCCATTTCAGCTGCCTTAATGTGAAGAAACTACCCAGTGTCTTTATGCCTCAGTTACCCATCTTTCAAATGGGTATAAATAGTTATTCTTGACTCCAGAGGGCTGTTACCAAAGCATAACTGTGGCATTCTAAATTTCAAAGGTAACAGATAATTATCTGTAACAGATAAACAACAAGCATGTTAGCATGGAAAAAAAAGAAAAAAAAAAGAAAGAAAGAAAAAAAAAGGAATGCTGAGATATTTTCTAGATGGGTTAGAAATTGTAAGAAAACAGATCTTTTTAGTTGGAGGTATATGAATTCCTGTAGGTGCTTTTTCATTCTGCTCATCAACAACATTGTTAGGGGATTAATTACAAAAATTAAACCAGGTTTCTTTTTGTTTCATCAGATTTAATAGGGGCATTTTTAACTGTATGCACCCAGAAAGTACTCTGACAGATGCCTAGCAGAAAACAGCACCAAAATATTCATTGCCATTCACCTGGCAGAGACGTGAGAAAAACGGTCTTTCTCTCTGAGCATTCACAAAGGACAATCTTTCTTCCTACAACCCAAATTCCTATGTAAATTCACATCTTTGCATGGAGTGCTAGTAACAGAGAGCATCCTCCCTGCTTGCTGTCAGCACGTGCATTTGAACCCCTCCTCCAGGTGGGTAGGTGACACATGGGCAGGAACCGTCAGTTTGGTGAACACTCATGATTCCACTGTAGTTTGTAGGGATAAAACCCTGCAGAGAGTTGGTTGAAGGCATTCCTGCAATTCTTCTTGTATGCAGAACCATATGGACCAGGCAGCATGAACGTGTCTTTCCAAAATAGGCCTGGAAAGCACACAGTGCTGTTATCTGTGTGCTGCATACATTGTGGGTAAATGATGGAAGAGATACTTTTATAGTGCACTTTACAGTGCTTACATAAGCAGTAAGTTCAGTAAAAAAGTGTGTTCTCTGAATCACAAGCAGAGGAATAAAAGCATATGTGGCAGATGCCATGATTTCCAAAAAGCCAGCATTATTTCATGGCTGTCTGATGAAAACCCTGCCATAAAATAATCTCTTTCTCAGTTTTTCAGCACATTTATTTCAATAATGGAATCATTAGAGTGAAGTGTAATTTATAGTCTGAGATATGCTTAAATGCATAAAGTAATGTCTTTTGTGTTTTAACAGGAATATGTGTGTATATGCTAAATTGAAGCCATACTGGGATAGTTTGATAACATTATCTTCTACCTTTCTAAGGCAAAACTTCATTAAAAATCATTTTGAAAAGAGTTTCTCTTTTCCTGTAGCACTGGAAGTGAAAGTCACACATACTCCTGTCTGGGACTATGTCAGATTGCTCCAAAAGTTCCACTTTGAAACCTCAAGGCAAATAAACTCCTAACCGAAAAGCTTGGCGTTATTCAAAGAGACACTTAGGGCATTCTTACTCACAATGTTAAAGCATCTGTCAGGAAAGGTGCTGTCATTTGCCACCTGATCTAATTATTTCTGACAACAGATGTGAGCCAACTACAAAACCTCAACATCTTTAATACGCTGATCAAATTTCATTAACAAAGCATGAATACTAACCAGATTATAAAATATAGTGCAGTTTATGCTCAATCTATAAGTAAAAGTGTGATTACATTTAATAGGTGAAAGGGCAGGTTAACTGGTGGTAAAAGTTACGTTGTTGCTTATCAGTGTATTTAAAGTTTAATTACCATAAATGCATGACACCAACTGTTTACTAACAGTCCATAGTTGTATAGTAGCTATGGTGGCTAGTACTCCTAAAATAATAAAAAAATCCCCCACGTTGTAAGGACTATCCCAATCAATTTGCTTTTCTGTTTCTGCAGATGAATTAAAATTTGGATTTAGAATACAGGTGAAAAAGAGCTTTACTATAGGCTTTATAGAATGTTTCTTAAGGACATAGAATCTCAGACAGGCAAAACTGGTATTTTCTTCAAAAATATTCCAGACTAAAATAGCAGGGTTGGTATTAAAAAGAACAAATGCCCACGAATGCAAAAATGTTTATTCTTTACCTATCTATAGTATGCTTAGCTCTGTTTTCTTATATCAAGCCTTCACTTCTCCAGGCATTAACATGCACTACAACCCCCTCAGTTTAAAAAATAAATAAACAATACACCTCTCTTAGTAAATCCTTAAAATTACAACGCTGAGAAATTGTTTTTGCAGTAGACATATTTGATATATAGCCAAGGTAAAGTATTTATTGACATCACCACTGACTGATAAAATCTCACATACCGTCCTAGTTCTAGGGAAAATTCTATGAAAAATCTCACATTACATGCATATATTATAATTTTTTTTTTCCCAAGTGTTTGACTGTAGTTTAAATGCTTAAGAATGAAATAATTTTTCAGGAAAAAACCCAGTATGCTTCATTCAGTCATTAAAAGGTTACTACAGGGTATAAAGTGATTTGCTATACTTTTAAAACAGTTTTATGATATATGCTTCTCTATTTCTGTACCTTTGAATTTAATTATCATGTACAACATACACAATTACAACTTTCATTATAAAATGCCTTAACTGTTAACACTGTAATAAATACTGTAGATTAACTGAGACTAGCTCTTGTGTCAACTTTTTGCAATAGTCTCAAAGTTATATCAATCGGTTATGCCACAGAGCTGGTCTATACTTGATTAATTGCATTAAATTAATGTATCCACCAAAACTGTGTCTACAAAAATTAATTCTCTTGGAGAATACAATAATGGCTTTGTGAGAACATTTGCATATATAATACTTACATTGGGCCAAAACGTAAACAAAATAGCTACTGTGTCATTTTTCAAATTGCCTTAAAGGAACTGCATCCAGAAGGTGCCGAGTACCAAGGTTTTCTAATGATAACAAAAATAATGTGCCTCCTTAACATTATAAGTAAGGCTTGTTTGGTCCCCTTTGCTTCATATTTTTTTTCCTTAAAACTTTTAAAAACAAAGCCTGAATATTTAAAAGTGGAAACGTACAAGCACACATACACAATTGAATCAATGTTTTTGAGCGTATACGTGGTCATTAAGGCACCTTATTTGTGCTGCATAAGTTGTAGGCATAAATGATAACCAAGCAAATGTGTCTGCTCAGCCGTGAATGCATAACTTCAAAATCTGATCCCAATCATTCTTTAGGAAAAGTGCTGATTTCTCACAACTTCCTAGTCAGTAAATTGAAAGAACAGAAGTTGCCGCAAATATAAAGAATAACGACAGCTGCAAAAATCTATTCTGTATCAGGATTGCCTTTGGCAGACTTCCAGTCAAATATAAAATAGTTTATCACTGTTTTGGTGGAATTAATTTAGAGAAGTATTTTTCTTAATTCTATGTTAATTTCTCTGATGAATACAGTGATAATTTGTTACTGAGAAATACGAGTTAAAAGTGATAAGTTAATTCTCTTGGATTTTGTGACATTGTAGAACATGACTAATAAATTTTCTAAATAAAGCTATTCAGGATATGATACAAAACAATACAGTATAAGAATAAGCAAGTACTTTTGAGGATACCAGCTCTGTAGGTCAACAATGGAGTCTAAGTGACCATTTCTGTCCCACTGCCATGCAACAAAGGTACAACATTTGGCATGAGTCTACCCTAACCTTGGTAGTTCAAATACAACAGCTACTTGAAAATGTCATGTCTGTAAAGTCTACTTTGTCTTGGTGTTTTTTTATTATACTGTTTGGTGACAAGATACACCGGTACTAAAGGGAATGTTTAACTTACAAAGCTGGAATGAATATGGAACCTACAGTATAGCTGTTTTCCATCAATTTATCCTTGAATGTGGAATACCAGCATAAACAAGGGTAGTCCCAACCTCAGCCAGCAACACAGTGTTGAAGTGAAAATGGCAGTATCATATCTGTCTTCAGAAAGAAAAAGATGTCAGATCTCACTATCAAACAATATATCTCTTTCTCTCTCTTTGTCTCTTTTTTTTTCCTCAAGAGAAATGAGAACTTATTCCTTATTTATTTATATCCAATTAAAATATTGAACTCTTAGCCTGGTTTTTAATACTATTTAATACTATTTAATATGATTTTACTACAGTTGTCATTACAGTTTGATTTCCTCTTTACCGACTCTCTTTTGATTTCAGGCCATACAACCGTCAGATCTTCCTTTCTAATAAAATAGAAATCCTGTCCTGTATGTGCACTGAATGGGACTCATCCTTTCTTAAAGATGGGATTCCCACTACTCTTAAATCTCTATTTGCCACCTTCTCTACTTCAGATCTATTCTTTCCTTTGTCCTCTTGTCCTTATTCTTGTATTCACAGGAATACCATGCCACCTAACCATCTCTTTGCTATAGGCAGGAATGAGTATGTTGTAGTGAGAAAAGCAGCTGTAAGAGAATATGGAATTCTTACCCTCAGTGATAAGTTCAGAGCAAGGAAGAAGGCATAAATTAATCCATTTCCTACACTCAGCTATCTGTTTGCTATTTTTAAGAACCAAAGTACAAGAACATCTACCCCTTCATCTATCAGCAAAGCCATCTAAATTAATTTCGATTTCCTAAATTGATGAGTAACAATATATATATATATTGATGAGCTCCTGCTCATTCCTGAAGATTTTCTGGAAGTGTTTCTTCAATGGCATCTCATTTTTCAATCATGCAGTCCACAGCAAAACAGTGAGAGACTTTACCAACATTATTAGTGTGGTGGGTTGACCCTGGCTAGAGGCCAGGTGCCCACCAGAGCCACTATGTCACTCCCCTCCTTCACTAGACAGGGGAGAAAAAGTATAACGAAACGCTTGTGGGTCGAGATAAGGACAGGGAGAGATCACTCACTAATTGTTGTCACAAGCAAAACAGACCAAACTTAGAGAGGGAATTCATCTAATTTATTACTAGGCAAAACAGAGTAGAGGAATGAGAAAATAAAATCAACTCTTAAAACACCTCCCCCCAACCCTCCCATCTTCCCGGGCTCAACTTCACTCCTGGCTTCAACCTTCCCCCCCTCAGCGGCACAGGGGAACGGGGAATGGGGGTTACGGTCAGTTCATCTCACGGTGTTTCTGCCGCTTCTTCATCCTCAGGGGGAGGACTCCTCTCATCGTTCCCCTGCTCCAGCATGGAGTCCCTCTCACGGGGTGCAGACCTTCAGGAGCAAACTGCTCCAGCGTGGGGTCCCCCACGGGGTCACAAGTCCTGCCAGCAAACCTGCCCTGGCTTGGGCTCCCCTCTCCACGGGTCCACCGGTCCAGCCAGGAGCTTGCTCCAGCGTGGGCTTCCCACGGGCCACAGCCTCCTTCAGGTGCCTCCACCTGCTCCGGCGTGGGGTCCTCCACGGGCTGCAGGTGGAATCTCTACACCCCCTCATCCTTCCTCCATGGGCTGCAGGGGGACAGCCTGCTTCACCATGGTCTTCACCACGGGCTGCAGGGGGATCTCTGCTCCGGCGCCTGGAGCACCTCCTGCCCCTCCTTCTGCACTGACCTTGGTGTCTGCAGAGTTTCTTACATCTTCTCACTCCTCTCTCCGGCTGCAAAAGCTCTCTCTCTCTAAGTGTTTTTCTTCTTCTTAAATATGTTATCACAGAGGCGCTGATTGGCTTGGCCTTGGCCAGCAGCAGGCCCGTCTTAGAGCTGGCTGGCATTGGCTCTATCAGACATAGGGGAAGCTTCTAGCAGTTTCTCACAGAAGCCACCCCTGTAGCCCCCCCACTACCAAAACCTTGCTACGCAAACCCAACGCAATTAGGGATGTCATTCTTTTTATACATAGATGTTTTGCCTTTGGTCGTCATATAGGACTTCAATTTCCTTCATGACTTTTTTCTGCCATTCTCTTTTCTACTATTTTTTTTTAAATGTGATTTAATACTTTCCCTGAGATACATAAAAAGTGTACCATGTTCCTAGAATTGTGTAGGCCTTAAACAGGTCTTCATAGTTCTGCAATATCTTTCCCTGTTTTTGCCTAAGTACAGTCAATCTGTCAACCTCTGTTTCTAGATGTCCAATGTCAAGTGAATTGTTTTCTGGTCAACCTGGGAAAGTGTTTCAGTACTTTCAAAGTCTGGTCTAATATTAGCTACAGGTAACATATGAGAGGAAGGGCATGTTTAGAGGAGTTTACTTGCACTGACCTAAGAAATCAGAAGTTGAAGGAGCCTTTTAAATTTTCTAAATATACTTGGTTTTGGTTTACTTTCTCTGTTTCTTACTGAACTAAAGTACTAAGGTAACAGCGTTTTCTTAAAAGGGAAGAGTTCAGTGACTTCCTCTTGTGTTAAGTATAGACCTTTCACATTCACAGTCTGGTCCTCACTGACATGTACAGAAGCTCATATGTCTCATCCAAACTGCATGCAGATATCATTTGAAAAGGTCTTAACCCTTTTTGTCAGAGAGAGTCTCAGTTGACTCTCCATACAGTTTAAAATCATCCAGATAGAGGTATCTCAAAAAATCGTTTTGCACAGTGAAGCTGAGACTTTTTTTTTTCCCTTCAAGGGATGACTAAAGCTGAGTCACAAAATGATTAAAAGCAGACATGAAAAAGAGCTCTCTTGGAACATTCCTTGATAGTTAAAAGCAATACCCTGTCTAGAAAAATAATGATATCTGAATAGTGAGATCTCTCTTCCACATAGTCACAGAGGTATTTATAAAACAATTTGCCTTTCAATTCCTTGTTGTTCCTTATTGCCTCTATATCAATATGAAAGTGGAATCAGATCAAAGGTCATCTTGTAGTTTATGCATATTGTTATAAACTCTTTTTTTTTTTTTTTTTTTTCTTCCAGGAATGAATAGTTGATATCATAAACTTGCCAATCAGTCATAGGATTTTTCATTTCTTTTTTTCAGCACATCAAATATCCATGCATTGTTGGTCATAGATCTCATCTGACTGAAGCAAGCTGTTTCCATATCCTTGGGACACTTGTAGTAGGTTGACAAATTAATAGCAAGTTGAGTGTGCACCCAGTCTTCTGTTCTGCTGTGCATATGCAGCATTAAGTTCTCCTTGTAAAACTGTCTGAAAATGTTTTGCTAGACACTAGCATGGAAAATAAACTAAAAACAGTGCAATACACTTATGCTTGATGTTAGCTAGATTTTTGTTTTCTTGAAATTGCTTTTGACCTCCTTTATTATAAAGTTTTCTATTATTGAGTATGATGTACAACATACACAATCTTTAGTGACTCCTTGTTGCTGTGGTCAACTGGTGTATCTGTTTCTATTGACATTCCAGAGATGTCTTGAAATGACTTTGATTAAAAATGAAGTGGTGGTTGGTTGGGTTTTTTTTGTTTGTTTGCCTTCCATTATCAGACCTCTTCATTTGAATTAGCTAGCTATTTGCCTATGTTGGTGATGTCATACAGTGGTAATCGGTGTGAAGCTTGATTGACTTCCTTTACGTTTTGCATTCTTATTATTCATGATTATTAATAATGAATCTTGATATTAATCATAATGTTTTCAAAACATTGGCCAGTTGGATCAGGCTAGTGAAACGGAATATTACATAACTAACAATAGCAAAGTGCTTCAGTGAAGAGCTTAAGAGTAAGTCAAATGTGAAACAAAAAGTTATTCTAATAGTCTTGGTAAATAGTTGGAACTAATAAATACACTTTGTGTAAATCAATCTTTATATGAAAAAGGAAAAAAATAGTGCAGAGAGGAATTGAGCTTGTGATGTGGAGAAACTGTGGCAACTAGGACGGCAAATCCATCAGCTTAATAAAGCTCACTTTTCAGAAGTGTTTCTTGACATTTGTCCTAAATTTTACCTCTTCTGAATGGCTCTGGTTTCATTTAGCTATATCACACTTTACTGAACTGAATAATTCCTCTTCTTGCAAGAATTTATTGCCTCCAAGTGTAGGACAGGCCTTGCAAAGAGCAGCTTGACTCCACTATGAACTCCTCTGCCCAGTACCAGTGAAAATTCAGGCAGTGAAGGGACACTAGAAACTGTTACATTAATCCTTCGGGTGACAGAGATATGGGTTGTAGGCAGGGAACCTTACACCCTCTCAGTTCTCTTGTGTTGGTGTGCTCTCCAAAGTTTAAGGGTATTCTGTATTTTACAACTAAGCAGTATGGGGTAAGGTGGCTGATTTAAGATGATGGGAACATTCTACATAAAGGGAAAGACTTGTGTTTGAGGACCAACTAAGTCTACTCAGATTCTAGAACACTGTGTGCTGCTCTAATTGCTGCATCTCTTAATATTTCTTCCCCTAAATTTTGCATCAAGGATCATGTTTTATTATTTGCACGTTCATAAAAAACTATATCAGATGTATAAATAGAACAAAAACTGTTCCAACGAAAAATTGTTCTGAAAAGAATTATTAAGCTAATGAAATGTTAATGCTAATGAAAGCTGAAATTTAGTCATGTGTATAGGAGGAATACCTTTACCTTGCCATAAACAGAAAACTTCAAAATGAGTTACAAGAACCATCCTGGAAAAGCATAATCTGTCTGATATTTCTTTCTTTATGTGTGTGTGTTTGTTTGTTTTGTTTTCACAAGACAGTTGTACTTTCACAATAAATCAAATCTTCATTGCCTTTTCAAAAAGGAAGAGGGAGGGATAGTGACAGATGATTTTCTGCTAAAACCATGGCTTTTCTTATTAAAAGTTCTGAACAGTTCTTATTAAAGTTCTTATTGAAGTTCTAAACAGTTCTAAATCTAGAAGTTTCTGACACATTCTAATATAGCTGGTTTTCCTAAGTCTTATTGCTCACCTGTGATTTGATCAAGTGTTTTACACTATTTCTATACAAAACAGCGTTTTGCTTCTGGCTAAGAATCCATGATTTAACAGGACATCAGTAGGACAAATATGGGCTATATCAGGCTGTTGTACTAAACAATGTCCTTGAGAAATACATCTTCTACTGGACAGAAGAAAATGGAAAGAAGGAAATCTGACCATTGCATATGGTGATCAGTAAATATTTTATTAAAATGATGCAATATGAAAGGAAAATATTTTTTTAAAAATCATGAAAATTATAAGAATTTCCTTAAGAAAAATAGCACAACACATGTAAGATTATGTAAAAAAGAAAGTTAGAACTGATGAAAATGCACAAATTAGGGTAATTTACATAAACATGTTGAGAAAATAAATATTTTATTTCTACTTGTAAGAATTTTTCTTAAATTTAAACATAAAATCATATTTACATTTCAGAAATAACTTTAATAAAGTAGGGCTGTAATAAAGTGGGAAATGCCTTTGCAAATGAAATGTTTTTCTTAACCTTCAAATATGTTTCTTTATTCATTCATCATTACATACATAGAGCTACAAGGAAATAATATCTTTATGCACTACCTCTCTATTAAAAAAAATACAGTTCCACCAATTACGGGAACCAAATTATTGATGTTGTTTCAGTGGTTAAATATGAATCTGGTCATTTTCTAACACGAAAAATTATATGACTATATTTAACTTCTGTGTTTCCCTCTAATAAAAATGGTAGAATTATTTCATAACAGCTGCAGCATTCACTTAAAAAAGTAAATACTGGCACATTTGCCATCTGGTTTAGTGACTTTTTAAGATAGTTAAGAGCTGTCATTCTCTGGTAATTCCAGATTTACCATCTGAAGTTGACGTTACAACTCCGATTAGCTTAACACTTGTTATCTATACTGTAGAATAAGTTGGCCAACATTTCAAAGTCAGTACTCCAGAAGTTATTGTGAAAGAGCTAAAATTAGAGTATGCACCTGTGCTTGGCAATACACTTTGTGTCTTTTTTGTTCTGTCCCTTATTGCTATAATCCATCTATGTACCACTACAGATAAGAACATCACTACTACAAATATTATCAAAATAATATTAAGCACTGGGCTTAGCAGTCCTTCAAGCTAATTTCACCTCAGTATAAGAAAGGTTTACCATTACATTTGTCCAGCTGGACGACAATGAGGCTGAGGAAGGGGCTTGCACCCCGGCATGCATGGGAGTCCTGATGTGATACTGAAAAGGCTGGTCTAATGGCCCTGCTTTACATTATTAAACTGAGGATTTCTGAAATTAATGCAAACGCATGCCTGTCTGCAATATTGTTTGCTGTTCGTATTGAAGATGTATATTCACTGAATTCAATGCTATTAATATCATAAAGTCCCTGCGTTTCCATTCTCTAAGTGTCTCTGATATCCCCTGCTGTGCTAACGGTGTGCCCTACGCTTTCATTTTGTACAGTGACTCCATTTTTCAGTATATACCGTAGCTTCTAAGAAACCATTCATAATTAGAACAGTTTAATACCCATACTAAATATTTGTAGTATAAATTATTTGATGTATAATCCTGTTCATTATAAAATTATTTTCTTTATGTATTTTTGACTAGCTTTAGTGACAGTTAGAAACCCCCAAATATTCATGAGATACAATATGCTACAAAACAGGCTATTTCATTGAACTGTACATTTCTTAGAGACATGATCATGGAAAACTGGCTTTAGGTGACCCTGCTTGAGCAGGGGATTTGGACCAGATGACCTTCAGAGGTCCTTTCCAACCCCAACCATTCTGTGATTCCATGAATTAAACATTTCGATGAATAGTCTAAGTAAAATAACTTGCTGTTCATTTGTTGACTGAATTTTGCAACCAGTACATAAAAGAGAAAAAATAACTACATAGTGATATAATTACATGAAACAGTGTTTGAAAGAAAAATATGAAATTATTGTATGCAGTAAATCAGAAAGTTTTTGCTTCTACCAGAGATACATTATTTTCACTCACAATTAAAGTTACTTTATTGAGCAAGATTTTTCTAACCACAAAAAGGACCACAATATTACAACACTATTTTTGTGTCCATGTTAATGATTCATATACTTTGAGTCTTTTATATGCTGTATATTTGTGAAACGGTCTACACTTAAGTATCTGACTAACCACCACCAATTGGTGCTATTAATTTTTCTTGCTTCTTTGAACCTCCTTCTAATACATACTGTCTGATTTGTTTTGGATTTTTGTTTTGTTTTGTTTCTTTTAGTGGAATATTCTATTTCGGTATCTAATTCAAAATAGTCATGTTATTCTGTCTGTTCTTATTGCTTCTTCCTGATGGAGTACTTCATACATTATTATTTTACATTTCAAATATGTAGTTATGATCATTAGTTGCCTTGGTGATGAATGTGTTGTGTACCTGAGGGACAATTGTGTGCATTTTGCTGATGTATTAATGTAGATTATAATCTGTCAAGAACATTCTATATATCAGACCTTTACTTGAAGAAAAGGCCAATAATGAACATTATGGGAATAGTAAAAAAATTAAAAATAATAAAAAAATTTCTTTGATTTTTATATTATGTATTTTTTTTTCCAAGACAAATTCATTAAAATGTCCGCTACAATTTTGCAATAGAAGTCTGTATCTTTTGGTCATCTTAAAGTTTCTTTAACACACCTTAGCAAGAGAAGCTCACTGTGAAGATGAAGGCATGAATACATTGATCACAGCAAACAAAGCTGAGATTTACTGCAGAAGTCACAGAGGATGAAAACCCAAAGAGTTAGCTATGATGGTAAAGCAGCGTTACAGCTCCTCAGTTAGGAACTGTGGGAAAGGTGGCTAACACATCCATCATTTATATTTCAAAAGAAAAGCACTAAGCCATTCTCAGGTCTCTGGCAGATAGTCCAGACCTCTGAACTTCTGTTTCAAAGTGGAGCTGAAATAATCAGGCGGCTAAGATTGAGGGAAGAATTTCAGGCACACCCTTCCCTGTAGCATTTCTGTCTGGATTGGCTGCTTAACATATGTTTTCAAGTGACTTTTCTGAACTGCTAAACTCTGTTTGCTGAAAAGAAAGACTAGGGACCTAACTCTCTGCTCTGCATTCTACGTCCGGTCCAAGGTAGTTGAGATATTTTACTGAAACATACATAATTTTTGCTATCATAAAATTTATAATTTTATCATATTTTCTCAGATATCAGCTGCTATTTAAAGAATTCAAGAATAGCACCCCATAAAGATCCCCCTCCCCCCTTTCTTTAGGGCCCTGACCTCCATATACATATCAGGAAACAGTGATTTTTCATGAGCAGTCTCTATGCAATTAAGTGCTTAGAGCCTGTCCCTGAAAGAGGAGTACAATAACTAAGTCCTAGACTTCTCAACTAGAATTCAGTTTAGCTGCCTTTAAAAGAATTGTTTTCTGACATACTTCTATATTACAGACCCTTTGTTCTCAAGAAACTTTAGATTTTACAGTTCTGGTTCTGATACTACTAAAAGAACTACAACAGATGAAGATAGTCTCTCGGTAAGAAATGTGTATATCCAGGAAAGCATTGTGAAAAACTGCACTCTTGGTGTGTAACTGGCAAGCGATATCTGTTGCATGAGCTGACAAAGCCACTGAGCAAAGCTCTCACCTGAGCTCGTCTCTGATGGTACGGTCAGATGGGTCAGGTCAAGTATGCTTACCTAGCATGAGTCTGCATGTTTTGTGGCCCTGTTATGGAAATCCTTCTAATGTCATGTGCAACCAATTTTATAAACTTCTTAAATAATTCACAAACTTTCTGTTGCATTTTCTTTAATCTCTCATCTCTTGCCCACTGACGGCACACTCAACCTTTTAATTCTTCTTGTAACTTAGGTCTTAGATGAGCAGCTCGTATTCTAACCCATTAACAGCCAGGAGAGTGGCACACCTTAGCAATTTCTTACAATAAACTTAAGACTAATCAGTATCACAGAACTGGCAACATCAGTACTGCCATTCTCTCAGCCTTGTACTTTCTCAGGCAGTGAGGGTTGCAGCTATCTCTGTGAATTTGGGGAGCACTTCTGTATTGTAACGACATTTTTTTCTTTGTTTACACAAAACCTGGTTTATTACCTTTTTATTTTCCTTGTCTTGTAGCATTTCTTCCTCGCGTCTTACTGAATATACAAATTAATGCTGAATATTAGTTTATCCTGAATAGCTCAGCAGCTTATGTGCAAATTAAACTATAGTGCTGTTCCTTCAGAAACCCATGCTAGGGGGAACCATAGTCTGCTAATGAGCACTGAGGGACCATTTGTAGCCTCCCAAGAAATTCAGGGCACTCTACTGTTTAAACTTGAGAGTATAATCTTCATAAAGGGTTATGAGCTGTTGCATGTCCTGAGGAAAATTAAACCTGAAAATAACCCTTTTAAAATCACTGGAATTATTCTAGGGATGCATGTAGTCTATTGCGTATGATTTAGGTGATTCACCACCTAAAAGAAAACTTTTACTGCAATTTCTTTAAATTTCATTGAATTCACAACACAAATATGTGAATAAACAACAAATATGTTGTGAATAAAGGCTAGAACTTTTTTTCCTCTTTTTCTCCTTAGCACATGGCTTAGTATACAGAACCCTGACAGGACTGGTAACATATTTACATAGTTATTTACGAGTTTGGTTTTATACAACATTTTTACAATGGGAAAGTTCTATTCTTAAGAATCTTTTTGTGTTTTGAATAGGGAATAAACTCATTTTGTCAAAACTTCACTAAAGAAATCCACTTTTGGATCTGCTATTGCTGACGACAAACAGATAGTGGAGCATCCGTTGGAAACACAAGAAAAAATTACAAAAATTTACAAAAATTTACAAAAATTTTGAAATACTTTCTAGCCACAGAGAGACCTTATAACCAAATGATTAGGACACCAAGAAAAATATAACTTCAAGTTCTTTCTTAACCTGCTTCAGCACTACCATTTTGCTCTCTTAGTTCTCTTCAGTCAGCTTAGCCATGTGTAAAAGACCTCTGAGCAAAGTAATGCTTTGAGCTGGAACTGCTTGACCTGATCCTTAAAATGAGCACCATAAACCCTACCAAAATAGCCTCTAAAGGCTCCATTCAGTTGCCTAAATAGGGGCATCTAGTCCTATTTGAGATTCCCCAGGGACTTGAAACATCTACAAAGAGCCACAGAAAATATAAAACAATTATTTACTGGCTTTCACAGACAACACAGGTCTAAAATTTAAGAAGCTATTAGCCTAAGCATCAGCAAGTTCATCACTTCTGCTTAGGCACCTGAAGGTTCTTTGTTGGCCAGGCAGCCATCAGTCAGAAGAGCCTCTACTGCTTCCTGGGACAGATCTGTGGTGTTGCTGAGTTGTCATTTTCCACCAGGTCTCTTGACAGTGATGTCTTGACACAATGATTTCCAGCTAGGCTGAATATCCTCCACATTTCTTTTTTCCTTTAGGATTTTATGCCTTCATACGTCACATAAGGTTTACACAGTTAATTTTAAAATAAATTATATTGAGATATTATGAGCCACTTCATTGTACAAAAAGACTGGGAATTTCAGCAGATAGCCTGGTTGGCCAAAGAAGTTTCCTAATGAACTGAATCACAAAAGGTGAGCATAAAAAAGATAGAAACAGGAGCAGGTAAAGAAGAGGGAGGAGCATAAGCGTATTAGTTGGGTATTTAGGGACAAAATCAGTACAAAATTTAGCTGAAGCTAAGATAATTGAAGGACAAGAAGAGTAAAAAGAAGAGATTCTAAAGGTATGCTAGTTGCAAAAAGCAGGCCAGGAAAAGGAGACAAGCTAATGAAAGACAATATGGAAAAGGCTCAAATATTTGACTCCTTGTTTTCCTTGGTTTTCGTAAGCAAGTTGGACTCTCTAGTTATACTCTTATTTCACCGCAATTAAGCAAAGCTGTAAGGCAATCATTTGGCATACAGAAGATTGAGGGCAGAGCCCCAGTTTTCCCCAAATTATTTCCTTAACTGCCTGGAGCACAGCTTTTGGGTCCCTTTCATGTCCTCAGCTGAGCAGACTGCCCCACTGTCTATGAATTGCCTTTGTTGACCAGGCTCCCACTTACCAGGCAAAGAGGTGTCCAGACAGATATTGTGGACAGACAGGAGACTGGTGCTCTCTAACCAGCAGTCACTGAAAGACCAAGAGTGCAGACAGGTTTTAAACAAGAACCTGCCCATAAAGAAAGACCTAACAAAACCTGTTAGTTGTGGCAGCCCCTAGAAGCTGTAAGAAGTAACTGAAAGCTTGTTTTTTTTAATAAAAGCAAAAGTCAGGAAAAAAAAAAAGGTTAATAAGTGAAGGATTTCCATGGAAACTTCAGGGTGAGGTGCTGGCGAGGGGGAAAAGAGCTGTGGAAAAGTAAATGAGCAGAAAACCCACTCCACAAGAAATCTTCACCTAAATAAGTAAATACATTAACAAACCACAAAGAAACTGCTGAACTCCAGCAGAAAAAAAAATATCCCACTCATCCCCCACTACCTCATCTACTGAAAAGCAGAGGAATAAAAATCAGAAAAAGCTGCCCAAACCCCCAGTAGCAACCTCTCCTGCCACAAAAAAAACCAAAAAAAACCAAAAAAAAACCACCCAACTTTGGTTATTTTGCATAGCTTAAGACAAAAATTGGTTTCTTTTTACAATATTTCAAGCTACGTCTTTTTCCAGGATATATACATATATATCCTATAACATTTCACTGTAAAGAAGAACTGATATCATCTTTGTTCATTGCTTGAAACGGTATCTCAGCTGTACATCATAAGCAGAGTATCTTTGTATAGCTGGTGTTTCTTTGTTGTACCAAGCACTTATTCTTTTCACTTTTATCTGTGGTAAATAATTGTTCAAGACTGCTATTGACCTTCTAACATTGGTTATGCTTCTTCCAAAATACTAAATCTGCTTCTGAGTTCAGTCTCAGTCATTCCAGACCAACTGCCTACAAGAGCAGTGCTGACACTGCAAGCTGTCATCTTACACCGTTGGTCAACACTGAACAAAGAATCACACGGGGGTTTGCACACAGACAAACAACGTAAGCCAAAGTGTCAATAGTCAATGGAGTGAGGGTAGGTCATGTAGGCAAACTGTCCCTGGGGCTTCTTTGTATTTCACATTAAAGGGCTTCCTAGGCTCTTCAAAGCCTGTGATGTATCTTAGGTTGAACTTTGGGTCAGCTGTTTCATTAAAGAGCTGCAACTTTATCTACAGAAGTTTTGGAGACAGATTTGAAGTTGAAAGACTCAATGATTCTGCAGTCATACATAAGTAAACCTTACATTCCAAACTCACCTTTCATATATACACATATATAAGTATATATATATATATGTAGATGTGTGTGTTGGGTTTGCGTGGCAAGGTTTTGGTAGTGGGGGGGCTACAGGGGTGGCTTCTGTGAGAAGCTGCTAGAAGCTTCCCCTGTGTCTGACAGAGCCAATGCCAGCCGGCTCCAAGACGGACCTGCCACTGGCCAAGGCCAAGCCAATCAGCGCCTCTGTGATAACATATTTAAGAAGAAGAAAAACACTTAGAGAGAGCTTTTGCAGCCAGAGAGAGGAGTGAGAAGATGTAACAAACTCTGCAGACACCAAGGTCAGTGCAGAAGGAGGGGCAGGAGGTGCTCCAGGCACCGGAGCAGAGATCCCCCTGCAGCCCCTGGAGAAGACCATGGTGAAGCAGGCTGTCCCCCTGCAGCCCACGGAGGAAGGATGAGGGGGTGTAGAGATTCCACCTGCAGCCCGTGGAGGACCCCACGCCGGAGCAGGTGGAGGCACCTGAAGGAGGCTGTGGCCCGTGGGAAGCCCACACTGGAGCAAGCTCCTGGCAGGACCTGTAGACCCATGAAGAGGGGAGCCCACGCCAAAGCAGGTTTGCTGGCAGGACTTGTGACCCCGTGGGGGACCCATGCTGGAGCAGTCTGCTCCTGAAGGTCTGCACCCCGTGGAAGAGACTCACGTTGGAGCAGTTGGTGAAGAACTGTAGCCCGTGAGAGAGACTCAACGTTGGAGAAGTTCGTGAAGGACTGTCTCCCGTGAGAGGGACTCCATGCTGGAGCAGGGGAACGATGAGAGGAGTCCTCCCCCTGAGGATGAAGAAGCGGCAGAAACAACGTGTGATGAACTGACTGTAACCCCCCTTCCCCGTCCCCCTGTGCCGCTGAGGGGGGTGGAGGTTGAAGCCGGGAGTGAAGTTGAGCCCGGGAAGATGGGAGGGGTGGGGGGAGGTGTTTTAAGAGTTGATTTTATTTCTCATTCCTCTACTCTGTTTTGCTTAGTAATAAGTTAGATGAATTCCCTCTCTAAGTTCGGTCTGTTTTGCTCGTGACAACAATTAGTGAGTGATCTCTCCCTGTCCTTATCTCGACCCACAAGCGTTTCATTATACCTTTTCTCCCCTGTTTAGTGAATGAGGGGAGTGAGAGAGCGGCTCTGGTGGGCACCTGGCCCCCAGCCAGGGTCAACCCACCACAATGTGTATATACATGTATGTATTTGTAGCTGTATATAAAAACATGTATAAACATATATATTTATATATACAGAAACACCTTTATCTTTCAAATACTGCAATCACAGGAACATTAGGGACAGTCCTGGTGGTATTTGGGAAGATAATCATGGCTGTTGGTTTACTGGTCAAATGTGTACTTATTGTGTATATAATTCTTACTTATGTCCTGAAAACAGCACAATAATATGATCCAACAAATCTAACAGTCCTATTAACATGCTGTTATATTAAGAAAATAATAATTGTCACTTATGCTCCAAAATTTTTTGAAAAAGGTGTTCTTTGAATAATTTACATTCACTCTTTTTACTAGAAAGCCTGCTTTGTTTTTGTTTAGATTTATAGTTGCTTGTGCTAGATTTTTCTTTCATGTAGCATAGCATATTAACTAGAATGTTGACCAAATTGTTTACGAAAAATGTTAGCTTGGGACTGAGTGTCTGACAGAAAGCTCAGTGGTAATTTAATGTAAAGAACAAATGGCAATAAGTAATTTGAAGAGAAAAGGCTAAAATACATATTGAAATCTTCCCACTCTTTTTGGGTAGCTGAAGAAATCTTGTTAAGCATAAGAATTTTCCTCACTTTTACACTCTAAAATTGCTTATACTCAATGAGAAATATATGTGCAT
The DNA here is from genome assembly GCF_028858705.1 of Grus americana. NCBI lineage: Eukaryota > Metazoa > Chordata > Aves > Gruiformes > Gruidae > Grus > Grus americana. The sequence goes on along the minus strand of NC_072852.1, from coordinate 31,857,175 downwards.
GGTGCACAGATGCATTCTAAATATGATGATTCTTTTTTTAAACATTTATATCTCAAAAGGCCTTTTCTACTATGTTGTAGTCATTTCAAATTTTCTCTGACTAAGGCTCTGTTTAGCAAGACTTTAACCCAGAATAAATTCTGACCACCACACTGTAACCTTTTCACTTTATAAAATACAATTATCAACAGTCACATCAGTCAACTTGGAACTTTATATACATGAATGTGCTCTACAGCTTCGTCCTCTGTCTTTACCAATATATTCATATATGCTGCTATGTGTGCTGTTAGCCTTGTCTTTAATTCCATTTACTATTTAGATGAAGATAAAATGTATTTCAGAAATACATAACCATACCCATTTTCCTTTTGATGCATTATTTAGCTTGTGTTGCACATATTAAAAGAACAGCAATCATTGCCCATCAGCACCTTTTGTGTTTTTGTGGCACTTAGAGCTGGGACACGTTTCATTGCAGAAAACACTACAACAATATTTATGTTTTGTACTGTCAATGGCCTTGGTGAGGAAACTTCTGCTAAAATCGCACATTCGTAATGACTAGAGTGTAGGCCATGAAGTCATTTTACGTAAACTATTTTTTTTTTTTATATAAATCACCAGCACGATTCTTAATTATCTCATGATCTTTTTAAGTAACCTGCTTGCAAGAGTCAACTGCTTGTGCAGTGCGTGTTTCTGTGAAAGCAAGAGACCTACGTGGTAATAGAGTTCAGCAAATAACATTCCCGTGGTCTGTATTTCTTCGTCAAAAAAAGTCTAAAAATGAGAAAACTTACCCCCAAATCAGACTGCCTTCGAGAGGTGCCTCACAGGGACATTGCGCATTCTGCTCAGGCGAGAGCAAAGCGGGCACAGCACATGACATCCATAATCCAGGCAGTGCAGGACTAACATCTGGGGGAACACGCATTGCCCTTGCTGTGGAACCGCACCTCCGCAGGACCTCTCCTTGCGCTTGGTATTTATTGAGGGCTGCCTCCCCACCAGCCCAGCGACTTCACTGCAATGCTGCCGCCGCTGCCTGCCGCGTTGAGACTTCTGACACACGCTCTTCATCTATTCTGTGGGTTGGATACACAATCTCTTGGCTTGAAAATGGGAGTGGAAAGCAACAAGTGGTCTGGTTTTCTCCTTTTCTAAATGAGATAATCTTATTTATGTGTAGTTGTACAGAATAAATGGGACAGCCAAAAATTAGGACAGACTTTTCCTTCAACATAATGTCTGAGTATGTATTCCACTGATTTCCTCTTTTTCCATTGTTTTCCTATTGGTTAGTTAGGAAAATCAGATGAAGAAGAATTATGGTCCTATGTGTACCGAGGAGAAAAATGAGCTTTCTGTTACTTCCAGTTAGATGCACTGATCCTCATTTTAAGGAAGTACAAAGTGAAACTTTCACTTGAAACGAGGTGCTGGTGGAAGCCAGCCACACCAACATCACATCTGTACGCTTTCTTCCCTGGTTGCATACCCAAAGCCATCAAAGCTCTTTTTAATTGTCGGCCAGCCAGGATAGCTCTAGAGGAACTGAATGGCTGATGCAGATTAGGATTAGTACTGGGAAAGATTGGCCCATTACACGTTTTGCAAATTTACTCTGAAAAGGGAGAGAATAGGTGGTGATATACATAATGATGCAACACGCTCCTAAAGCTATAGCTCTTTAACAAAAATTACATGCATTTCTGTGTATGTACCATGAACATCTTGAATAATTTAATTTCCTTACCCAAACCTCAACTGTTCTGGTAATTAACCTCATTCTTAACTGGGGTTAGCAAGATTATCCAGTGAAGTTTTAACACTCCGTTTGCTATTCCTATTTACACGAGCTAAGAATATCACCCAACTGCTTATGTAACTATATCTTTCAATGTTTCACTGATCATTTTGCAGTCTGGATTTTTAGTAAAGAGAATGGAAATTAATTGCTTTAGGAATTTTGTAATTAAAATATTCTATTTAACTTGTGAAGTGTTAAATGATAAAGGAAATCTTATTAAAATTTATTTTAACAAGTATTATTTTATTATCTATTTTTGCTGCAAAATAGAATTGTTAGTCCAATGTCCAAATTCAATAGAATTCTTTCAGTTATTACCTCTGATTTCAGATCATCTGCCAAACTTGATCTTCCAGATTTATCCCCAAGTTCAGAGCCTACTTTGGGTTACCTACCTGCTTCATGGGCTAAACTGCAAATGGACCTGAATACTCCATAATGCATTGGATTTAGCTCTGTTCCCGGAACAGTGGTAATTATATTTAAGAAGATTTACTGATAAACAAAGCAGTCCATTTTTTTTTTTTTTTTTTTCCCCCTGATGTAAATACTTTTTTATTCATAACAGAAAAGAATAAAAAAATATGCCATGGTCAAAATCCCATACTTTACATAAGTTGTTATGGTACCAGAGAACCATATGTTGTTGGGTACCCAGAGAACAACTGGTCTTACTGCTAAAGTCTGAAGCAAACAAGGCATTAAGTAGCTCATCCTTTTCCTCATCATTTGTCACTGTTTCCCTCCACGTCCAACAAAGGATGGAGATTCTCCTTAGTCCACCTTTTCTTGCTAATGTATTTATAAAAACATTTTTATTGTCTTTAACTGCAGTAGCCAGGTTAAGTTCTAGCTGGGCTTTGACCTTTCTAATTTTCTCCCTGCATAGCCTAACGACATCTTTCTAGTCCCCCTGAGTTGCCTGCTCCTTCTTCCAAAGTCTACAAACTCTCCTTTTTTTTCCTGAGTTCCAGCCAAAAATATATAGTTGCCATATAGTATTGACATGTAGTATTAATATAGTCATATATGTCATATAGTGTTGACATATAGTATTAATTTTTGTTTATTTTTAATAGAAAATATATTCAGTTGATTTAAAATTTTTTACTTTGAGATTAGTTTTGCGTTTTTATTCTGACTAGCAGTTTCCCATGAAAATATCAGTTTTGACAAGAAATCTTTCTATGCAAAAAATTTCCAATAAGAGCTCCATAGTTCTTTACTGAAAAGCATGGATAAGCGGCTTATTGTGGTTTATTAGGGTCTTTTTGCCAGTTTTGCTCTTTTAAGCAGCAAAAAGAAAACTGCAGACTATACCAACTTTTCAGTTCTTGCTTGTGAGACATTTTTCAATCTCTGCAAAGACATTTTATTCCATATAAAGTAAGTAAAACTGTAAGAGTTAACTTCCATGGTACTAAGATACTTTAATTGTATTAGCTGCTGACAGGAGGATAATATTTTTAAGTAACATAAAATCAGCTCACTGATTGACAGAGCATACATACAATAGAGTAAATGTAAGAAAAATTCAAAGTAGAGGAAGTCATAACATTCAAGCAAGCTAAGAGAAAATTTCTTTCTGAATAATCATCAAAAATGCAGGCAACTTGAAGGCTAAAAAACAATCATATAGCAAAATACATACTATGGAACATAGTTTAATGGGATTTTTTTTCATCATGTCACTCTTTTCCTTTACAGTAGCAGAGTTATCCTTAAGACTTTCTCCCCAGGAAAAAAGAAATAGAAGTATTTTAGTTTATGTCAGTTTGTCTCACTTTGTCCTCACAGGAGGTAATTGGTACTACATGGCCAGTAGCTTGTAATCTTTGTTTCAGAAACAGATTTAGTTTCAATGTTGTTCTGGAATACGTGTCTTGTGCTCATAAGCATATCAGACCCCCAAAAGTATGAGGTTACCTTGAAATCATATAGTGCAGGAATAATTTTGTTTTTCTTATTTGCCATCTCTTTCTTTCAGCCTCTAAAACTCTGAAATCTGGAAAGATATTTGTAAATGAAAGCAAAACTAAAACATCATTATGATCACAAATCCGTAGGTCATAAATAAAATGCCATGTGTCGCCAGACTAATGAAAACTGCAAGACTTGAAAGTTCTGATTTAGAGTAGTCAAAGGAACAACATATTTTGTCATTTTTAATCAAGAAAAGCTGTGTCCTCAAACTGGATGCTTAAGAAGGCTTCCCCCAGTCATTTTTTTACAGTAATCCAAAGGCTGGATTATTTACAGTCTGTTCAATAAAATGCTGAAGTTGCATTTTCTATGCATAGCACTGAAGTTTACATTCAGGATGATCAGCTCAGCATGCTGAGTAGTGCAGGCTGCAACATCTTAGGAATGGCAATATCCATACTTTTCCTTAGTTATTTTGCTTTGTGTATGCACTTCAGCACACAGACAAGGGCTGAATTCATACAAATAGACTTGTGCAGGTAATTTCCCAAGCAACGTAAGAATAGGGGTGGTTTTTTTTAGGGGAACACTTTCATTTACTGAGGATAATATGATTTGTGCATCACCTTTGTCTACCTTTTGGCCTCATTTAATAAACAATGTTATACATTGACATAGTAAAATAGAATATGGAGATCAGATTCATGAACAAGAGCTTAACAGTTTGGTACAGAGAAATGACATTGTACAGCACTGTGAGGAGATACTGACTCAGGCCATGAACGCTGGGTGGCTGGATGACTGCAGAAGCCCATGCCAACTGACTGGATTTAAAGTAGCTTTTCAGCTTCCAGTTTTGAAGCCAGCTAAAATAAGCCCACAGACCAGTGGAGACAAAAGGGAAGAATATAGCCTTAAACCAGGGAGAGTATTTACAATATTTTTATAATAACTAGCTGAACAGAAGATAGTCAGTATAGGTTAGCAGTTGCTTTTTGTGCCAATGCAGATCATTCCTTGACTAAGAAAAGGGAGAATAAGGTCTGAGTTACTTTGACCCTGAGGAAGTCGTGAAACTTGAAATTGCAGAAGAGTAGTTTGTTTATATTACCCCTACTTTTACTTGTCCCGGCTTAGGTAAATCGTACTTCTACCACTTCAGTTGCATTTGGAAAGGGCAAGAATAACTAGGAACTGTAGAAAATGCCTATCCTATTCTCATAAGTCAATATAAACAATTTGGTAAAGAGCAAGGATTGGTAGTTTACATTAGGTCACTGAAACCTGGATGAGCTTTTTGGAATTTAAGCAGTTTCAAGAAAAATGTTGGTTAAAACAAAGCAGTATGATATATCTTGATTGTGTGACACTTCATGGCCATGAATGGAGAACTGGGATTAAAATGGTTTCCATACTGTGTCAGCCTTAAAATAAATGGGAACATTTCAACAAATTGATTTGAGGTTGCCAATAATTCTCTGTGGTCCATTCTATTTTTGCAGCTATATGTGTTTGAATAAGACCTTTTCTAGCACAGATTTTGTTCTGACTTTATCCTCCTTGATCCTTCCACACACTATATTGATTAGCATGGCTTTCTCAGCCTCTGTTTTGCACTGCTGTTTTTGTGCATCTTGTTACCTTAGCATGTACTTTCAACAGTACTTCAAATTACTCTATCTCCTGCATTTTATCTTGTATCCAAAAAGTTATCATTTACCTTACGATTAGTTGTGGCCACACTGTTCATAGGAATACTTTGACTCAAAATAAATAACAGACATTTTTGTTTTGTGTTAAATGCACACTGCAAAGAAGAAATAAAGAACAGTTAAGTGCAGCTAAGACATGAAAAGTGAGATTCAGTTTCAGATTGATACCCATATTTATCATTTAAGTGTTGACATGTGAACAGGGCATCTAATGCTGCCATGTACTATCTTGACCAATTGTGCTATGGCAAAAGAGAACATTGTACGACACCTAGCCAGCAGTCACGTGGGGAGGTGGGCGTGGGGTGGGGGAAAGGGGGAGGACAAGGAAGAAAAAAAAAAAGAAAATATTTAAGTGATTTAATAGAATCTTTGCCAAGATGAACAAAGTCTGTTTTCTCAGGATGGTATATGAGTTCATTAACCAAGTGTCCTGGTTTCAGCTGAGACAGAGTTAATTTTCTTTCCAGTAGCTGGTATAGTGGTCTGTTTTGGATTTAGTATGAGAATAATATTGATGACTAACTGATGTTTTCAGTTGTTGCTAGGTAGTTCTAGTGTCTACACCAAGTCAAGGACTTTTCAGCTTCTCATGCTCTGCCAGGTGCATAAGAAGCAGGAGAGCACAGCCAGGACAGCTGACCCAGACTGGCCAATGGGATACTCCCTACCATATAGCATCATGCTCCATATATAACTGGGGAAGCTAGCTGTGAGGCTGGATCGCTGCTTGGAAACAGACTGGGCATTGGGTTGTTGGGTTTTTTCCTTCCGTATGTGGTGAGCAATTGCATTTGTGCACCACTTGGTTTATTACTATTGTTATTGCCATTATTGTTATTACTATTGTTATTATTGTCTTCCTTTGTTATCTGATTAAACTGTCTTTATCTCAACCCACAAGTTTTTTTTTTCCATTCTCCTCCCCATCCCTTTGGGAGGGAGGGGTGAGCGAGCGGCTGTGTGGTGCTTAGTTACCTGCTAGGGTTAATCCACGACACCAGGAAACCATTCCTTCTGCTCCTGCACTTTGCTGTGTCTTTCATTTACTCATATGCTTTTGCTTCTGTTCCAAATGAAGCATGAGTCTGACAGATTCTTTCCCTTTGCAATCCTAATTCAGACCCAGGATAAATTGGGAGATTGCTGGAAACAGTGGAACAATTAAGCAATGAACTCGCTACATAGCACATTCATGCAGAGTACGAGAAGGAAGAGATGAAAGGGAGGAGGATTAAGATTATATGTATAACATTAATTCTGGTATTTTGTACATGCTGTGTCCTCACTAGTATTTTTAACTTAGTTTGGCTGGTTGCAAATAATCAATGAAAAATCACACTTTGAAACAACACCCTGTAATATTTGACTAGCACCAAAATATCCATATGAAGTTAACAGAAGATCCCTTGCCAAATCCCCGCCACTTCAATTAAATGAGTAGTAACAGCAGCAGGAGGATGTCACCTATTACACCAGTCAGGCTTTCCTTGGGTTCTGCAGGTGGCTGCTACTAGTGGAGGAAGTAAAGAAAGGCAGAAATTACGGGTTTTGTTCCTGACTCTTGAATGAATATGATTTTATGGACAAAGAGCCTTCTGACTATTCTCTTCAAGCTTGATCTTTTTGTTGTGCATGTCTTTTACTTGTCCATCAAGGTTTTTTCTATATCATAGAATCATAGAATCATAGAATGGTTTGGGTTGGAAGGGACCTCAAAGATCATCTAGTTCCAACCCCCCTGCTGCAGGCAGGGACACCCTCCACTAGACCAGGTTGCCCAAAGGCCCATCCAACCTGGCCTTGAACACTTCCAGGGAGGGGGCATCCACAACCTCTCTGGGCAACCTGTTCCAGTGCCTCACCACCCTCACAGGAAAGAATTTCTTTCTAACATCTAATCTAAATCGACCCTCCTTCAGCTTAAACCCATTACCCCTTGTCCTGTCACTACACTCCCTGATAAACAGTCCCTCTCCAGCTTTCCTGTAGGCCCCTTCAGGTACTGGAAAGCCGCAATTAGATCTCCTCGGAACCTTCTTTTCTCCAGGCTGAAGAGTCTTGAGTCCTTGGGTGCTTCCCTAGCTTCTTTTCCAGTTATTACATACCCATCTCTCACATTTATTTCCATTTTTCTCCCCAGTCCTTTTACTTCTGGTTCTATTGGTGCTTTCATTTTGCCATTTCTTTTCCTCCTCACTGTCTATTCTAGTTTATTTGCTCTCAGGCTCATTCTACCCCTACAACATGATTTGTCTTCAGAGCTGTCTTTGCATTTCCGTATTTTCCCTGCTCTATTGCATTCTCAAATCTTGTTCAGTTCATCACTCCCACCTGATTACTGTCAGTCACTCTCCAAGTTATGTTCAGATTCCCCATTTACCTTATTGTGTTTAAGGTCCTTGGGGTCTCAAAGCCCCAGTTTCCACTTCCTTACCCAGTCTCTTTTCTACATAGCCTTTTGCCCCATCTCCCAGTACTTTTATAGCATCCCTCTGGTCTTCTCACATGTCTTTTCCAAATGCCATTTTGTCATTGTCTCTCTGCCCTTTGGGTATGGTCTTATTCCCTCTGTTCTGATTTCCACTTAATAAAAGAGTTGGTTTTTTGTTATTTGAGCAAAGTAAATCAGTACTACTTTGCTCCAAATAATAACAACACTGGAAGACCACAGAAAATATCACCACCATATTGCAGTAAGAATAAACCAACATATTTTACTAAGCTTCATTCTTTGGAATAGTTGTTTCAGCCAAAACTTTCATATAGAGAGAATTTTCAGAGGAAAATTGAAGACAGAATTGCACATGTTTGGCAAAGCTATAAGCAAATAATTTGATTTTTTTTTTTTTTAACTAAGTAAAGCAGACTTACATGGAGAAGTTATAATTTCTTCCCCACCTGCTCAGTCATAGATTTCCCAGGGGTTCTTTACCCCCATAATGTGGAGGTCCTGACCGCAGCTCCATTATCACAGCACTGAGAAGTGATGAGTTCCCAGAAGGACATTCTAAGGTCTCTTCTGTTCCACAGCACATCATGACATATGTGGGAATCTGGAGAGGAAACTTCAGTAGTGTGGAAAGGGAGCCATTGTAGTAACAGCGTGGTTATGCCTGTGCTTGAAGCAATTGCAGAAAAAAAAAAATAGATAGCTCTGAATATAAGAAAATAAAGCATGAGTGTTAACAGTAAATAGAAATGAAGGGAATATTTATTTTATTCATTGATTATTTTTTCTCATCTTAGAGAAGGTCTTTATACCAGTGTCACTGTACTGTTTCCCATGGAATCTGTACACAGTGTGATTCTTGGATATATGTCTTTGGTTAAGTTTGTTTCGCAGTATTTGGTTTTATTCTATTTTATTTTATTTCAGAGGTTTTATGTGAATTTGTTTGTTAGCACCTTATACTATACTAACAGAAGTTATGAGACATTGTTTTTCACAAACACCTCTTTCATTACAGAAAAGCAGATTGTTCTTTGCTTCTGCAATTTCATTTAATCCTGTACAGTTTCTGTGGATAAACTGGTAATATAGTAATATCTGTGTACGAATGCCATACAAACAACAGCTTCTCTCTCCAGAATCCTCCTCTGTTACTCATTTTCTTTTTGGAAATGAACCCTTCATTGCTGGTAGATGGGTGACCTTCTCTGCACCTGTGGTGGACTGGAAAAACTTTCTACTCCTTTTAGCTTAATTTTCCCTTTTCTTTTCAATTATAATTTGGAAATAAAATTTTCTTCTTTCCTGTACTTATATTTTCATTCCCCTAATCCTGACTTGGACACTGTCATTTTCTTATTACCTCAGGCAAGCTGTATGGGGTTTTTTGGTTTTTTGGTGTTTTGGGTTGGGTTGGGGTTTTTTTTGTTAGGTGTTTTCTTTGAAATACAAAGAGTCAAAAGAAATGGTTACTGTAATAACAATATTAAAATTTTAAATCCAATGACCAGACCAGAGACTTTTCTTAACAGATGTGCTACTATAGCTGGGATTTTGATTAACTACTCTGTTTTTTTAATTCATCTGCCTCCATATTTCAGAAAAATAATTTGCAAGGTTCTATTGACTCTCCCCACAGTGTCCATGAACACTCTGTCCATGAGAAAATTATTCTCTGCTTGATTTTTAGCTCTGTTTTTGTTTATCCCTCAGAAGCAAGCTTCATGCACAACAGAATGGCAGATAGAGCATGTGGCAGACAGCTAATGACTCATAATGACAGACTCATAAACAAGCTAATGCATGCTAGGGAGGGTTTTTCTCTTCCAGAACACCCTACCAGAGGCATGCCCTTCCCTGTCCTTTTTGCTTTGCTGGGGTTATGTGTACAAAGTGAGGAAAGATACTTTCACAGTGACTTAGTTTTTGAAACACATCCTTCAATTTTAAATGAACATGATATCTGGCATATTTGATCAAGAAAACAAAACTGTGCTTTTGAGGTGTGAAGCCTCCCCTCCATCTGGAGTTTTGGTTGGTGGTGGAATAAACCAGCAGGAGAAATGGATCTCAGCCCTGCACAGACAGATCTGTGACAACCACAGACGCCTTTTGAATCTCTTTTGGAAGGAAGAGCATAGCTGCAAGAACACCTCACAGCTGTTGCACAAATATACATTATGATCTGCAGATAATAAGTCCCAGTAATTCACAGACCTATAGATGCACTGAACCAGCACTGCTCTGCATAGTGTATGGAAGAACTGTTGAATATGTTTTTTTCCATGTACTGACTATATTATTGTATATCATGCAGTATTAAATAGTCTGTGACTGAGTACCAGACAGGAAGGCTGACTATTTGCTTTGTAGTGCCTGCTGCAATCTGGAATCCTCAGGAGGAAGGAAAAATTGCACCTCCCGAGGGTGTGATCGCTTTGGTACAAGCTGAATGGGTGCTGGAAGGCAGCACCAGAGGAAAAAGTGTGCTCGCCACAGGTAGAGTCATTAACACAAGAGATTTGCTTTCTTTTATTCTATCTGTCTCCTCAGCAGAATTGATTGTTCTGTCTTTAAAAACTTACTTTATTCTTTTGTGTTTGTGTTCTAGTAAAACATAAATTTAGATATTGAGAACACAATTTTTGTTAGTTTTAGTGTGTTCGCTTTAATGAAAAGCTGCAAGTATGTCCACCACAAAGCTTTGGCTCATTCAGGGTCCTCTCAAAGAAAGTTGTCTGGGTACTGAGAGCAGGGAAGCTTTTGATCAGTGATACAGGGACTTGTTTTTTCTGATAAAGAAAAGTGTTAGATACTGATAACTGGATCGATGGGCTTTCTTGGCATGTTGCTTCCTTCAGTAAAGCTAATATCAGTAGTTGTCTTTCAGAGGAACAGATGGAAGTTTGAAGATGACTTTTGCAAATAAAACCCTCACTAAATTAATCACATTGAGACTTAACAACAAGTAACATAAATTCATGAGATTTGAGGTGAAAACATCCATGATCATACAAAAATATAACATAATAAAGAGACGTAAATGGCACAAAGGATTAATATAACTGTGTCCAAAACCCTTTTTATCTCTTTGAAGAAGAGGTATTATACAATACACAGCCAGCTTTCCAGCTCTTTATATGTGGAGTATACAAGGGAGAGCCAGATGCTTTATCATGTTCTTTTGCTGAGAGGCAAAGCTTTACAGAATTAAGCATTCAATGTCACGAAAATAACCTTTGAGTGACTTTTTTTTTTTTTTTCTTCCTGGATGGAGCAGTTCATCCTGCCTAAATAGTATCAGTTCTTTCTTCCTTCATTGGTGTTCTGACTGAAAATAAAAGATGCTGAACTTCCTAGCAAAAGCCTTGAAGATGAAAATGTGCTAAGGTAATGAAAAAAACAATTTGGAGGAATAAGAAAATTTAATCAAGGCTACAGACAAGGGGAAAGAAAGGATGTGGTTTCTGGATAAGCGCTCAGGGAAGTGAAGTTCTTTGGACATAAATGTGAAAGACAGTAGAGGAAGTGGGAGGAGCTGTATGGGGGACAGAGGATTGTAATAGAAAATGGGAGAGGAAACAACTGTGCACAGTCCTGTTCAGCAGAGAAGGAAAGTGTGGGCAGAAATTAAAAGTGGAAAAAAATCAGCAGAAGCAGGAGACAAATATCCTAAAACCTACACCCAAAATTATGATCCAGACATAGAGCATGAGAAAAAGAGCAGGCTCAGTAAATAACAGCAGCCGAAGAGGCAAGCAAAAGTACAAAAATATTTGGAGGCCACAAGATGGGAGGGAGCAAGACAGAATGGGGTGGTGTTGGGCATGTGACATCAAGAAAGAAGGAGAGGAAGGACAGAGACATGAGGATGAGTTTCTGACTGGTAATGGGAGGGAGGATGTAATAAGACTTTTGTGGATGAAACATGGAATGGGTAAAGAAGGGAGCATCACAGTTGTGACAGATGTCACCAACAGTATGAGAAGGGTGTCACACTTGTTAACAGAAGTGGAAATGTGTGTGCATGGGGTGGGGAGAAATGGGATAGACCTGGGAAAGGAAGAAAACAAAGCTGGAAACAGTGTGACACAGAAGGGGACACAGTCAAGTTAGGCAATAAGGAAGGAAGTATAAGGATACAATGCAGAAGAGGGCTGTGGTGAGTGTCAGGTGATATGGGATGGAAAACCAAAGGAAGTATGTGAAAAGTGCTATGAAAACACAGCTGTAGCACTTTACCACACAAGCTTTCACTATCTCAACCTGCCATGCTTGCGGAAAAAGTTGACGAGTTAAGCTGGAGAACAGGAACACGTGCAGGGAGTGCCCTGCTGCTCTGTTACCACCGTCTGGATCCACACAACTCCCGTTCCACCAGCACTGCTACCAATACCCTTACTCTCAGAGGACATTTCATGGTTGAATGGCCTTGTTTGCCTTAGAAAAGCCAATACAGAAGTCAATAAGTACGGTAAGACTTTTTCTGCCAGTGATGGACAGATTTTTTTCTTAGTGTCAGTTTGCATTTATAAAAGAATAGGAGACATTAAGCCTCTGTCTACTTGTTTTTCTGTAAAGAGAAAAATGATGTGCTGTAAAAGGACATCTTAGAACACCGCACATTTGAACTCCCAGCTGTGTTTTGAAGTACGTATTTGCAGCCCTCACTCTTCCACCTTCCCTACCTCTGTCACTTTCTGCTTCATCATATTAGCATTTTAACAATGCACATTGACATTTAAAAAAAATGCAACCTTCATGCTGCTCTTTAATTTACACAGAGGAGACAAGAATAGGCATTAAATTGCAGTATGCATTCTCACACAGTTTTCTTTCCTGTGAAACAGTCTACACTTGCATGGAAACAATACAAATCAAACCCCCAATAAACCAGAAAATCATCCTTGGAGTTGGTAGCGGTATTCTCTCCCAGGGCTTACTTGATTAGTGCCAATGTCTGGGTATGTCTGGGCGTACCTATATAAAAGCCTATATGTTGTAACCTCTATGATATTTTTTAAGAGAGAATTAGCATAGTTCAAGCCTAATATTGTTTACAAATCAGCACACTGTGAGCCTAAATATCATCTTATATTATCCTGATTACTCTGTAGGATCTAAAGTACAAAAATAAACAGCCAATAATGTTCTTAAAGGTAAGATATTATCGCTTCATCCTCACTTTATTTAAAACTCTTTTTGCACAGTGGCTCAGGTGAAACACAGTGTAAAGTCAGATCCAAATGGCACATGTTCAGCATGTAGAAGGATCAGAACCACCCACATTACCCTACAGAAATTCTGAATAAAAATGTTTTGCACCATTAAGCTAAACACACAATATTAAATAAATATAAAGACAGAAGAAAAAATTAGAACTGTATAGCTATTCAAATTCTGCCTGCCGTTATGTTGAAAATCTTAATACTGTCTCTTAGGAAACAGTCCCACAGTTTTCCATTTATGAACATAAAACTACTTTAGCAAATTGGTTGCTTATTCAGAATTTGAGGTTGCTGAGGCAGCAGGGGCTTGTGCACCCAGGGAGGCAGTTCTGTGGGATATTAGTCAAGTCTGTTACTACCTGTGATAATAGCACTATGTGGAGTGAGGCAGGGAGACTGCCTTTTCTATACTTTTTGGTGTGTGCATCCATACCTCTAGCAGACAGAGATGAGAGGAACCTGCTTTCTCCCACAGAATAATAGGATTTGAAAAACGTTCAGAACAAAAGCTTCTAAGGAACGGCAAGCTCAGACTTTGTCGTACTGGTTTCCTTGTGAACATGCATATGCTGACTTTCTCTACCTGTATGTACGGGCAAATAACCCACACATATAGACTGATTCAGATATGGAAAAATCTGGGTTTCCTTAGTTCAATCTAAGCATGTCTTAGCAAGTCCTAAAGCAAATCGTGGGTGAGTTTGAGCACAGTCACTTTCTAAGTATTATTATTGCTATTATCACTAAGTTATACAATCAAAGATGAAAAAAGCCACACACACACACACACACAAAGGAGCAAACCCAAGCCCCTCAGTGGATTTAGATTATCTCTTCAGAAACAATGGAAGTCTTTGAATTAAGTCTCAGAAATTGAAGCCTGATACTCCTATACCATTTTGGGCAAAACTTCGTCTAGTTCAAGGATAAAAGAACTCATCAGAACACATGGAAGTTTCCATTGTTCTTAATTGGCTTTGGATTCGGTCCAAGGAATGAATTTTGTTGTCCTGGGCTTTTGATGTGCAGCTGTTCACAAATGCTAAATTCAGTTAAAAAAGCTATGCCTAAACAAGGGTATTGTGGAATCCAGCTGGAAGCCAGGCCCAAACCAATTCCTTTGTCTGTTTTTCTCTCCATATCTGCCACTGGTCATGGTGTCTTAGCTGTTACTCTTTTTCTTTTTCACATCTTACTGACTCTATGTTTGTAGCAGGACTAAAGCAAAACAGGTGCATTTCATGGGAAAATAAAAAAATTCAGCATTTGTTTTCATTCTACACTGGAGCAAAAGACTTCTGGACCTTTTTAAATTTTTCATAGGAAGGGTGATCAAGTCTATCTCAGAGTAGCTAATAACTTCATAGCTGGGGAATCACTTGTCTTGCTGACTTGCAGCTTTCTCTGATACTGAACAGAGATCTAAACCTGCGTTTTCTGTAAAGCACTCATCAAATGGCTATTTTCAGCAGATTTTGTTCTTGACCAGAAGTCTCATCTTTGACTTCAGAAGCCTGATGAAAGAATCTATCAACAACACCAACACTTTTCCAAGAAATGTTCCTATTTCAATCAACTGTAATTTCCAGTTTCATCTGAAGAAAAAGAGAGTTTTTCCACAAGACACAATGCAGAAATAAAGAAGGCTTTGCTAGGGGTAAAATGTTGCAAGTATTGCATTAGAAAGGTTTTTATTTGCATTTTGGAGGTTCAAGATCTGACCAGCAAAACTCAAGATTTTAATGGAACTCCATACTTCAAGATGCTGAGACTTTGAAAGAATAGGAAAAGTTACTTTATATTCTTCATTTGCTTTTCTAATAAAATCTATAGTTGCATAGCAAGATATTTCAGCTTCAAAATACTTGCCTGAATTTTTCATGAACGTTTCTACTTATGTAACCTCAGTGGCAACGTTCTTTTTGTTTTACTGCTTTGCTTTCAGCAGCCTCCTCTCCAATTTAGTTTAGCCTTTCTCTAGTTCAATCCTACACCTCTTGCACACATATTTGGTTGTTCTTCGATATACCTCCATCACTTTTAAACTGTTTTCCCAAAATGATAAATTTCAGGTTCCGAATATTTCCTCTTTGTATATGAACTTGTTAGATAACTCTAATCTTTTCACAGCTTTCATCTCTCTGTGTGTCTTCCTCTTCTTTCTGCTTGTCTATTTTATCGTTACCTTTTCACTGTGAAGGGCTGTCACTCTATACAGTATTCCAGGGGTGCCTTAGCAGTGCTGAAAGCAGATGGCTTCAAACACAGCTAATCTTACATTCAGTATTATTCTTTAGATTATTCTTCTTGTCATCACTATATGCTAAACCCCAAAGGACCAAATCCTCAGCTGGTGCAAAGTGAACATTGAAATGAATGTAGCTTTACAAATTACACTAGCTGTAGCACCATCTCTGTGTCATTGCCATTTTGCTGAACGGAGTTAAAAGCCCAATATTCACAACTGATGGAAAATGGTGTCTAAGCATATGAGCTCAGTTAATTCATCAACAATTTTTATCTTCTGAGTGACTGACCCTCAGCTAACAGAAAGTGTGCAATGTAGAGAATTTAGGGCTTTCATATGATTGTTCATTGAAAATTTACTCCTGTGAAGTGTCCTGAGTGAAGGGGACACATGTTGATGGGGCACGTTGAGATGCTGATTAGTGACTCCGTTGTATAAAGGTAACTGAAGAAACTGCAAATCTTCACAGCTCTGAGAATCAGGATAGATAGAATTACAACTCAAAGGCACATTCTGCTCAGTAGGAAGATGACAAAAGAATGAAGTACAGAATTTTTGCAGCTTTTGTGCTACAAAAAGTCTACAAAGTGACTGAATTTCCAGAAATTTAAAGCAGCTCCAGAATAAACTATATTTTGTGCTGAGGAAGTCTTTCACTCTCCACATATTGTGACCTTTCAAAGGGCAGGAGATAAAAAGAACAAAAATTGAGAACATCTATTTTTCTCATTACAGCTGCAGCACTATCACAAGGCATATTGTGGGCGATACAGACAAGAAATTAATAGCGTGTTTGTACAGCATGGACTTTCACACTCCTGCACTTAGTATCTCTCTGTCTCTCCCTCTTATGCCTGATGAGAAAAATCTCTTCAATATATCAGCTATTAAACTTCATAACCATGCAGAAATTGACAGTAAAAATGTCAACAGCATTTTCTTTGGGTACTCTGAAAACAAATGGAAAATAAGAAAGAAAATACTCCACGCTTTCTTTGAATTGTTGACATAGTGTAACAAAGAACATTCAAACGGTGCAGCCAAATGCTTGATACTGAGAAAAATAGAGCAGGAGTGAGCCTAGGTACTGACTGGATTTTGCACCTTATGACTGACAGCTTTCATATAACATTAATCACTCAGCTTGTTGCCTCTTACATATGAATAAGTCACTGGTAATGCGCTGAAAGAAATGTTCAAGTAATACCTTACAAGTGTTCCCATCAAAAGTGTCCAAACTTTTTCAACAGTGAATGAAATGATTAGAAATAAACTGAATATTAGAAACTCATGAACTCCAAAAGCTCTATTTCAATATGAGAATGAGAATAAACTGAGTTCACTCAGTGTGGAATTGTTATCAATATTGTTTTCCTTTCTAGAGGATTTCTTTTTCGTCTAAGGCTTTTTAACTATCAAAGAACTAAAAGCTTCAAATTGGAAATTTGGTTATCCTTGAATGAACATGGTTGGATCTAAGGTACCTTTGAAACAAAATCCACAAAAACATTCCCAGGCCACTTGAAGCAGTCACATTCTGCATCTGTGGAACTCAGTATTCTTGGAACTCTTCATGAATCCTCATGAAAAATGGAATATCATGGGCAAATTTCAAGCTGTAGTCTCAGGTTGCCAGAACAATTTGAGCCTTTTAGAACTTCTGGTTTTATTAACAGTAGTGGAGTGTCTGTCCTTCCATTTCCCACATATTCTTCCAAGATGCGCCTGAGTGATTAGGCATCCTACAGAAAAAGAGGATCAGAGAAAGAAAATTTGCCCTCCAGAAGAAGGTGCAGTGTAGGATCCATGGCATCATGGATCTGTGGCATGAAGCATGAAGGAACCTGAGGAACTGAGATGGTTCAAGGGAGACATAAAAGAACTAATGGACTTGCAGGATATTAATTAGATTTGAACACTTGTAATACTTTACACCTGAAGAAATCACAGTGTTCAGAAACATCCATACATGTCCACACATAGAAAACCTGCTAATATATGTTACCTGAGGAATAATTGGATCTGAGCAGGGCACAAATAAAATCACACATTTATCTTAGAAACAAGAATCTGAACATCTTTTAATCCTTATGGTATTCTTGGTCCCAATATCCTTTCCCCAAGGGATAGGCAATGTTTTATACTTGATTTTGTAAAGTAAATGAGAGAGGGTGAGATTATAGCCTAAAACAAACTTGCTGAACTATACCTATTTTAAATTTAATTTGTAGTTTTAGAACTGACTTTCACATTCATCAAGTCAGCGAAAAGCAACTATTTTAAGAAGGTATGAAGCATGCTCTACATTTAGCTATCCATCTCTTGAACTGTAGGCAAAGCCAAGGTGCTCCCTCTAGTCTGGATGGGATGTCTAAATTTTAGACAAGTTAAAGTTCAGTGATGTGACTCAAACCCACAGGTGATTTACTCTTGGCCATAAAAGAAATCTGAAACTGAGCTCTGTCCCACAGGCGTAAAAATGTTTCCTAAACATAAGATCATTTTTTTTTCCTAACAGTGTAGGTAAGAATACTCAAGAAACTGTTATTTCTGGCACTACCTGAAGTTTGAGAGCTTAACCTGAAGTTAACATCTGTCTTACCATAAATGTTGCATAGGATCTTGCGTGGTGGTTTTTTGTTGGGTTTTTTTGTTTGTGCTGTTTTTTGGGTTTTGGTTTTGGGTTTTTTGTTGGTGGGGTTTTTTTTTTTTGGGGGGGGGGGGGGGTTGTTGGGTTTGTTTGGTGTTTTTTAAAGACAGAAAAAAGAAAGACCAAACATTAAAAGGTGGAGCTGTACTCCCCAGGATCTGAAGGTTTTCTAACTTTTGCAGCTCCTTAAAAGGAACGAACCTTAGGAGGGATCCATTCTTTGAAGTTCCGAACAAAGTGTGATGGTAATGCTCCCAAAGCCTTTGCAGAGTAGAGAATTCATGTTATATTTTGCACTACAAAGCCGACAGAGACCACACACTGTATACTGTAGACTTCCCTGTGATTGCCTCATGTATTTTTAGTATCATGTAACCATAATGTTCTTTATGCATTTGCTATACCTATGGGGAAAAAAATAAAAAAAATAAAAGTTATCTTGGGCCAATTTCCTTCATAGGAATATACTTGAGATAAAGTCACATACATGCAAGTCCCTTTCTTTTGCGGTGTAGTACATTGACTCCAAGGATTTGTACAAATCTCCAATGCAGATAAACCTTCACCACAAATTTAACAACTAGAACAAAATCATGTATTCTAGATAATTAAACAGAGCATTCTGTACATTTTTGAGATATGCTACCTTTCTATGCAAAAAATGAAAAACAAGAAAGCTGTGTTTGTTTTGCTGGTTGTTTTAAATATTTATTTTTCTACATATTGATTACTTCTGTTTCTCTCCACTTCTGGAGAATGTTTTTCATTACCTTTCTGCAAGAATTTTCTTGCATATACTATGTGCTTAAAATCAATCAAACAGATGATTTTTCCAGAACAGTCCATTTTTGAGCTTATATAAAATTAATCTTCAAAAGTAAATAAATAATTTTTGTCAGAGACAAGATCTTTAATGATGAAACTCAGAATGTCTTATAACTGTTAAATTAATTTAAAGCAGAAAGACTAATGCTGTTTCAGCTATAACTATTGCAGTCTTTCCTGCCATACAGGAATTAACAATTGACAAATCTTTCCTGAAGAAAGTTAAATGTCTTTATTTCTATCTTAGAGTCATGGACATAAGTCCAAAGATATACAGCAATTTTTGCACAGTGAGGAAAACTACTGAAATATTATGGTGCCATGTCCTGGCTTTAATCACTAGACTATTCCTAAAAGGAAACGATTATAAGCAGTAATATTAATTCTTCCTCTTGACATACTTTGAAGATAGAAAAAGAGGCCAGATTGAGAATGCAGGGGCAATGGAGGCATTATGCAAAGGACAGTGGGTCACGGGCTCAAGATTGCCCTGGAGAAGGTGATTCTGTGTAGAGGTAGATGAGTGTCCAACTGGCTCTGCCTGTGCTCCTGAGCTCAGATGTGCCAGACCTGATTGGCTTTACCAGCAACACAGCATGCTCTCATCCTGTGGTAGCTGAAATTTTTAAGAGATAAATGTGCCTTCAGCATCTTCAGTTCTAATCCAAAGAGAGTGTCATGAATTTTTCACTATACTTTGCAAACTCCGGAGAGGAGGTGAGGAGGTGCTAGGAGTTCTTGGAACTCAGTTATTATTGATCCTCGGATATTCAGCATGTGTCTATAACTCTCACTTAGCAGTTGTACATTCATTTTTGAACTACATTTGCCTTAGATGTAAACAAGAGAATTCTAAAATACGACATCTATCAGAAAGGTTAGTTTAACCCTTTTGCCCCTGCTTAAACTTCAACTTCATAATGAATAAGCTTACCTGTAATCTGACAGTACAGTGAAATTTATTGAAAAACAAGTCTTTATCAAAACCTGTCATGTGATTACCCCAGTGGATTCCATTACTAATTAGACAAATCCCTTTGCAACTAAATCGGTTTGCATTACATTATTGGTTTGATCCCTTTCATCACTAATACAGGGCCTGACTCTCCCTCACAGCTAGGTTAAACCAGAAACAATTGTGTTTACATCATCAAAGTAATTAAACACTAACACATGCCAATGGAATGAAACGGGCTTTCTGGGGGTTTTCTTTGTTTTGTTTTGTTTTGTTTTGTTTTGTTTTGTTTTGTTTTGTTTTAAAGCCTTTAAAAAGCTTTAAAAAATAATTTGCTTTGAAAATCATTGGGTTTACTCATTGATTCATAGATTTTATTTTACATCTTAGAAGCGATTCCAGCACTGCTGCAGGATACACTGTGAATGAGCAGTGGTGGATATATTTGTCTCAAATGAGTCATCTGTTTTCTTTGCCTCACACTGGCAGAAGGCTGTTCTGGCTTGACTCAGTCTGTACTAGGGCTTACTCTTTCCCTTGATTCTTCAGTAAGAAAAGATGCATGATAAAAGTGAATCAGACCTACAAAGTCACGTCATCCCGTGGACAGACAATCAGTTGTACTGGGGTTTTGTGCTGCTTCTGCCCTGGTAGATGTGTCTATATGGTTTTCATTTAATATAGATATACTAGGGAAAAAAAACCTGCTGGAATTCACTGAATCCTTCTCATTTCTCTTCTCAGAGAAAACCTGAATGTCTAAAAACCCCATCTGACAGTATTCATTAGGAGAAAACCATTAAATCTCTTGTGCTGAGAATGACTTTTCACTGTCTCCTTCTTAAGGATCCTGGTTGTGATCTTTTCTTTCCTCATTATGAATGATACCATCTCCTTTCCTAAGTGTGACCTGTTTCCATCTTGCAAATATTGCTAATATTGATCTATTTCTGTCTTGGACGTACAAGGCTTTTGCATCCAATCCTGTGAGATCCTGAAAGCATCCTGCAAAGTTTGATCTTTAGCTGGAGTTGAGCGAGTTCTGCCTGTACTGCTGTTTCTCCCAAGTGTTTTTGTCAATTGCTGCTTTCAGACATTTTCAGTGCTTTTAAGAAATGTCCTTAGCTTATTGGTACTTTATTCCTAATTATATGACCAAGCTGTACACCTTTGCTTTTAAAGTACATATATTGGCATCCTGTCAGGCAGCATATTAATATTTATACTTAAATTGTTTGGTTTAATGTGTGACTTGGCCTTGGCTCCTGTTATCTAGAAGAAATATTGATTCCTTCTGAACCCCATTTTACTCTGCAGTCTTCAGATACAAGCTTGTTAACTGCCCCATATCTTAGATCAACAACTTTGACAGAGTTTGGCTTAGGGGAAAAAGAGGGTGTTACAATCCCCATGTCTTGAATTTTGTGCCTTTGTAGGTTATAGGAGCCTTGGTGGTAGTACTAGCTGTTTCTAAATTGCTGTAAAGATAGCATGGTTCACTGACTTATAGAGTTGTATTTAGGAAAAAAACAAAGCAAAACAAAGCAAATCTCTGCATTACCTTGGATAACTGCAGTATGTTTTCTCTTATTGTTACTGCACTACTAATTGAGGATCATACCTACAATCGAACAATACCAGATCAAGTACTTCAGTCTGTTCTGTCTAAATTAAAATTATTTCAGGTTTTGCACTACAGTCATTCTCTTTCAGCTCTGATGGTTCCCTCAGTAGGTTCTGTAAGGGTATGCAGAATCTGTAAAGGATGTAGAAGGTGAGAGTGCCTGCTTTGCTAAGATTATGTGATTGAGGACCTTTTCAATGCAAATGCAGATAAAAATTAAAGAGGGGAAGCAAGAAACAAAACACACAGACACATAGACCTGACAGACAAACATGACCAAGACAAGGACAAGATCAAAACCTCATCAGTAACACTAATTGTCAAGAAACTGCAGGCAAACTGAAGATTTGTTACCAATAAAGTTGCAAACTTGAGGGTCCAGGATATTGGAGGGTGGAAGGTGGTGTTCAGTGGGACTATGCAAACTGATGAAGGAATGTGCAGGGGAAAGTAATTGGGGAGGAACAAAGGAGGAATAGATAGAAAGGGGTTTTTAAAAGGGCCCTTTGCAGGTAAAACGGGACCAGTCAGTATGCTGTCTGACTGAGCCCTGCGCCTGATCACCATAGTCTGTCCTATTTTACTACATCTTTTAACTCTCTGTGTAATCTCACTCTCTATTCCATGTGTGTGAGTGCTGTAAGGAGTAGTGCCAGCTACTGGGGGACCGATGTGAGTAAAGTGCGTGCCAGCACCTGGAGTCAGACCAGGGGTGTGGGCATCCCTGGCCTGTGGTGGCAGCTACAGGACAGAGTGGGGTCTTGGTGTCAGCTGCTGGAGTGTGTGAGGGTCTTGGCCCCAGACACTGAGACAGAACTGGTGTGCATCCCAAAAACCACACTGGGAGAATGAGGTGAATGAGGGGCTTAGTGCTGGTGGCTGGAGCAGGACCAGATGTCACAGCTCATATGCCTGGTGCCAGCTGCAGGAGAGGAAGAATCTATTTCTTCCCCAAACCGTGTGTGCATGGACATGTGTGTGTGTGATTCACCAACAAACTTTAGGCTGTACTAGCTGGCGAATAGGTGACCCATGGTGCAGGTAAGAGAGCCTGGGATGCATGAAGGGGTGTCAGACTGACTGAGGGGACTTGCCAGTACTCAGTGGACCATAAATGTGCATGTGAACATAGAGAGTTTCACGTGTGTGCCTTCACTAGTGAACTTCAGTCCTGAGCAGCAGAAGAGGAGGAGGGAACTTGGCTGTCTATGTTTAGATTTTATGTGAGTCCTGTACATAGGTGCTGTTGAAAGCAGCTCTGTGTCTGTGTTTGTGTTTTACGTGAGTTGTGTATGCAGCTGCTCTGGTCTGTGGCCATCTGAGTAGCTGGCACCATTATTGGGGGGTGTGTGTGTGGGTGTGGGTGTGCATCTGGGATATGTGCTCAGCCTCACTACGGGTTAAGCCTGCACATGGGAAAGCAGCAGCCTCATCCCTCAGCCTGGGCAGAGACATCGGGTCCCTGGGTGCCCCAGGCTGGGCTCCAGTGTCTGGTCAGGAGTAGCCCCTGGCCCCAGAACTGCTGGAAGTGGCAGCCCATCCCTTAATGGGAACTGTACAGGAACAGGATCCTATCCTTGTGTATTTGTTTAGTAATAAAAAAAACTCTCTAACCATTGCTAATGCTGCTATTAGGAATGAACTGCAGAACTTTGTGAAGTTTATTTTTAATACATTGTTCCTAGCAAAGCATGCTAAGTTATCGGAAGTTGCCAGATGATTGTCATTTCAGAGAAGGAGGGAAAAGAGTAGTAGGCAAATTTTCTCTAAAAATGCCACTCAACAAGAAGATATGGTCTTTGTGAGAAAAGATATCTGTATAGGAGAGGAGAAGCATGAAGGTGAGGGACAACTGGAAATCCCTGGCAGTTATTTCTGTCCATTACCTGCTTCTACTCTGTCTTGTTTGCCCTTTGCAAGGATTAAATACCACTTATTATCGTCTAGTTTCACTTCCTCAACTAGGATTTTCTACATGCAAGCTTAATTAAATGTTATTAAAATGAGATGAATGTATGAAGATTCTGTCCATGTATGTCCAGTGATATGTGTACTATAAAGCACATTTCCAGTACAGAAGCAATGAACAAGGGTGAATCATTTCATTGACCAGCATGAGAACAACAAACCAATATTTTAGTTATATTTATTATACTGTTCTGTTTTGGAAAAAAATAGATAGTTACTACTAGGGGATAGGATAAACAATTTACACAGAAACATTCATATTAAGAGTAATGTTCATTTAGGCAAAATGAATTTTACATGTGAATTGAAAATTGACATTTTAAAGTTTAATCTTTAAGTCTTTTTTAAAGGTTAAATACTAAGGCTGGGGATTGGAACAGTCCAGTTTGTGCAAAATAACCATTGAAGTTTCTATGTGTAGTTAACAGACACAATATATGTCATAAATACTGTACTGACCATGGATAATTTGGAGGGAACTATCTGGGAACTTGGGAAAAGTCAGGATTTTCTCTGTCTACACCTGAATTGCAAGAGTCATGGGAAGAGGTTGGCATCAGAATGAAAACAGTCTCCCTCATTCTGAAAATATGTGGGAAATTTAAGTTCTGGCAGACCCCTAACTCTCTAGCTAGCAAAGTTAGGCACCTGCAGAGGCTGGCAATCCTGGAGAGCCAGCAGATTGCTTGATGGGGTTGCCAAAGTTCCAGGTTAAGGAAGATTTAGATTTCCTGGATCCTGTCCTATTTTCCATTACCTTTTCTTGCCTTTTTATTTTGTAGTTGAATTTCATAGATGGTCTTTAGAAGTCCTGTTCTGCATTTAAACACGTAGATGCAACATCTACAGATTTTTGAACATATTTAAATAAAAATACTTGTTAAATGTCTTCAAGTGCCATGTGCCATGTCAGTGTGATAATAGTCTGATACAGTATTGAAAATTGGGAATATATGTTAGAATTTGAAGCAGATAAAGAATCAGAGCATGATAGCAAGGCAGCAAATATATTCTGAATGCTGACTGGAAAGATCAGGCAGGAAAATTGGGGAAGTGAATAGGTGTGGATAAAATAGTATACTTCTAGATGTGTGCCACTTATGGTGGCAACCTGGTATATGACAGTACAAGAGAAGCTATTTCTGAAATACCTCTGGGATTATGGACAAAGGGAACATTATCTGAGAAATAACCTAGCATTATGTTATAATGAAATACAATATTTAAGCGAGGTAAACTAAGTAATTAGGCTCATATTTCTAAGGTTAGAATAGAGCTTCCAGTTTTCGTTTTGGCAAGAAAATCTCAAGAAAATGCTGCTTTATTTCACACAATTCTGTAATACTGCTACATTTAATGTTTATCTCAGTTTGCCAAAATTATTATTGTTACAAGGAAACCTTGCAAAAGAGTTTGCATATACTTTATTTCAAAGCCTATCTTTGTATTATGGGATGACTTTTATTTGGAAAATAGAAAAGCTGAGCTTGAAGAACTGGAGCACAATGGAAGAATACTCTACAAAATCTAAGTGCAGAGTTACTAGGTGAACCAAGCATGAGGGAGCTTTCCTCATTTCTACATTCTGCACAACACACTGGATTCTGAGACATGTGGCAAGACTGCAGTCATGTACTAGGAGAACTGAGTATATGATTGTGTAAAATTACAGTTATTTTCACAAACAGATTTTCATCAGTGAAAGCTATGCTTAGTGGAAGTTTTGTCATAAGGACTGGCTTTCAACCATCAGGCGGTGTGTGGTGGGTTGACCCTGGCTGGGGGCCAGGTGCCCACCAGAGCCGCTCTCTCACTCCCCTCATTCACTAGACAGGGGAGAAAAGGCATAACGAAATGCTTGTAGGTCGAGATAAGGACAGGGAGAGATCACTCACTAATTATTGTCCCAGGCAAAACAGACTGAACTGAGAGAAAAATTCATCTAATTTATTATCAAGCGGAACAGAGTAGAGGAATGAGAAATAAAATCAAATCTTAAAACACCTCCCCCACCCCTCCCATCTTCCCGGGCTCAACTTCACTCCCGGCTTCAACCTCCGCCCCCCCTCAGCGGCACAGGGGGACGGGGAATGGGGGTTACGGTCAGTTCATCACATGTTGTTTCTGCTGCTTCTTCATCCTCAGGGGGAGGACTCCTCTCATCGTTCCCCTGCTCCAGCATGGAGTCCCTCTCACGGGAGACAGTCCTTCACGAACTTCTCCAACATGAGTCCTTCCCATGGGCTACAGTCCTTCACAAACTGCTCCAGCGTGGGTCCCTCCCATGGGGTGCAGACCTTCAGGAGCAGACTGCTCCAGCGTGGGGTCCCCCACGGGGTCACAAGTCCTGCCAGCAAACCTGCCCTGGCGTGGGCTCCCCTCTTCACGGGTCCACAGGTCCTGCCAGGAGCTTGCTCCAGTGTGGGCTTTCCACGGGCCGCAGCCTCCTTCAGGTGCCTCCACCTGCTCTGGTGCGGGGGGCCTCCACGGGCTGCAGGTGGAATCGCTACACCCCCTCATCCTTCCTCCATGGGCTGCAGGGGGACAGCCTGCTTCACCATGGTCTTCACCACGGGCTGCAGGGGGATCTCTGCTCCGGCTCCTGGAGCACCTTCTGCCCCTCTTTCTGCACTGACCTTGGTGTCTGCAGAGTTTCTCACATCGTCTCACTCCTCTCTCCAGCTGCAAAAGCTCCCCCTAACTTTTTTTTTTCTTCTTCTTAACTATGTTATCACAGAGGCGCTGATTGGCTTGGCCTTGGCCAGCAGCGGGTCCGTCTTAGAGCTGGCTGGCATTGGCTCTGTCAGACATAGGGGAAGCTTCTAGCAGCTTCTCACAGAAGCCACCCCTGTAGACCCCCCCTGCTACCAAAATCTTGCCATACAAACCCAACACACTGTGCAAGGGCCTTGATTGCTTATTAGCTCTGTAAGTGGAAGGAGAAACCTTGTAGAGAGAACTAACTTAAAAATAGCTATATCTGTCACTAGGCCTACTAACTATGCTGTTAATATTAGGTCTGTAGTAATGAAGCTCTTTTTTCCTTTCTTTAAACCTTGATGGTGGTAGAGTGGGAACTAGAAGACTAGCATCATGATTATGAAAAACACAATATCAAAACAATTCATGGTTCTACATGTCCAAGAAGTCATGAGATCTTCCTCCAATGGATTGCACAGACGAGGTTGTGAACTGGTAACTAGGTATTGGCATAGAAGAGAGACTTTCCCACAACAGGCATTATAAAGAAGCCAAAGCAATGAAGGCAATGCCTTTCATAGGGATAAATGCATGAATTTATGACACTTGGATCACAAACTTTATGCAGCTGAGATACATGCTTAGTATTTTTGCCTGTTTCTAGGAGTTTAGGTTATTCATTTCTGCTGGCTGAAGGAAGAACATGTGCACTAACATTTAAAAAAAGATGTCAGATCTTAGTGTTCTGTCGTGGTTTACTATTATAAAATATATTTTATGGGTTGGGTTTTTTTTTTTTTTTGGAAGGATATTGAAATATCCCTCAAATATTGAGTAGCTAACTTGGTGAATTGAGTACAAAAAAGATGCCTGCAAAAATGAGGAGGAGTGGCAGTCCTCTTCTGAGTAAATAATTTTTTGTTTGTAAACCAGAAATGAAGCATTGCTTGCTGCCCAAAGGAAAGTTTGTAATACTACAGAGATTAGAAATACCAGATGATGCACTTCTTGAAGTATCTGTGAAGAAGCAACTAAGCTGACTTTCTCTACCACAAAAACTCGATGAAAATTTGGTATGAGAATTTGAGGCCTAAACTTGAAATTAAAAATTTGGTGTATAGTTTTTATATCTCTCTACAATTTTGTAGCATAAATCTTTGGCTTGATCTTTGTTATTCCAACAAACCTAATTTAAAGTGATTTTGTTTGATAAAGACAGACATTCAAGGTACTGATTTGATTTTGAATACATGTTTTAATAAAATACAAAGCGAGCAGAGGTGATACATTAGTTCTAAGGGCAAATTCTATTAGAGTAAAAGTAATAACCATATTCCTATTGACTTTAGTGATGTAGAATCGACTACAGTTGACTAAACATATATTACTTTGGTTTTATTTTTCAGCTATTTGTAGACTTAAAACAATCTTTTCAATCTGTAACTGGAAATAAAAGAAGCATTAGTGACAAACTGCATACAAAATGAGGTGTTAGTCTACAGAAGGTAGCACTGTCAACACTGTCTATGAAAGCAACATAGGTCAAGTCATTCTCTCCCCAGTTTTCTTCCACAGAGAGGTACCTAACACTTTCACACGAGAAAGTGTTTCTGACTCACTTTGTTTACATTGCAGATAAAGCAGGAAAATATTAAGAAAGAAGTTAAGGAATTGACTTTATTTGCAAAACACAATAAAAAGGGAGTTTAAGGGGAAAAGACATGATCTTGTGAAGACTGAAGAAATACACAGTCCTCCATGATACACCTAAGATTTGTTGCTATAGGTGCAGGGTAAGCAAAACGACCTTTGATGGAATGGGAGGACAATGGTATCTTCAAGAATGAACCATCTTGCTAAGATGATTGGAGCTGGTAACTGCAGGTGAATTTCAGGTCTCAGTCAAAAAATGACACATTCAGCTAAGCCAGCATAGCAGCCAGTGGTATTCCACTCAAGTATTTGCAAATTTTCTTCTCAAACTGTCTCTCAGGCAGAGATATAATCTCAGACCTCTAGACTGAGTGATTATTTTGGGTTGAGGGACTGCTCTATCTTGAGGCTATGAAAATGGGGAAAGATATAACTGTCATTGGGTAATTACCAGTACAACTACAAACTTTCTGTCACTGCAGACTCTAGGCTAGGTAGGACAGAAAGTTTTCAATTCCCTTAAGTTCCTTCTTAGCCCAGCAATTTTTCATGTACAGAGGTCTTGTAGGTGTGTTGTAGCCTCATAGAGTAAGGTATATCAGAGTTTTATATATGTCAACTAAAAAGAAAACTGCTAGATATTATTAATCTGTCACGACTTTTCCTCTGAGATTTAGAAGTATCTTTTTACCACTGTGCTACCAACTACTCAAATAAGTAGATAAAATTGCTACGAGTTGTTCAAATACTTAAATTTAATTGACAAGACAGATTATCAGTGAGAGGAAATATCGTAAATACATAGAAATAGAATGGATTTTTTATTACTTAACCATGCACAGTCATTTATTTGAGGTATAAAAATGTTTGTAGGTCATGTAATGACAACAGCATTTTGAAGCAAGGAATTTTCAAGAGGAGAGAAAACAAAAGGTGTCATAAAAAAAAAAAAAGAGAAAGAAAACAATGACACGTATAAAATGTGGAAAGAAAGTTTTGAGAAACTGACAATAAGAAATAAATTGAGAAATATGATAAAGAGAGGAGATGAGGTGCATTCTGTATTTCACATTTGCTGGTTGTTTATATGTCAATAAAAGATAGGGTCTAAGTTTCACATTTGGAGTCCAGGTGAGACTATCTTCCCCCAACCTACAGCTGATCCATAGCATCATATGGCTCATCTGATGTCTTTAAATTACTTTTTTTTTTATAGTCTTCTTAATTTTTTCCCATAGTCTCAGCCCCTTGGTCATTCATTTCATATTTTATGTAATTTAATTCAAGCCAACCATTAAAAGAATAATACTGTTACTGCCTTTAGTTGAGCTTCTTTCATCTCAAATGATATTGAAGTACTCTCCAAACAGTGTTTATAGGGTTGAAATGACAGCCCAGTTCAACCTTCTGGAGTTGATTATGGGAATTTCCTCAATGGTTTGGGTAAAGAGGAATACTGTGTTTCCCTTGCAACCAAGTATGCTTTCCTGCCCAAGGGGAAAATGGTGAGCGATTGCTCACCTTTTCACTAATAGGCAATTTGGATCTGTGCCAGCCAGGGTGCAATAGCATGTAGGAAGCCTTCTTGGAAATCATCTCTGAAGCCCTACAGTATGAGTAGGGTAACTCTGCTAAGACACTCAAGGATTGTACCTTGAACCTTCTGTCTAAAACAAAAGGGGGATAGTAGAAATTGAAAAGGTACAGAGAAGAGCAGAAAGGACAAGTGTAATTAGGGATGAACAGTGTGCAGAAGAGAAAATGGAGAGGACCATTGGTAGCAGTATTTAGAAAGAGAAGGGGTTGAGGTAAGCAGCTTCAGTTGTTTTCTGTCTTGTGCACACAGAATAAGCAGCTCCAGTGAAACTAGCAGGTCACAGAGAAAACACAAACTTCTTTCTATGTAGCTAAGTTGGAACTTCTTTGCCACAAGATGCTGCTGAGGCCAAATGATTACATGAGTTCAAGCAGAAGTGGGTAAATTCACGTAAGAAAAACCCTAGTGACAGTTATTAAATACCACCAAGCCCTCTGTGTCCCAAAGAGCTGCTGAACACTAAATCATGAGAAGTGAGTGTTTTGGGGACATACGACTATAGTATTGCATTGTTCATATTTACTTTTCTAAGTATTTGTTACTAGCAAATGGAATAGGTTGACCTTTGATTTGACCCACTGTGGTCCTTATTACATTCTTATGTTTAAGCTATTACTTTTATCAACTGGAGATCAAGATATTGCCACAATCATAGAGAAACAGTAAGCAGTTGGTCAGTAAGGACAGCTCATGCTGTGTTGTGGTGATGAACTGAAATCACATCAGAGGAAATGAAAAAACTTTGTCCTATGTGAATTTGCAAATATATCCAGTTCTTAAGCATAAGTCTCTTATACTCTGGATAGCCAAGGTCTAATTCAATTGGGAAAGTGTTTTGCAAATACTCCTGAATTTCTACAGTGATTAAAACTTGCATAGATTGACATGTTAAAAAAACCCCAAGCCAAAACACAGTCCACATGTCGGTATGCCTTTAAAATCATTTATCTCATGGATAGTTTAATGGCCAGTAATACAGGAAGATTTGAATACCACATGATGCAACGAACTGAACATTATAAGGCAAAGGACAAATACTTTTTCAGACCAATACAGCTGTTGGGTAATATCTATTTTATGATGCTGCACTACAGTTCATCAAGTTCTTCACAAACAAAACTTGTCGTTCCTGTCTAGTAAAAAATTGCTAGAACATATTAACTAACACTCATCTCTTAAACTACAGTTTAGGATTTTTCCCACGAAAACTGGATAGACTATTGTAATAGTAATGTACATATTTCAGATTTACAATTTACAAATGATCATCAAATACAAAACCATAATCTCCTCCAAAGTGTTAATAAAGATGCTGTAAACACCTACAAATCCTGTCAGAACTTATTTAAACTTTCAGAAATATTTTGGTGCTCCCTTGAAATGTATCACTGTGAGTCAATTGTAGCAATAAGTAACAAGCTACTGAACCAACTTCCACCTCAAAGGACCTTCAGAAGATACTTTCAGATTATATTTTTCATTAGGCTCATAAATATGCAATGCATATGTGGCTAATTATCAATTAAAAATAATATTTCTACATCAGCAATACTGAAACCATGTATAAAAGAAAAAGAGAAGAAAAATGTCTTCAGCTGAGGAAAAGTAGGCGGCTGCAATTATTAATTCAGTCCTGATTTTGGCCAGAGTATTGTATGAGTAGCAACTATATGATTCTGTTATGACTTCTCATAACACCTAGCAACTAAAAACCTGGTATTATTTAGATTTTACTTAGATTTTAGACTAAACATAGTCTATTGAATATTAGCCATCATTGCCCAAGGATTTCTACTTAATGGTCAATCTTCTGTAAAATCCACCACTTTGCAAAGACTAAAATGTTTATTATTTGAATAGTACTTGCTTTGAAGTCAAACACATGATTTGCCCTACAGCAATATTTGCTTATTTGTTTTAAAAGGTGGAATAAATGTGGATATTCATCGTAAACAACTATTTCCTTAAGATTTAAATAAAAATGAAAAACAAAAACATTATCGGAAACATCCAAAGATTTTCTTTCTTTTGACCACATTTCAGATGAAACTGGGGAAGGTAAATGGTGAAAGAATACGTCCGGTACATCTTTATATCAACACTTCATTTCAGAGGGAGATACAAGTTTTTATACAGATTTATTGGATTTATATGGCCGGCGCTGGCAGCGGGGCTGCGGGGCAGCCCCTGTGAGGAGAGGCCGGGGCTGCCCTGTGCTGGACACAGCCGGTTCCAGCCGGCTCCAACCCACCCCCCGCAGGGCACGGCTCAGCCCTCGGCCATGGTGGCAGCGCCTTGGAGAAAACAGACTTATATATGGGCAAAAATGCCTGACAGAGAGGAAAAGGAAACAAAAAGGAGTGAGAAACAGCCCTGCAGACATCCAGGTCAGTGCAGAAGGAGGGGCAGGAGGTGCTCCAGGTGCTGGAGCAGAGATCCCCCTGCAGACCGTGGTGAAGATCATGGTGAAGCCGATTGTCCCTTTGCAGCTCATGGAGGACCAGGCTGGAGCAGGTTTGCTGGCAGGAGCTGTGGCCTGTAGGGGACCCACGCTGGAGCAGTCTGCTCCTGAAGGACTGCACCCTATGAGAGGGACCCACACTGGAGCAGCGCAACAGCGTGAGGAGGAAGGAACAGCAGAGACAAAGGGTTGTGGACTGACCCCCAACCACGATACCTCAGCCCCCTGTGCTGCTCGAGGTGAGAGAAGGTGGAGGAGTTGGAAACAAAGGAGTGAAGTTGAGCCTGGGAAGAAGGGAATGGTGGGGAAAAGGATTTTGTTTTCTTCTTGTTTTCAGTTGCTCATCAGCCTACGCTAGTTTTAATTGGCAATAAATTATTTTTCCCCAAGTCAAATCTTTTTCCCGTGACAGTAATTGGTAAGTAATCTCCCTGCCTTCATCTTGACCCATGTGCTTTTCCACTTTATTTGCTTCCTGGTCCTGGTGAAGAGGCTGGATGAGGGTCTGGCAGCCAGCCAAGGCCAACCCACTGCAAAAGCGTAACTGTAAATTGGAAACTTTAGCCATTATTCCCCAGGAAGATAAGATTTGCAGCAGATTTTTTTACTTCTAGAGAAAATATATACAGATATTGGAGCAAATAGAGCGTGATTTTCATTTCACTTTTCATAGGCGTATATTGAGTTTTCGCAAGTAACCCCTAGTAAAATACTTGGAGCACTGAGAACGTGTAAGAGTGAAATATCACTCTGGAAATAAGTGTGAGAATGCCAGGCTTTCCTGTATTCCCATTGTGTAAGGCACCCAAGTAAGTTTTTAATTTAATTCTTACTATACTGTGAAGATAGCTAAGCAGCATGTGAGTGTGTGGGTACATACTGTGTCATAACAGGCCTGATTCATCTAAAAAACTCGGGAGAGTTATGAGCTTTTACTCTGCACCTTTTCAAAGGAATTTAGTCAAAAAGAAATACTACATGGATGCTGAGGCAGGAGCTGGACTTGTCAAGAACGCAATTCTGCACATTCAGCAATTAAATGTACACAAAGGGAACTTTTGTATTACTGATTACACATACATCTATGATTTTTATCGTACTAGTAAAATAATAAAATAATTGTCTGAAGTAGCTTGAATGTCATTAACGGTGCTACAACTAGCAGCACAACAGAAAATGAAATATTAAACATTTCTTTGTTTTCCACATGCAAATATTGGTATAAGAAGCAGACAAGGCAGTATATGCAATGTAGTTATTCAAACATGGAGTGCAAATAAATTCAGATATTAATAGGAAACTCTAAGATGGATTCTTTATTCATTGCATTAGCCAGTATACAGTGGGTGTGAGGAATGTAGTGATTACAAAGCATGTATTTTTATTGCTATGAAATAACATATAGCTGTTTTAAGCACCGTGAGATAATATAATATGCCCCATTGTACCTTATACATTGTTTTTTCTATAGTAGTTATCTTGATTAAATAAGCAACTGGAAATAGAAAGGAAATGTATCCAACACTATCTTAAAATGTTCCTTACTGACAGCTATGCAGGATGACCTATGTTTTAATCTCATTCCATTCAGCACTCATGAAGTCATTGAGTGCAAAGTAGCAGTGCTTTAAACAGTAGCAAAACCTATAAATGTAAGGATGAGTTTAAAATTAGGCCAAGGAAAAGACTGTTCTGGGAGGTTAGAAAATTATAGGTTTTCCAGTACTAGTGTTTTAAAATCGGATATTTTATTGAATAGTGCTACTCGCCCTAGTCAAAATAGTGCTTATTTTGGATGTAAGTAATATTAAGTCATTGGGCAGGCCCTCTGCATACAGACAAAATTTACATAGAATTGTCAAACTTGTCAAAGGAAATAATGTTTTTTCCTAGACCTATGAAAATATGTGTTGACAAAACTCAACTCAGAATCATACCAACCTTTGTTCTTAATCTTAAGAAAGGAATTTAAGCCTGAACAGAAACAGGGCCATTATTTATCCAAAATATGACACATTCATCTGAGGATGCTTTGGCTCTGTCAGTCTGTCTGTATACTAAAGGGAAGGTATGGTCATGGCACTTGGAAGTGCGTACTCCAAGTTGCTTTAGCTAGCAACTACAGCAGCTGAGGACATGGCATCAAAGAATTCAGCAGATTAAAGCAACACAGTACAGTGAATGCTTTCTCTGATTATTAGCGCAAAGTGAAGCCTGTGATGCTGCACCTTCACTGCATTTACTATTTGTGACACGATGCTAAAGATGTGCCAAAGTGCGTGAGGCAACAATCAAGTACAAAACTATTTGTAGAAAAAGAAATCAAATTTGTGAAATGTTTCCCTTATTTACAGGATGACCAAGAATTGTAGAGCATTGCCTTTTTATTCTAAATCATCAAGTTAAATTAGCAATATATACCTTTAAGCAACTAAATTCTTCAGAGGTAATTAAAAAAACACATTGGTGTAAAACATTCAGTACTAAGGCTTTTTCTACAAAGGTATAAGTATGTGAAATTTCTCCTCTTGAGGCATGTGACCGGTTTTACAACACTACAAAGGCACTTAGAAAATCCCTTTATAAATCAGTCAATCAAACCTCTAGTCTTTTTCCAGACAGTTTAAATATTTGATGTTCATAGAAATTTTGTTTGATTAAGTAACATAGGATTGGACCACATTTCACTGACTGTTTCATGCAAAGAGAACTTAAAGAGATGTTAAACACTGATGCAAGCTGAAATCACCGAAGACATGACTCTGCAACTGACTGAAGAAATTAATCTATCTAAGCTTAAGTGCAGATCAGCCATTTTATGGATTTACTAGTAATATCAAATTAACAGTACACAAACCAAGTTCAACACTAGTTTGCTGATAACCATGATTAATTTTCATGTATATTGAGTAACATCTTCCATATTATTTGTTGAACTCATTTTACATATTGTTTTATTGCAGAAGGATTTTTTAATAGAGACTATTTAGGATCTACCACTAGCAGATCAATTTATTCACAGTACAGCACCCAGTTTGTCAATCTTTGTTTTTGTTTCTAGTGATAAATTATTTAGTTCAAGCAAATCATTGACACCATTCATGCTTGAAATCAGGACATAAACTACATCTAGAGGTCTTAGAGAACCATAATAAATCACTATATTATCTGTATAAATCTCCACTAATGATCTGATATGTAGAAATGGCAGGTCATTCATACAGATTAGAAATAAAAACTGAGTCCACTCGAGGGCTCATAAAATCTGTAATCATTATTTAGAGCAACAAAGTCATTATAAATTATAGTATTTCATCTACACATATTTAAATTACAGCATCACTGTCTAAAATGTAATAGTCAAAATAGAAGTAACTTCTTATACAATGAGCTCATATCAGCATTTTTGACTCTTTATTGTTCAAATTTATTATTCATTATTTCTCTGATTAGAAAGAAAATGTTAAATGAATTTTTTAACAATGTACTTGTTTGGAAGTTGTTATACCTCTGGACAGGAGTGACTAAAATTGCTGCACACAAGATCTGTGAGAACCGATGAGAAAATGGAAAGCACTGCAAAGCACAAGGCATGGACAAGGAAGTGGGAGGAAAATCAATGCATCAGTCTCTGCTCTGATTTATACCCCTTGCAAACACACGATGCTGGATTTTAATGGTTATAAATCATTATGTCTCAAGTGGAACCAATGGAACAATCCATGTTTAGGCTATCTGAAGCTCTGTCCCACATCCGGAAGTAAAGAGTGTCAAGAACTAGCGAACTGTCTGTTTTATTGAAGGCCTTGCACATTAAGGGAAGTACTGCCTGAAAAAAATGCTTTATTCTTTTTCATTGGTGACCACCAGTGGATGTAAATGAAAGGCCTGTCTTTTTTTCTGCCAGTCATTTAATATTATCTTATTTGTAAACTCTAGCATAGTCACTTAAAATAGAAATATAAATTAATTGCTTAATACCATTTGCTCACAGACTATGCCAATTCTGCTCTGTCAGCAGCCTCCTTCTGTCAATATGTACCTGCCAATGCATAATGTCATCCCTTTTCTTAAAAACGGAAATGATTAAAATAAAAGAGGAAAACAAGAAGTTATCAGTACAGAGTGGCAGTTCAGAGCTGTCCCCATCAATAAATGACATTGCCTCTTAGGGTAATTGGTCTTTTACATCTTTTCTGTTATTTTGCAGTACAAACACCTCTCTCACCATAAAGGTTAGAAAGGTTTGTTTTCTTATTTCTACGTCTCTATGGTGAAATAGGGAAGACAGCATGTTTCCGGATTCTGACTGAATAGCAATTTGTTCTGGAGAACTGTGATCAAGTTACAAACTGAAGTGAGGGCAGGGTTTTCCTTGCAGGATGTGGCTGTTCACATAAAGAATTCTGATGCTTTAGCACAGTGGCACACTGAGGGAAGAGACCTGCACGCCAGGTCTGAATGAGAACCTGTGATTTCTAAGGCAATTCAAATCCAGGGTTCAAAGGTGGCTCTAGGAGCAGTACACACTGAGACCTTTTGGGCTAGGTACAGTAACAAAAGAAGTTCATACCCTCAGGGAAAGATACTGAGCTGATAAGGGGGTAGTGCAAAATCCTCATCCTGGCTTCATTTAGTTTTCTTCTTTAAACTTGATCAAAAGCCAGTAGGTAGCATTTTTGTTACAATAGTGTTGTACGTTCTGGTCCCCCCTCTTATGGACCAGTATTTTATCTAGGGCAGATTAAAGGCCAGATAAACAAGCAGTGCTTATGGGCTGCTCTTTGTTTTGGTGTATTCAGACAAAAGGTCCACCCTGAACTACACTAAGAAGGGAACAGCAAGAGAAAATACAGGTGTTACAAATAGCAAAGGAGTAGTAATGTAAAAGCAGCTGGCCAACCCTGACTAGTGGCTAAGCTAGGATGACAGCAACATGAGAAATGGCAGAAATGAAAAACTATGTATAAAGAGAGACATTATCTTACAGAGCTGCTGACCAAGGCAGAATATTCCAGGGCAACTACATCATGAATAACAAATAAGTGTAAAAAGTCAGCAAAACCAAGATCCCTAGGGAAAGAGTAAATAGGACTAGCTGGCTTATTTTGGAGGGGATGATGGTGGTAAAGATTAAGAACCTAGACTGAAAAAAGAGCTGTAGAAGGAGTAGTAAATCATGTGATTGGGGTTGACCATGAATACATGTCCTTCAGCCCAGTGCATCATCACCACAGTTTGGAGCAAGACACTGGAACTGCTCTTTCCACTCATGTCTGACTTACCTCCATGACCAGGAGGGACATGATGTGATTTTCCTTGTCATCAGTGAGGGAATATCAGGAGATCTGTTCCTAACATCAATGAGGGGATGCCTGGAGGGCACCACTTACCAAGGCCTTTTCCTCCTCTTAGAAATCTTAATTGAGCGTCCCATTACAATGCTTTTTTATTTAAGTTTTTTGATGACTCGATGGCTTAAACTGTAGAGGTGAAGAATTCCCCTCCCGCCACCATTCTCATGCTGTCTTTACTCTGGGGAGGGTGTTCATCCTCAATACAAGAGCAGTAACTCAAACCTTTTAATATGGAGAAAACTAACTGCTAGGTTACAGGTTTCTCTTCCAAATTCTCTATGTATTTTGCGATGAAAATGGCAATAATCAATGAGCTGTGCACTCAAAGCTTACCTTGATAATTTCAAAATCATGACAGAGATATTTGAAATGCATTGTACTGCCTTGTCCTCTCATGTAGACTATGTTTATACTTGTTTTTAATAAAGGTATTCTTTATTCTCAGCAATAGGAGAGGATCAAACCCACTCTTTTTGCTCTTGCAGATAAAACCCTATGATTTAAGCAGAGGAGCTGAAGAGAAAATTCTGGGTGAAAAAGAAAGAAAATTGTGTTTTTAAATGTGGTAATGATGTACCAAAGGGAATTGAAGTGGTTGAATCCAACAGTTTAGGTTGGAATGTGTGAGGCCAACAGTTGAATGTTAGTTTTTTAACCTGTCATTTTAAAATATGCTTGTTCACACTCTGACATATTGTAGCATGTAAAAAAAGCTGGGTATATTTTAGATTTACAGCATGCATCTTTAATTATGCTGTCTCTAGTTAATATTTTTGAGAATTTTGCTGTATTAAAGAGCTTTAGCCCATCAAAAAGGTTTTCCTGAGCTTCTCTGACTTGACATCATACCAGATACCAATGTCACACCAGTCCCTAGGGGATTCTCAGATGCATATACCCTAAACTTCCTCCCACAGAGATTTGAGGAATTACTGCTTAGTACTTACATTCAAGCTTTGTTCTTCCTGTAAAATATTCAGCTCTGTACTACTCTGTGTGGCTGTACATCAGTTGATAGCCAGCAGGGCTAGGTTTGCAGATTAAATAGTATTAGCTCTGATTAAAAGAAGCAGTATCCAAAACAAGCACTTGCTATCAAAGTTGAGCTTCAAATACACTTCTCTGTATAACTAACTACTGTTCATACCATGATGATCATGCTTTATTGCTACAGTTCTCCTTTATCAAGTGATAATAAACTCAAAAGCTATATAAAAAAGAGATTACCCCTTGTTGCACATAAGACAACAATGACAGACTCATTTATATCTCCCCAACAGCGCTAGGCACAATAAAGTTCCAAAGTTGTATACAGCATGTTTATTCAGATATGCTGTTATCACCCTTTCTTGGTACACCAGCATACATTCAGGGACTTTAAGAATAAGCTATTTGCTCACCAGGTTCATACATGGAGGCATGGGCAAAAATCACAAATACCAGGTGGTAGACTGAGTTTGCTAATTGTAATTGGACTTTGGAATCTCAGCCTTCACAAATGACCTTGGTAGGCCAGAACATATAGGGAATAGGGAATAGGGGATATGTTATATGATTTGGGGCGGAAAGGATTTCTAAGGTCCTCCAATTCAAACACCTGCTGAAAGAAAGCCTAACTCTGAACCTAAATCAGGCTGCTCAGGGTATTTCTTGCCGAGTTTTAAAAATCTCCAATAATGTAGATTCTATAATCTCCATGGGCATATTTTTTCAATACTTCTAGTGCTTATAATGATTAACATTTTTTTTTTTTCTAATATCTTGCCAAAAATTCTGTTGCAGCAGTTTGTAACTGTTCCTGTCTTCCTTTCAACATGCAGCTGTGATAACAGTCTGGCTCCATATTCTTTACAGACCCTCTTAGGATGTTTGTCCTGGTTTCAGCTGAGATATAGAATTATTTTTTCTTCATTGTAGCTACTATGGGGATATGTTTTGGATTTGTGCTGAAAAGTGTTGATAGTATAGAGATGTTTTTGCTATATAGCAATGTTTTTGTTATTGTTGAGCAGTGCTGACACAGAGCCAAGGCCTTTTCTGCTTCTCACCCCATCCCACCAGTGGGATGGCTGGGGGTGCACAAGAAGTTGGGAGGGGACACAGTCGGGGCAGCTAACCTCAACTGACCAAAGGGATATTCCATGCCATATGACATCATGCTCAGCATATAAGGGGCTGGGGGAAGGGAGAAGGGTGTGTGTGTGTGTGTGTTCGGAGTGATGGTATTTGTCTTTCCAAGTAAGCATTTGTGGTGGGTTGACCCTGGCTGGAGGCCAGGTGCCCACCAGAGCCGCTCTCTCACTCCCCTCATTCACTAAACAGGGGAGAAAAGGCATAACGAAACGCTTGTGGGTCGAGATAAGGACAGGGAGAGATCACTCACTAATTGTTGTCATGAGCAAAACAGACCGAACTTAGAGAGGGAATTCATCTAATTTATTACTAGGCAAAACAGAGTAGAGGAATGAGAAACAAAATCAACTCTTAAAACACCTCCCCCCACCCCTCCCATCTTCCCGGGCTCGACTTCACTCCTGGCTTCAACCTTCCCCCCCTCAGCGGCACAGGGGGACGGGAAATGGGGGTTACGGTCAGTTCATCACATGTTGTTTCTGCCGCTTCTTCATCCTCAGGGGGAGGACTCCTCTCATCGTTCCCCTGCTCCAGCATGGAGTCCCTCTCACGGGGTGCAGACCTTCAGGAGCAAACTGCTCCAGTGTGGGGTCCCCCACAAGGTCACAAGTCCTGCCAGCAAACCTGCCCTGGCGTGGGCTCCCCTCTTCACGGGTCCACCGGTCCGGCCAGGAACTTGCTCCAGTGTGGGCTTCCCACGGGCCACAGCCTCCTTCAGGTGCCTCCACCTGCTCTGGCGTGGGGTCCTCCACAGGCTGCAGGTGGAATCTCTACACCCCCTCATCCTTCCTCCATGGGCTGCAGGGGGACAGCCTGCTTCACCATGGTCTTCTCCAGGGGCTGCAGGGGGATCTCTGCTCCGGTGCCTGGAGCACCTCCTGCCCCTCCATCTGCACTGACCTTGGTGTCTGCAGAGTTTGTTACATCTTCTCACTCCTCTCTCCGGCTGCAAAAGCTCTCTCTAACTGTTTTTCTTCTTCTTAAATATGTTATCACAGAGGCGCTGATTGGCTTGGCCTTGGCCAGTGGCGGGTCCGTCTTGGAGCCGGCTGGCATTGGCTCTGTCAGACACAGGGGAAGCTTCTAGCAGCTTCTCACAGAAGCCACCCCTGTAGCCCCCCCGCTACCAAAACCTTGCCACGCAAACCCAACACACCATTCCAAGTAACCCTTCCCTTCCCTTTCTTTCTCATCTCTAGAGTCTTCTAAAGCAGTGAAGACGAGATTCAGTTTCATACTTAAAAAGATGGAAAGAAGCCATACAATTTGCCAGCCTAGTTGCTGAAATATAGATTTTCTATTATCATCACAGATGTTAGATAAAGTTTTCCACGAGTGGCCTCTTTTAACTCTCTGCAATACAGATGGAAAACTCAAAGGTCAGCTACTTAGAAAATAAAGGCATTTGTTCACTTGTAGTGGGTACCTTTGCAGTCTATGTCATCATTAATTGTGCTACTATTACCATAAACAGATGTCTATTTTTATGTGCATATGTTTGAAGACCATAGAAACTATTCTAAGTCATTGACCACTGATATAATGATTCACTTCTGTCCAAAAGTGTGTGCACTATAATGAGCTGCAGAACCAAGGCATGCAGTAGACCTGCATAATTGGATCTCATCTTGATAATTTGGCACAAAATGCTAGTGACAAAAATTGTGATTATAATTGTCTATTTAACTGACATGCTGGACAACTGGTGAAATGGATGGGTACTTGTGTTAGAATAAATATTTTACAAATCATAGTGTGAAAAAAAAATAGATGATGAGATTTTTATTGAATCTTGCAGTAGCAGTTTCATGCTTCAGTAATTCTACTGTACTGCATACTGTATTGCATTGTATTTGTCTGAAAAAAAAAAAACCCAAACCACCAAATTGTTCCAGGCTGCAGTTAAATACCAGGACAATGGAAAGCAAGATTCAAAACCAGTCTTCAATGTGATGTATATATATTATCATCCATGTATGAAAGCTTTTAAGAGATTTCAGTTGACACAGGTAAAAAAAATAACTTTTTTATTCATATTCTTCACATTCAAGTGGCTGTATTTTTTAACTTGTCTTGTAAATTAATAAGTAACATGAGAAAGATCAATCCTGGCTCTGTTGATGTCAATGGAAAAAATTCACTTGGCTTCATTGCCAATGACTACACTTTACATATACCCTAGTATGAAATAAATCAGCTGCACACTAGGTTGACAAACAAGAGAAGTATGACCAAGAACAGTAAAGAGGCCACAAGCTCCATGTTCTGAAGCTTGTGCTTGACATTTTCCATAGCTGGCAAATGCAGGGTTACTTTGTTTGTGGGAGATATATATTCATCAAAGACATCATAATTCTCTCACTGAAAGACAGTATAACTTTTGTACAATGCAGTATTTCATTTTCTGAGAACAGAAAACAAACACGAGCGAGTCCCAAGAGAAAAATCACAGTTCTTAGTTAAGCTCTTGAAATGTCCTCTGCGTGTTGCAAATTACATGCATTTTCTCAAAGAGGTATGAATTAGTTAGAAGGAAGACATATCCTGCACAGTTTTTTGTCTTTGAGAAATCATATTTGCAAACATGAATGGTTTGGTAAACTTAGCTTTGTGCAGAAAGTAGCTGGTTTATGGCTGGACCATAATGTGGAGACTGCAAAACTATGGGATTCCCAGGTGGACATGACTGGAGGATGCGTACTCACAGCCTGCCTGCTTGTATTCTCTGAAGGATGACCAAGCCAGTGTAAGTGAAATCAGGTGCTTTGGACCAAATTTCTAGAGCAGGAAAGCCAGTACTTTACTCAGGAGTGAATTGCAAGACATGATCCTCCCTTTCATGACTCACATGACTCTGACAGACCAGGTAGCTGACAAGAAAGAATATAGGGTTGATTGCATATCTGTTACGCTTACTGGCAATTTGTACTAAGCCCAGATTCAGTGCTTTGTTATCATGCCTTTGTTGAGACCAACACATTCGGGCAATGATTAATGGCATGAAATTTAACAAGTCCAAATGTCAGATTCTGCACTTAGGACAGAGTAACACCAGGCATTGTATAAATTGGGAGAGGAGTGGCTGGAGAGCAGCCCTGCAGAAAGGGATCTGGGGGTGCTGGTTGACAGCAGATCAATGTGAGTCAGCAGTGTGCCCTGGCTGCCCAGAAGGCAAACTGCACCCTGGGTGCATCAAATGCAGCGTAACCAGCTGGTCAAAAGAGGGGATTATCCTGCTGTGTTCAGCATTGGTGCGGCCTCACCTGGAGTGCTGTGTGCAGTTCTGGGCCCCACAATTTAAGAAGGATGTGAAGGTACTTGAATGCATCCATAGGAGGGCAACAAGGCTGGTGAAAGGGCTGGAAGGCATGTCCTATGGGGAGCGGCTGAGGACTTTGGGCTTGTCTGTTTTGGAGAATAGGAGGCTGAGGGGTGACCTCGTTGCTCTCTACAGCTTCCTGAGGAGGGGAAGTGGAGGGCGAGGTGCTGAGCTCTTTTCCCTGGGATCCAATGATAGGACATGTGGGAATGGTTCAAAACTGCACCAGGGGAGGTTTAGACTGGACATTAGGAAGCATTTCTTCACCAAGAGGCTGATCGAACACTGGAACAGGCTTCCTAGAGAGGTGGTCGATGCCCCAAGCCTGTCAGTGTTTAAGAGCCATTTGGACAGTGCCATTTATGATATGGTGTAACTTTTGGTCAGCCCTGAATTGGTCAGGGAGTTGGACTACATGATTGTTGTAGGTCCCTTCCAACTGAAATTCTATTCTATTCTATTCTATTCTATTCTGTTCTGTTCTGTTCTGTTCTGTTCACATATATGAAACCAAAAATGCAAGTGAGTTGCATCTGCTTTGGCAATGTCATTTGTCATCCTGTTGGATCTCAGGGAAGAAGTGACACTGACTTCAGCTTCAGTATTGTCTTCCATAACAGGAAAGCAATGAAGAATTTCTCTGGACTCAGGGAAGGGATGCCTGTGCCATCAGGGGTGTTAAAACAAGCAAGCGTACACTCAGTTTTTCTGCCTATTTTCTGTTAGTGAAGTGCCACACTATTAAGCTGAATATATATCATTGTTTCTTCAAATCATTACCTTAAGTCAGCATTTTTGGTGTACACTAAATAAAGCTGCATTGATGACATAAATACTTGCAGAATCTTGCCTTATTTGTATGAATGGACTGTCACTGTTCACAAAATACTGTCCAGCTCATTCAACATAACTAACTGAACTATACCTGTGCCTGTCTAGAAGAGCTATAGGCAGTTTAAGACTTGGATATTACATTGAACTGAGAAGAAGAAGGAACTTTGTTGTGATGCTAATACTGATCCCGATTCTTAGTAGGTTTGTGCTGGGTAAGAAAATATGATGAAACAATATGTGAAGCCAGTGGAAGCCTGTTACTGAATTTGGCGCCGGCAGGATTTCAGTCTAGTTTAAACAAGTACACAAAATAAACTGCAGTAATTACTCCAGCAGTTCAAAGATGAGCAGCTTTTAGATTTGAAGAGATATTGCTAACCAAAATATTTTTAAGAATCTAATATTTACATTACTAACCAAACTTCTTCAGAAAAGCCAAAGAGTTCCAATGGTGATTTGTGACTTTGTGCACGTCCTTAAAAAAAAAAAACAAAAACAAAACAAAAACAAAAAAACCCCCACCAAAATCTGTCCCTAAGGAAAAAGTCTTTAGCCAAATCCTGCTTCAGTCTCTCATTTTCATTTTTAGCTTTTACTACATAAACTTCATCCCACTTGCTCCAGGCTCGCTGGGAATATCAGTGAGATAAACTGTGGGGTTGTGTGTTTATGTCTGTGTGTTTTACCACCTCTAATGTGCTGCTCTTGCTTCTGTAATGTACAACAGGCTTCTCTCACCTAACAATTTCAAAGTGCTGTGAATACAGCAAGGGGTAGACTAGTGCCTCCTGTTCTGGTTGTGTAGTGTTACTCAGAGGATGGAAATTCTTTCCCAAATGTTACCTTCAGACATGTATAAGATGTGAATAGATCTACAGCTGATATAAAAGTCAAGCGTGAACAATTTCTATCCTGTAGGATTTCTAACTAGCCCCTAGTACAGGGGATTCAGACATGGGATACAGTCCTTTGTGGACACAGTCAGCTTATTTTGCAGAACAGAGCTTAACACAGTTTGCAAGGTTGGTTAAGAGCTATTTTGTTATCAGCATATTATTCTGCTGATGCTGCAGGTTACTCACCAAAGGGAGACTATCATGCTCCAGCGAAGCTAAAGGCTACTTCTTAGGACACAAGTCTACCTCCACGGAATAACCGGCAGAATGAAGGCTTTAGACCTTATTCATGAATAAATTGGCAACTGCTCAGCAGAATTCTCCATATAGAGTGAATCTGTACCTTTGTTCTCTCTCACTCCTCACTGATTATAAAGATTAATATATTCTTACACAGCAACAATG
Source organism: Grus americana (assembly GCF_028858705.1). NCBI lineage: Eukaryota > Metazoa > Chordata > Aves > Gruiformes > Gruidae > Grus > Grus americana. Next base: position 31,812,422 of record NC_072852.1, on the reverse strand, counting down.
TGAGCTTTGCCTGCTCAAGAATAACCTTATAAAAGATAAAGAGGAATCCTTTATATTATGGAATTTTTTAGGATAATACTGCCTCTTTTAATAGACCACTTCTCTCAGATCTACAGTTTCACTTCCCTTAAATACAAAATTCCGATGTCATAAAATTCAGTGTATTGTTTAAAAGGGTAATAATTTTAAATGGATTTCAGTAATACTTTTAAAAAATCAATTATTAACATTTTTAAAATATAAAATTGGAATTAAATTTAATTTGAAGATTATACTTGATATCAATAAGTAGTAGGTTTCTTTAATCTGTCCAGATCTGTTTGCACACACACACAAAATATTATTTTATCTGCTGCTTCTGATATGGGAACAAGCATTATATATTCTACACCTTTTAAGAAATTTAGACAACTAGGATTTCAAGACATATTTTTAGACCTAATACAAGACTCCTGAAGTGTGTGTGTACATTCTGTTAAATCTTTGAGTACACAATGTTTCAGTTAAGAATTCATATTTCATCTGTTTTCATGTTCAGAAATGGTTTTCATTTCCCTTTTTTGGACAACCTAACTCAATAAGTTAAGTTGCTTCAGTTAGCTGACATTAAAATATAAAACCAGGCATTTGAAATCTAATGCATTTCACAGAATGAAATTCCTTTTTGCTTATTTTGCTTGCCATGATGCAATTTTATGACCAAGAATTGTCATAAATTATTTCTTTGTATATTAACATGCACTAATGCATTGTCATAAACATCAGCACATGCAAAATCAGATAGCAATAAACTAAAGACTATGTAATGAAAAACTATTTGCACTCAGTGAAAAACTATTACTATTTCATCATAACGAGGATGACTCCAACATTCCTAACTTCATCATACTTATCACAAAACCAGCAATTATGCAATTCTTATTAATGTAATTAAAAGTAATTTATATAGCTAAACAATATTTTAAGTTCCTTGCAACTGGAGAATATTGAGGTAGCTATCTTACAGGGGCATGCCTGACCATTTCCCTTTATTCACATCTGACAAATGAAATATCTCCTATAATTCTAAAACTTTTTTGGCAAATGAATAATAATGATCAGTGACTCGTGTCTGCAAGATTAAATTATGGCTCACCTAAAGCTTACTTTTCAGTATTATGCAGTATATGAACTGGATAATTAGCTGGAAATGTATTTATTGTCATTTCCCATTAATTTGTGGATAGAATTATGTCTCCTAAGTTTAGCAGTAGAGTTATCATCCACAAATAGTGACACTTGGTCAATGTTTAAATCACTTGACTGTAGCATGCTTTCTATATTTTCCGAGTTCCAGTGCTGCTTCATTACTGCCTCGAAAATCATCAAGCAAAGAATGGACTATTACACTTCCAAGTGGGTGGTGATTAAGAAGCTTGGAAACATTTTGATATTTACATGTATTTAGGGCATCAGTGATTACAGGAAAATTATGTCCTTTTCATCTAAGTCTCATTCTAAAAAGATGACCATTTCAACTAAGAGCTTATATGTTGTTGACAATACAGGATACTCTAATCCTGTGAAGATGTATCAATTCAGCAACGAGCAAATCTTGGAACATAAGATCACCATTAAGTGATCCATGTAAATGTCTATCGGTGACATTGTGGTATGCTGTTCCCTCCTTTTTCTGGCATCAGTTTGCTTTTTTTTTTTTTTTTTGGTATTTTTGTGACTTTTTAGATGTACAAGATGTTTTAGCAGTTTTGTTCTCAGAAGCTATGCTAGAATTATTTTAATAGTCCTATCCATTCACTTGCTGTCTTACATCCGACAGTCCATTTTAAGTAGCTGAGAAACTTCTACTTCATAAACTGCAGCTCGTGATACTTATCTTTATCATTACTGAGACATGCAAAATCATTTTTCTACTTATTCTAGGAAGTTCCTCCTCCTTTAGCAACACTGCCATCACAGTCACTGTCAGGGGCACAGTCTATGTGGGATGCAATCAACCAAATAAAAGCACACAAATGATATTATATGCAACCCTTGATCGGGACTCTTTTCCCACTTCCCATCCTGTGTTTGTTGTATAGAAAGGATATAGTCACTGTATCTTTTTCAGTCTCTCATTAGTATACTGTAAAAATAATCTCTGAGTGTGGAAGAAGTCATCATAAAAATGAACTTAGATCAAATTCTTTAAGATAAATTCGAGCTGTTCTGTTCATGCAACTATTTCAAAGTTGTATGTTAATTTCAATGACAGTTAATTTTTTTTATGTGAACTTTTAGAGATATTTGATATATGTCAGTTATATATTTTTATTTTTAAAAGATTTTTCTTGAATTTAACTGTACAGAACTTAATCAAGAAACTGGTAAGTGGGAAATAAGAACCTTCAACAAAGACATCACAGATTTACATAGGAGGATTTGCAGTTTCTGTCTGTCATTCCTAGTTCTTTGCTTGACTAACAAGTTTTCATGCAGAAATCTCAGTGTATGATTTTATAAGTTCTGGGGTAATTTAAAGTTGTATTCATTTCAGATCTCTTCTGAAATTCTTATCAAGTTGCTATAGTAAACTCAGTACCACAAAGTCCACCTTCTGTAATCTCATAGGAGTACAAAATGCACCCGTTGCACAGTATAATGGAAGTCTGTGAGAAGTGGAGCTCATCCATATATGTGTTGTTGGATGAATAGTTCTGGAGAGCTGTGCTATGTCCTTTCCACCCTGTGTACGAAGAAGCTGATGAGATACTATTATTTAAAGCCCAGCCTTACAGATGTATTTAACAAGTCTTTCAATAAAACGTATTAGTGTTCATAAAGGCCAAGCTTTTATTATTCACGTTAATGTACCTTTCCAGTTGGAGATTACTATAACAATTACTATATTTTATTATCTAGCTTTACAGTACAAAATGAGAGGTCTGGTACAATATTGTATTTTAACAGACAACTCTCAACCACAAAGGTACATCTGTGGGTTTTATTGCAGATATACTGTGCAGAACAGTTTTAGGACAACATGAGCAGTGGGGTTTTTTCTGAGTTTAATGATTATTTTTTATCAAAAGATTAAGACTTGAATTATAAGATCTGTGGCATTATGAAATGAAATAATCTAAACTTGGACATTCTTGCCCTCAGTTAATGAGTCTTTCACAAAGATAATCATGTTCAATTTAGAGAGCTTTGGTGGGAGTTGATAACTTTTTAGTCTTCTAAATTTTACAAGCCTTTTCAAATTCAACAGAGAGAAGCTATTTCGCTCATCTCAATTTAGTAACCTTCAGGAGGCAAGGTGGCAAAATCTAGATGTTTTAGTTAAAAGGTTGTTGCTCTTTATTTCAACAACTTCTGAAAAGCATAAAAATATTCTTTCCAGGTAACTGAGCGGCATGCTGGGATGTTCAGTACAAGCAGGTAGGATTATAGGTTGAAAAAGAAACAAAAATAAAATTAAATAAAACTTTTCCTGCAGGTCATGAAGTAGAGCTTCTGTACCCCTTTAGTAGCAGCTATTTTTCCTCTGTACAAAACAGATAATGGCTTTTACAGCCATTATTTTTTATTTCTCTGCTACCTTTTCCCTGAATATTTCTATCCATTTTTTTGCTCATCCTAAGCCCCATGTCATTGTGCTCTATTGTCATTGGGGACTGAACTGACTGTGCAGGTCCAGTTAATCTCCACCACTGTGAGATGACACCAGTTTCATCACGTCTATGGCACTTCATTCACACAGGTCAGCTTTGGCTTTTGGTTAATGACACTTCTTAAATTCCATGAGGATTTTCATGAACTATTGAAATATCGACTCTGGAAAAGTAAAAAAAAAAAAAAAGTGTTAGTTGTCTGTAAACATTTTCCATTCCTTGATTGCTATGCCAAAATGAGTGTAAGATTGCAGTCTGTAGAAAACCTGTGATTAAAGGAGAAATCAACAATTATTTCTCAGGAAGCTGAAACCTTTAATCTTCAAATGGCTACTTCTAGAATCTTGCCAAGAGTCATCTGGAAAGAATAAAGCTAAAAATATAATTACAGGAAAAAGCAATCTTAGGACTGTTTTACTGTTAATAGATAGGATGATGTTAAGCTGTGTTACCAATCAGAATGAAGATGTGGCAGCTTGGAGATCAGCTGGTTTAACAAATGAGGAAAACTCTTTATCTCAGAGAACAAGATTAAAGAACATGAGCTTCGAAGTGGGAATCCAAGTCTCAAACTCAAGTCCTTAACAGTATTTATATGCAATAATAAAAGGTACATGAAGTGGCTCTCAATCTTCAGTCTGGTGAATATTTGGCAGGAATTAGGAGCAGCTTAGTAGTGAGACAGTATTTTGCACTCAAAATATGGCCTCAGAAACTAGTCCTATGAATTTGCTGGGGAGTCATTGGAGTAGGTGTCTTATATTTTTTTAACGTAGAAATGAATAGTCACACATGGGAATTGTATCCTTGGTGCAAAAGCACTGGACTAGAAAATAGTCCCATACTTCTTAGAAAAATACTCGTAGAATGAGGTCGATTTGGTGTAACTGGAGCTTATATATGTCAGAGAATGAAAGTAAAAAAGAAGATCAGAGGAATATTCATATGACTTCAGGAAGTTACTGCTCCACACTTGAAAATTGCTGACCCTCATCCGAGCCGCAGTAGCCCCTCCTGTTCACATCTTAGCTTGCTGCAAATGCAAAGCAAAATGCAGTTGTTCAAAATCCAATTGTTTCCCTTCATATATGAAGGAAAGGGCAAATACAAGGTCTCTTACCATGGCTCAGCTAAGAGCTAAAGCTTCCAGTAAAAGAACTATAATGTTTTAAGGACACCTTAACCTGAACAACCCCTACCTTGTGATCATGCCTACCTGCTCAAAATTTTGGCAATTTGAGCTTTGAAGCTTTACTTCAGAACTGTTTTTTGTTCCTAGAAGTCTTAAGACAGGCAGCACTGTCAGTAAATGTCCTTCCATGACAAGAAAATGTGTTAATAAAGTAAGCAAGATTTAACCATATCAAGAAGTAGTTTGGATAAGTAATCTTAACTGCTTTTCAGCACTCACATCTGTGATGATTAGCATAGCGAGAAGACAAATATATTAAAAAAAAGGCAAAGAGTGAGTCTTCAAAATGGAGCCAGGCCTATTTGCAAAGAGCATTAGAACTGGAACAAATTACTAATTCATCAGAGCTGAAGGGAAAGGTGGACAACATCCTGGAAAGAATGGGTTAACGCCTGTAGGCAGTCTGTTAAAAAAAAAAAATGTTTTCTTGGATGTAATCGTTACATCTGTTACTGTTACAAGATCTGTTAATGAGATATTGGATAAGAAGCCATTTACTTCCCTGGTCATTGTTATCTACATATGATTTCTAGAAAACCTAGATATTTCAAATGAGGCCTAGAACTTCTGAGTTAAATACAAATGATCATAGTATGTATTTTGCGAAGAAAAGCTGCTTTAACTCTTGCAGGCACAAACACCATTGAAAATATTAAAGAAAGACATTTTCCTATTTTCACTTTAGTGTCTCCAAATTTAAAAGGAAAAAAATGAGACCTGCATATATATTCATCAAATACATTAATATAAGCACACAAATACTACTAAAACATTGCGATCAGAAATGGAACTGGCAATGTTTAATAGCACTATGCATCCTCAAATTTTGTTCATGGCTCAAATACCCAATTATTAACATGCATGGTCTTTTTACACATAAAATAATTTTCTGAAAAAGTAAAATAATTATTTCAGGTAAAATAAAATATTTTTCATGAATCATGTATAATAACCTGAGTAAAAACAAAAATAAAACAAAAAAACCCCAAATCAGTCAATTCAACTCAACCTGAAACAAAAAATGTCCTTGGTTTCTGTTCAAGTTCTCCACAAACCTTTCTTTTCCCTCTCCTGCAGCTCACACACTTGCTTCTCTCAGCTCTGATGTAGTGATTTCCTTGACAGCATCCATTTGGAAAATGGAGAAAAAGCAAAATAGAAATAAGCATCAGTTTGAACAGTGGAAAATTAAAATCTGGAAAAAAGGAAAAGGGAAGACAGGGACAACACAGAATGTTCAAAGTAACTTCTTTTTAAGCTAGAGCGCCTTTCAAAAATATTTGACATTATCTTGATGAGTATTTTGCAAGTCATATCAGCAGTGATAAAATTACATTTGATTTTAATATGAATGAACTGCATTCATTAGCAAGAGGCTGGAATCTTGCTTAAAAAGACAGCTCATGAAATTACAGTGTTTCAATTCTGCTTTAGTTTGATCAAGGACTGCATTTGGACTGTTCAGTTATTTAAAAAATGCACCCATTATTATTGACAGAGGGGATTTAGGAAGACAGGCTCTATAAATCTTACATGCAAAGATGATAAAATAAGGAAGTGTTTGATTATGAAGATAATTGCTATTTTACCATTTTTTATATTGTAACTATGTGCACATATATTACCTGACATTTGTTATGATTTTTAAAATGAATACATCCTACAAAGTCAAAGAACAAGCTGATATTGCTGAAGGAAAAAAATATACGAAGTAGCTCATTTTAGCATTATTCCTTTTTGTGAATAACAAGGACCATGATGCTGCAAAGGTTCAGTTAAAATCCTTGAGTCATATAAAATACCAATCATAACCGTGATAAGGTCTCACCACTTGAGGAAATATATATTTGGAAAACTTTATATGACTTAAAGTGAAGAAACAGTACTCTTTTGGGGAAAAAAAAATTAAAAAAATTATGTTTTATTTCTTATTTTCTAATGTTTTGTAATTTTTAAAAGATAGCCTTATAATTTTATACTATTTTAAACATAGTAGCTGTAATTCATATTTCGTCTTGCCCTTGGAGTAATATGGGGTTACTAGTATTGATCCAGAAGCTAGATAAAACAAACAAAAATGTTCTGGAGATTGAAATAGTACCATTTTTCAGGTCTGTTGATTGTGTTTCTCAAACTTATAAAAGCTACTTACATACCACGTAACAATATGTATTGTTATGGTGAAAGCAGCTACTGCTGTAAATGTTGTGTTCTCTTTCAAAACCTCAACTTTCATGTCATTATAAAAACACACGCAGATATTTTTCATCTCTCTTCAAAGGTAGGAGTCATGGCAGGATCACTAGTTGATGCATTTAGGCATTGTCTAACCAGTTCTTTTTTAGGACTGAGGAGATTTTTTTGTACAAGAGTTTCGTCTACGGATAAGATTGCAAGCAACAACAGGTCTTTAATCTTGTGCAGAACTGCTTCCTGGAAGCTCTACACCTGGCTCAGATTTCTGCTTGTAACAAACTCTGTTCCACAGTCATATGTGGAACAATCTGTGCTGATTTCTCTTCCCAAGGGAGGCAGCTATAACGAGTCATGGGCTCTGCTATGAGAACAAGACTTTGTAGAGCCATACCACTCCCCCACCATTTCACTGTGTGCTGTACCTACTCCTCATGTATACTCAGAAGATACTATAAGATCAGTTTTTCTCATAAACTGATTTTGACCAGAGATCTGTAATATTTTCATGCACTGCTACCTCCAGCTCCTTTTCCTTCTACTTCTACATGCATTGAAAAACAACCATGGTCAAATAAGTTTAAAATTATTTGCATTTCTCTTCTTTTTAGACGCATTATTTTACCAGGAAGGAATAATACCATCTTAGGGCAAATGACTCTGAAAAGATATACAATCATTCCTCATTTTACGAAGAGTCTATTTTATTTTTAAAATTATGATATCAATAAGCTGTTTATTCATGGGTTAGCTTATATTTTATTTCCACTAAAATATCTGATTAGAGAAATTAACTAGTGTTAGATGGAATGATCAGTTTTACATAATAATGTGAAGAGCATAGTGAAATAGCCCTCTACAAAGGAATGGGCTATATGGGACTGTGAGTCCAAAACCCCATTCTGCTGAAGTGAAAATATTGTTCATGTTCCGATCAGTATAAACCAGCATGTTGTTTAACTGGCTTATTTTATTTTCACCCTAGACAGATTCTTGAACTACATAACTGCCAACGAACTGATGGAATGGTTGTCAATGTCTTTATTTGTAGGGCATGAACTTCATAAAAGTAGAATCAAAGCAGGTTTAGCTTAAGGATAACCCTACTGTAATGCAGTAATTTGTCCTCCACTGCACCAGCCCAGAGAAGGATCTTCACTTCTTCTAGCTGTGACAGCTCCCAGTTGCAAACATTTGTTCTGAAAAGCTGCAGCACAATCAGAATGGTGACAGCAGATGAAGAGGTTGTAGGCTTCTTTGAAAGGCTTCAAAGGCACTAAAAGAAAAGGCAGAGCGCGCCACAGAGCACATAAAACCAGCTATATTGTTTTGGGTTAAAGGTACAAGTAGCTTGTCTGTATTAGCAGCTAAAAAATGACAAAGATAAGAGACTAGATTCAGCATGTACAGTAGCTTTCATGCATAGTCAATCCACAACCATTTATGTCTTGGAAGCTTTCTGAGCCATATTTCTGTGTATCATTGGATTTCTCTTCCTTAAACACGTCTAGCCTATCCTTGAACTAGTTTAAACCCTTGGCTTTCCGGAGTGGCAAAGCACACTGAATCAATACTGCATGTTATAGGAGGAATCATTACTTTTTATTTTTTATTTTTAATTATTTCTGATAATGTCATTTGATGGTCTTACTTTTTTGCATTTTATTCACTCTTCTACAACCCCTTTGACTTTATAGACGTGTATCATATCTCCCTTCATTGCTTTTCTTTCAGACTGAATAGTCCTAGTTCACTTAGTTGTTTCTTGGATGCAAGAAGGTCCATCCTTGTGATTGATGTAGAGACCTTCTTGTACCTTACCTTTCAACCTGCCCTTATATCCCTGAGATAGGGAACCAGTATTTAATTAGCAAGTGAACCATAAATTTATCCAATGACACAGTAATTTTCTATGTTTTGCACTTCATTTCTCTCCTAATAATTCCTGACATACAATTTACATTTTTGTTTTACTCAGTTTGCTTTCTCTAGGACCACTTGGAGAAAGGTTGACAAAGGATAATGTTACTGAAAAGATATGGAAGAGAAGAGAATGAGGTTTTGTTGCCTAAAAAAGGTATCTTTGGGTGGAAGACAAGGAGATGTATAAATCTGGAATTTTTAGATTTCCTGGAAGAAAAGGAACTGGTGATTCTGAAGACATCAAATCATATTTGAGCTTCCAGATTATGGGTTGTAACTATGTTTCATATTGCTGTAGAAATGATAAGTTGCTGCAGCATTTGAATGCAGAAACAGAAAGACTGCTGTATCTGGCCTGACCATGAAAGTCCCATGGATCCATTGTAGATCAGGACCTTTAATGTTTACTTACTAAATGCTAATATTGCTTCAGAAGCTATCCAACACTGACAAATTAAAAAGTAGTCTAGACACAATATTGAAAAGCTATTGCATTCTAAGGAATTCAAGCCTGTCGACAACCTGATATTATCCAAACATCATCAGATCTGAACCAGTAGTAATCCACTTTCTTAAAAAGAATGCTGCAGTATTGATACCAGCTGTTTTGAAAAATGCCCCAACAACTCTTTATAGTGATTAAGCTTCAAATGATATTTACAGGTGGCTTCATCCCCTCTCCAATAAAGAAGGTGCATGAATTAATATTCTTTTGATGAATAGATAATAAATGCTCTTTTCTTGCCCTAAAATTGTTCAGCTACTGTAATCAAAATTTAAAATAGTGTCCCTGGAATGCAGTGTTTTTAACATTGTTGGTCTTGAAACAGTTGCCTGAAGCTTGCTGTATAGAACTCTCTCCACTTGTATTGTTCCTAAGGTAAGTTTCAGTAGATGTCCAAAAAGATATCTGAAAACTGCATGGATTGAGAAATGTGATGCATAAGACAATGCTAAAACAAGAGTTTAACTAATTTACCATGCTGGTTCTTCTACCATAGCTCCTGCAGATTTGAAAACTCGAAATAAGATCTGGTAGTGACTAATAACTTAGCCCTGATATTATTTAAGGTCCTTTTGTCAGTGCATTACATATCGGTAGACCTAACAGGAAGTAATTAAAGGAATCGTCTGTACAAAGTTCACTGTAGAAGTGGAACTTTAAGTGGTACTTAGAAACTCATTCCCTGGGTTTCTGTAGGTACTTCACACTCAATGATTGTTTGGGTCAAATGATATATACATTGCTTTGGAACTCCTCTGATGCAGTAGTATGTGGCCTGAGTGCAGCATTATGCCTTTGTAGACTTGCAATTATTGAATACAATGGTATATTGGCAATAGACAGTAAAAATCTCTAAAGGGACATTTGCATGCTTCGAAGAAGTAGTAGAAAATTTTAATCTTCTGAAGATTGAAAGTGTTATTTTTTCTTAAATTATTGCAAACAAATATGATTGCAGATATACTCATCAAAACATTTTGTTATTGTTTCTGCTTAAGTAAACTTTTTGGTATATATTGACTTTATGCTGGTTTTTTGAGGGTGATATTAGTGTCAGAATATTCAGTTGGAGTTGGATAAGTCAAAATATTTTTTACAACTTAGGAGTTGTATTCTGGGTACTTTGAATTCTTGGAAGGTTAGGCAGTGGGATGTCTGACATGAGCCTGCCTATGAAAGAAGGGACTGTCTTCCATGAGGGCACCAGCTGTTGGGATCTGAGGTGATGACAAATTCATGTGAATGAGCTACTGTAAATGGATATACCACTGGCTCTCTCTATGAGCAATCTGACTTGATTAGCTGGAATACCGAACACAGCAGTCTCTGCTTCTTTCAGAGCCGTGTGTGATAAATTACTCCCAGGTCAATCAGAAAGGCCCTGAGCCTGGCAGGGAGCTTTCAGAAGAGTCACTTTTTCAAGGGAAGTAGTTAATAGCAATCACTTCAACAACATTGGAAAATGACTTTTTAAAACTTGATTTCGTTAGAATTATGTTTTATTTAGCCTTATGAGGTTGGAAAACCATCTATAATTTGATATGAAAATCAAGGTTCTTCTTTAGGGAGAGTGAGAAATAATGATTTTTTCAGATTACAACTTAGCATTTAGCTCCTGCTGCTGTTTTGTATCGTTAGGCTCTCTGGGAAATTGATGTATGAGAAAATACTTGAGCATTTCAAATTTAAACAAACATTACCTGACAGAACATTCAGGCATTATGCATTTGTAGGAAGTTTCCCCCTTCCTTATTTCTCAGTCTGCCCTGAAGAAGATATCAGTGTCTGTTAATAAAATAACCTTCCTAAGTAAAACACACAGTTGACACTGGCATCAGATTGTGAGTTTTTTTATTGGCTCTACAAAGGTATTCTAGTATAATAGAAATATCTTATAAGGCTTATATTACTTACATCTCATAAGGGTTATGTTACTGAGAGTAAGGGTTCTATTACTTATATCTTATAAGGGTTATATTACTGAGGTGCTCTAGTTTTCTTTTATCCTAGAGAGAATTTCTTCAGTGTTCCCTGTGAATGTAGAGGCAATTGTTTATTCAAGGTCTCATAAACTACACATTGCTGATCCAAACCAAGTAATTTGTGACTTGGCTTTCCACAGGGAATTGTTCGGGAGCTTCACTGTCCCTGCCACCCCATTTTAAGGCTGCAACATGAAATCAGGGTTGTGTACACAGTGTCTAATACATACTCATTATCTGGGCCCGTATACTGAGGATTTTGAGGAAGTGTTTAGCTCTATAGATTGACGTGTGTTAGTAATCACAGCAACTTTTGGTGTAGTCCTTTTACTAGTATTTTCACCATTATCTTCTAAACCAGCTCAAAAGTTTCAGAACAATGGGAATTCAGGCCCTTTATCTAAGAAGAAGTGAGCTCAACATGGAATTATTTGGGATTAATACACCTTCCTAATTAGCTCAGCAGAGGATCTATTTTAAACTAGTGCACTTCATCAAAAGAAAAGACAAACTTGGTGGTTATGGTATTATAAACAGTGTACAATCTTTAGCTGAGGGGGTTAGTGGCATGAAACAAAACTTCTCCTTTGCAGAAATGTTAATCAACTAAGTCTCACAACCTGATTTCACTCTGTTAGGAAAAATAGAAATGAATACAGTCATTAATCTAGAACTATTAAAATGATGTTTCTTAAAAGGAACTGCCACGACTTATACTATTTTGAAATAAGCTATGAGAGTGGAGTTGTGTGTGAGTTTTGCATAGTTTTGATTAAATTAGATTAAGATACTGGAATCAACCGCTACTAGTATTTGCTGTGAAGTCCAACACTTTGTGAGACATTTATTCCCATGACAGAAGGAGGTTCAACACTGTGTAGCTCTGTAGTAATTGTGCTGCTACCATTGCTATTAATGGACCACAACCTTGTACTTCCTTAGCTATATAAGGCCTAAGGACTTGCCTGGCCTTGTCTAGACTTGTCTGGTCTTATTTTAGCTAGTCTTAGCTGAAACAGAAAATTGGCCAAAAGTTAGGTGACCAGAGTTTAACTTCCTTTAACTAGCTTTATTTTAGCTTTATACAACTAGATAGTTTTAGCCTGAAGAAATTATACCATATAGTGTAAATGTCTAAAAAAGCCAAAGTTTTGAGTCTAACAACTGTTAGACACAGCCCTCAGAATAGCCATCACAGTTCTCTGAGCAGATGCCTTCAAGTCAATGAATATTTTTCCTGTTCACAGGAAATAACTTTGGTTTACAGGACAGTTTGCTAGGAAAGGTGCACAGCCGAAGCTGTTATGATGGTTGAATTTTGCCAGAGCACATGTGTTCACCAGACATGGCTGATAAAGCTTTAAGCCGTGACTGTTGCTGAAATGAAATTGCAAAACTGCACAGCTGCTCATGTGTCCTGCCAAAAATACTGCAGAGTGGGAACAGTGGGTCTTCTGGGCAGATCTTCTGACTTTTTCTGCTCCAATCCCTCCTCTTCCTCACCTCATCTTTGAGGGATTTATTTCATGTGTTCCTGAGGCAGCTGCAAGTGGCTAAACATATTGGAATTCCCTGATACTGAAGAAAGAAATAGAGGAAGACAGGGTTCCTGTGGGAGAAGGGCAGGTGGTGATGGGCAAAGCTGGAGTTTACTTTAATAGATTTTCACAGCCATGAAGGACTGAGAGGGAGAGAAGGAAATAATTGCCTTTGCTCTGAGCAGATGGGTTAAATCACGTTGCCTTGCTCCCACATTTCTCAGCTAGGAAAACAAAATCCTGGACAGCACTGATAACCTTGTAGTGCCAACCCTAGCCAAAACACACACTGAGGGATATTTGCTGAGTGCACAGGAGCACGCTGTGCCCAAAGCAAAATATATGCATCCCCCGTGCCCCAAGCACACGCAGCAATGATTCTCTTCTGTTGAGATCTGAGGAAGGATTGGTGATGCAGGACTCCTGAGGGACATTAAATGGCAGAACAGGAAGGAGGTTATAGGTGTATTCTGACCTCCTTTCTTACAGATTTTTTAAAAAATACTTATTTTGAACAAGGTTATTTCAGATTTCCTGAGATTTCCCTGTTCATCTCTCCCCAAAGCACTGTATGCAAGCCAGTAATCCAGGATTGACACAGATGTGTTGGCAAGCAACATGAGCTGCTAGAGCAGAAGTTCTCATGCAGGCTCCTTCCTCTACCCTTGGACAGCTGTTACCTACACCAGGCAATCCTGTATCACTGCTGCATCCTGAAAAGTGAACACCTGCCTGCTCTCTGACCACAGTGCACTTGGGAACAGCCAGCTGTCTGCTTTAGATCTCATTAATTCTTGGTTCTTAAGAAATTGATAAAGAGTGTAAATAAAACAGGTGTAGTACAGACTGTCCACCAAGCCATTGGTTTTTGAATATCTGAGAACTTCACTGGCAGAGGAAACTCCTCTATCTTTTAGTCTTCAGAGAGACAAATGCACTTTACATCCTTCATTCATTTTCTTCCTGACTTTATTCCCTTAAGTGGTATACATCACACCCCTCATTTGGGACAGGTTACCTACATCTCTCTGCAGCCCAAAGATACAGAGTATTTGGACCCTGTCCTAGCTATAGCAGAGCTTTAAGGATATGCAGTATCTCATAAAGTATATCCCAGGCCAGGTCACCAGGTGGCCTTTGCTAAATATGTATCCCAATGTTTGAAGGTCCCACCACCCATTGCTCTCAGTGTAGCCTTTAACAGCCCATTGTACTGTTTGATTTTCCCAGAGGCTGGTGCATGACAGGGGATGTGATACACCCACTCAGTGCCATGCTCTTTGGCCCAGCTGTCTATGAGGTTGTTTCAGAAATGAATCCCGTTGTCTGACTCAATTCTTTCTGGGGTGCCATGTCACCACAAGACTTGTTTTCAAGGCCCAAAATAGTATTATGCCAGTGGCATGGAGCAGGGGATGTGTTTCCAGCCATCCCATGGTTGCTTCTACCATTGTAGAATGGTAGAAGTGCATTCTACATAGCGCTTGCCTTGGTGGGTTTATGGGAGTGTGCCAGGCCTCCCCATATTTATATTTCAGCCATTGTCCTCCATACCACACAGGCTTTAAACGCTTGGCTTGCTTGATTGCGGAGCATGTTTCACATTCATGGATGACCTGTGAGATAGTGTCCATAGTCAAGTCCACCCCTCAGTCACGAGCCCATCTGTATGTTCCATCCCTTCCTTGATGGCCTGAGGTGTCCTGGGCACACTGAGCTATAAATAATTCGCCCTTAGGTTGCCAGTCCAAATCCACCTGAGCCACTTCAATCTTAGCAGCCCAATCCACCTGCTGTTTGTATTGACGATACTCAGTGGCCTGACTTTTGGGTATGCGGGCATCTACGTGACATACTTTTACAACCAGCTTCTCTAGCCGGGCAGCAATATCTTGCCACAATGGGGCAGCCCAGATGGGTTTGCCTCCGCACTGCCAGTTGCTCTGCTTCCACTGCTGTAACCACCACCACAGGGCATTGCCCACGATCCATCAGTCAGTACAGAGGTAGAGCACCAACCACTTTTCTCAATCAACAATACCTAAAGCCAGCTGGATGGCTTTCACTTCCACACACTGACTCAATTCACCTTCTCCTTCTGCAGTTTCTATGACTCGTCTTGTAGCAAAAATTTCAGGATATCGCCAGAGGAGGTGACACATGCTGATATTATCTTTGCCTTCTGGCCAGTCTATGATCACTTCCAGAATTCCTGGGCAATTGGGGTTTCCTGTTTGAGCCCACTGTGTGACCAGTGTGACCCATTTACTCCACATAGCACCAGTTGCACGGTGCATAGAGGGGACCCTCCCTTTGAACATCCAGCCCAGCACCGGCAGTCGGGGTGCCAGGAGGAGCTGTGCTTCAGTACCAACCACCTCTGAAGTAGCTCGAACCCCTTCATATGCTGCCAATGTCTCTTTTTCAGTTGGAGTGTAGTGGCCTCGGATCCTTGGTATCCCCAGCTCCAAAACACCAGGGGTCAACCTCGAGTGTCTCCTGGTGCTTTCTGCGAGAGACTCCAGGTAGGGCCATTCTCCCCGGCTGCGGTGTAGAGCACAATTTTTACATCTGGTCCTGCCCAGACTGGCCCAAGTGCTACTGCATGAACTATTTCTTGTGTAATTTATTCAAAAGCTTGTCATTGCTCAAGGCCCCATTTGAAATCATTCTTCTTCCGGGTCACCTGATGGAGAGGGCTTACAATCAGACTGTAATTTGGAATATGCATTCTCCAGAAAACCACAGCACCTAAGAAAGCTTGTATTTCCTTTCTGTTAGTTGGTGGAGACACAGCTGTTATTTTGTTGGTCGCATTCATTGGGATCTGATGATGCCCATCTTGCCAAAAACTGGATCGCCTGTGCAGGTCACTTGACTTTACCTCATTTTATGGCAAAACCAGCTTTCAGAAGGATTTTAACTATTTTCTTCCCTTTCTCAGAAACAACTTCTGCTGTGTTGCCCCATACGATGATGTCATCAATGTATTGCAGGTGCTCCAGAGCCTCACCCTGTTCCAGTGCACCCTGGATTAGCCCATGGCAAATGGTGGGGCTGTTTCCACCACTGGGGCAGTCAATTCCAGGTGTACTGGACAACTCTCCAAGTGAAGACAAACTGTGGCCTACACTCTGCTGCCAAAGGGATCAAGAAAAATGCATTAGCTATATCAATTGTGGTGCACCACTTGGCTACCTTTGACTCCAGTTCATACTGAAGTTCTAGCATGTCCAGCATGGCAGCGGTCATTGGCGGTGTGACTTCATTCAGGCCACGATAGTCAGTCTCCACTCTCCATTAGACTTTTGCACTGGCCATATGAGACAATTAAAGGGTGATCAAGTCTTGCTGCTCGCTCCTTGGCTCTCCAGTTGACAAATCAGCTTATGGATGGGAATCAGGGAGTCTCGGTTGGTGTCATATTGCAGCTCATGCACCATTGTGGTAGCGATTGGCACCTGTTGTTCTTCAACACTCAGCAACCCCACAACAGAAGGGTCCTCCGAGAGACCAGGCAAGATAGACAGTTGTTTCATTTCCTCCAACTCCAAGACAAACTATGTCTTACCTGCCACATAAGTAATACAGCATTGACCTGTGATTTTCGCTGCTTCTGGCAGCAGGTGAGTTTCTTTTCCTGTTGCTAAAGTTGTTTCTTGTCTCCTTTCTCACATAATAATTATAATAACTTCCTGAACTCCAACATGTTGTCAAATTGCCTAATGCTGTTCTGAGTAGCTGTCCAGTAGGGATACTTGTTTTGAACATCTTAGATCCTAAGTTCTCCGAGTCACTCTCAAAATACAGATGGAGTTGGTAGCCATGCTATTGTCCTAAATAAAGATATTGGAATAGAGTGCAATCTGAAATATATGTCAGTGAACAAAAGAAGATAAGTTGAAATTCTCCAGATGCTCATACTGCACAGGCTGCATTAGATAACAGGTATGCTGTGAATTACAATATTTACATGGGTATTGCACTAAATTTTAATGTTCAGCCTTCATAATTTTAAGTGTTTGTTTCTGCCATGCAGAAAACCAGTAAAGAGAAATATGAAAACACTTTAATTTTATTTAAAAGTGTCATCTTCCTCTTGCTCTGTGTGTGGCAATAAACCAGAACTTACATTGATGGCATTATCAGCCATAAGCATTACAAGTTGACACATTTCCTAGTATGCCCGGCATTATAATGAACTTTAAAGATACTGCACATTGACATTCAGCCACTATAAAAATACTTTCATTACAGGACATTTTGTTGTGCCTTCAGTCATGTAGAAATGTAACAAAGAACAATCTACAGACTTAAGTTTTATTTTGAAATGTCAGTTTCTATTCATAAACATAAATAAAAAGTATTTGTCCTAATAGCATTTGGAGGCAACAAAAAATAAGCCAATCTGTGCTTCAGGATGTTATCATCAAGAAATGATCACACTGAACACACTATATACTGTAGGTTTGCTCTTTAGTTTGAGACGCTTAGTGTACTTTAAGCCCAACCTTTGTTGTTTCTCAAGACTCATTAAAATTGTTGACATATAAAAAATATATTGCATTATTTAGGCTAATTGATATACCAAGGCTCCAAGTATACCTCATAGTCTTGGTCTTCTCTCCCTTCATCTAATAAAGAGTTCTGTTTCATCTTTCATGGTGGCATGGTAAATTCAGTTTTTATAAACTTTATGGTGGAAGAAGAGTTTTGAACCAAAACAGAGATTTCTTTGTTCAATCACAAGGCCAAGTGCAAGGTACTGTGCATGGGTGGGCACAATCCCAAGCACAATTGCAGGCTGGGTGGAGAATGGATTGAGAGCAGCCCTGAGGAGAAGGACTTGGGAATGTTGATTGATTAAAAGCTCAACATGAGCCAGCAATGTGCACTTGCAGCCCAGAAAGCCAGCCGTGTCCTGGGCTGCATCAAAAGCAGTGTGACCAGCAGGTCGAGGGAGGTGATCCTGCCCCTCTGCTCTCATGAGAACCCACCTGGAGTACTGTGTCCAGCTCTGGGGCCCCCAGTGCAAGAAAGACATGGAGCTGCTGGAGCGAGTCCAGAGGAGGGCCACAAAGCTGATCAGAGGGCTGGAGCACCTCTTCTATGAGGACAGGCTGAGAGAGTTGGGATTGTTCAGCCTGGAGAAGAGAAGGCTCCGGGGAGATCTAATTGCAGCTTACCAGTACCTGAAGGGGCCTACAGGAAAGCTGGAGAGGGACTGTTTATCAGGGAGTGTAGTGACAGGACAAGGGGTAATGGGTTTAAATGGAAAGAAGGAAGATTTAGATTAGACATTAGGAAGAAATTCTTTACTGTGAGGGTGGTGAGGCACTGGAAGAGGTTGCCCAGAGAGGTTGTGGATGCCCCCTCCCTGGAAGTGTTTAAGACCAGGTTGGATGGGGCTTTGGGCAACGTGGTCTAGTGGAGGGTGTCCCTGCCCCTGGCAGGGGGGTTGGAACTAGATGATCTTTGAGGTCTTTTCCAATTCAAACCATTCTATGATTCTATGAATCTAAATGTTGGGGTCTATTCTACAGTCAGATGTCTTGAACTAGTGCAGTAACAAGCTGAGCTGCATTGAGAGTTTATGCTGTAACCACAAGACTTTTTGACACAATGGGCTGATGACTACAACTAAATTTGACACTTATTAAAGTAATAGCTGTTTTTAAATTGAAAGGTGTACCTTTTTTTTTAATTTAGTTTATTAGTTCATTCTCTAAAATAAGCTTGAAGTTTAAGCAAGAAAAGGTAAGAGTAATCATTTTACATTACCTTCTTCTTGAGAGCACTAGCAACTGGTAAGTACAATCAAATTCCCTGAAATAAAAGTGTTTTCCTTAAAAAAGCTATTTTAATTACTACTTACAAACAAACATTGATTTCATAGGCATCTAGAGGGTTATGTCAAGAATATAGATCATGAAATTATTGTACTGGCACTATGTACAGTGAGAAACTGAACAAGATCATGTTAACCAGAAGATTGTCCTGTAATGCATCTGTGTAAAGAACCAGGTTCCTGTGGAGGAAATGGGCATGAAAGTAAGAAGTGGGACAGTAGTTCAGAAGAAGTGAAAGTAAGAAGTGGGACAGTAGTTCAGCTGGGTAGGCCGGAAAGAACTGTGCTGGGAGTGGGGATGCAGAGGACAGAAACAAAGAGGAATGCTCTTATCACTGTGTCTTCTTCTCTAAATCTTTATTCTTTTACTGTCAACAGTTTGTTTCAGAGCACCTCCTTTTCTCATGATCCTGTTTCAAAGAGAGATGCTAACCAGCTACTGCTGTCACGTGTTTCTCTAGTTCAGTTAGCAAAAATATCTGCGATACGTCAGGAGCAGGGAGAATTTTTAGATATAAAAAGAGTGCCTCACAGGGGCCTAACACTTGCAGAATCTAAATGTATAAATAAAACTAGAAGCAGAACTCCTGGCTCCCAGTGGACTGTCTTCACTACAGACACATACTTTTGCTTTCTTGTCCAGCCCTAGTACTTTTGTAAATGCTTCTCTCTAAGACCTAGAGTAGAACGTACTATGATAACTTTATGATGAAAGTACTCTGATGGCTTCGCAGACATGCAAGTTTGAAATCCCACAAGATAAAGAAGGCCAAGAGCTGAAGTCTTCCTGGATGCCAAGCTCCTTTATAAATAATAGCACCATTGTTTTTGTCACCATTTTCACCACAAAGGATTCGGTACTGCTGAAGTCCATACAAGAATATGAGTCTTTCCCTGCCTTCAGGATATAATGTAGAGGAACCTTGACTGACTGATAGATCTCCCTCACATTCCTGCTGCAGGCAGGAAGAAAACTGAAAGTTAAGCCAGACCACCATATTAAGCCTTTTTTTGTTTGGATGAGTTTGAGTTTTTTAAGTACCTTTTATCATCATAGGAGTTTTAGCATTCATTTTGTGAGATGCTTAGTTCTCTATCAGTTGTGGGGGAAGCCCACAACTTTTTTGGTTTTGAACCCTGAGTCTAGATTCCTGTGTAAAGTCTCTGCTGTGTTCCTTAGACTGAGGTGTTACAGTGCCTTAGTGCTAAATGCCCAGCAAAGCACCTAAATAGATCGCTTTTGAAAAATATTTTGAAAAATATTAGAATTGAACAACTTTGCTAGCTAAATAGAGCTACAGAAATCTACCACAATAATGTTTAACTTCAAAAAGAAAAATTACATATATATTAATTAAATAGTTACGATGAAAGTCAGAAAGAAACTGAAAAGAGTTAATATGTCTAAATTATCTCAGGCAGGAAGTACAGAAAATTGAAAACCATATGTGAGACAAAGTCTCTATAGAATACCTATCTTAAAGGCTAAAAAGAGCTAGTAAACAGCTGAGTATAGGGGATTGTTATAAATTAAAAAAAAAAAAGTCATTAAAAAGATAAAAGTTGGGTCCAAATGAAGAAATTAGGAGAAAAGATGATATATGCTCTTGAATTAAATATTGCAAGTTTGAAAAAGTGTTTAGTAGTGACTTGCTAACAACATTAAAACTTCTAATAGTTTTTTTTAAGCACAGTGAAGTCAGGAGGACTGCCAAAGAATTGACAAGGGTCTGAAGCTGATGCAGGTGCTAAAGTAACGCTTAAGGAAGAAATGACTACAGTAGAACAGCTAAAAATGTATTGCATTTGTGTTCTCCTAATGCATCTCCATAATGGTTTTTTTTTTTTTTTTTTAATGAGGGAACAGTCTAAGGAACTGTCTCAAATTGAAGTGTCAGTAAATGGCTATTAAGATAAACCAATAGTAAGATTAATAAGAAATTGACTTGAAGAGATGATATTTAGCCAGGAACTCTAAAGGTAATCAAATATGAAATTGCTAACTACCAGCTAAAATCAGAAGGATGGAAAGGATCAAATAGGACATCAATTTTAAAAATAGTCCAGGAGAGAACTAGAAAATGAACTGGTAAATCTGATTTAACTTCAGGCAAATTGTAAAGATTGGAACTGGCAGGGGGAAAAGAAAAGAGAGAGAGAGATGGGAAAAGAGGAAGAATCAATGCAGATTCTATAGAGAGCAGTCTTTCCATCCAAAATCGATACAGTACTGTAAAAAAGTCAATGGTTACTTTGGGAACGTTCCCAGACAGTGGAACTTGATTCTATTTACCAACAAGCTGTTAGAATACTCTATGGCACACTTTTGACTCATGTCAACTATCACTGTCCTGATTATAATTTAAGAGCTAATGCAATTCATACACCATTCTTGACATGCAGCCACCTGTTTTGGAGAATATGAAACATAGACTGGGATCTACTAGTGAGTTCAAGTACCAGAGAACAGTTGTAGGCACATTAAATGTGTTGGTATTCATACATCATAGAATCATAGAATGGTTTGGGTTCAAAGGCACCTCAAAGATCTAGTTCCAACTCCCCTGCCATGGGCAGGGACACCCTCCACTAGACCACGTTGCCCAAAGCCCCATCCAACCTGGCCTTGAACACTTCCAGGGATGGGGCATCCACAACTTCTATGGGAAACCTGTTCCAGTGCCTCACCACCCTCATAGAGAATTTTTTCCTTATATCTAATCTAAATCTTCCCTCTTTCCATTTAAACCCATTACCCCTTGTTCTATCACTACTTGCCCTTGTAAACGGTTCCTCTCCATCTTTCCTGTAGGCCCCCTTTAGGTACTGGAAGGCTGCTCTAAGGTCTCCCTGGAGCCTTTTCTTCGGGCTGAACAACCCCAGCTCTCTCAGCCTGTCTTCATAGGAGAGGTGCTCCAGCCCTCTGATCATCTGATCATCCTTAGAGTTTGAGAATAATGAAGATCAAATTGCTGGAATGTACATGCATTTCTAGGGTTTTAAGAAGATCTGCCATCAATGGTCCCAAACAAATGGAGCCATCTTAGGGGAGTGAAAAAATTAAAATCTGTACATGGAGATAGTAGAAAGGATGGGAGAAAGGAACTGCTTCTAGCTGTACATGCATGATGACAGAATTTAATTTCACTGCAACTGATGTAGGAAATATTTGATGTTGCTGGGGATAGTTTAAAGGAAAAAAAAATCCTACTCCCTGAGAGCAGGCAAGAAGGCAGGAAAATTGTTTGGTGTTACTGTAAATCATAGAATCATAGAATCATTTAGGTTGGAAAAGACCCTTAAGATCATTGAGTCCAACCTTAAACTTAACACTACCAACTCCACCACTAAATCATGCCCCTAAGCACCACTTCTACACGTCTTTTAAATACCTCCAGGGATGGTGACTCAAACACTTCCCTGGGCAGCCTGTTCCAATGATTGGCAACCCTTTCAGTGAAGAATTTTCTTAACATTCAGTCTAAGCCTCCCGTGGTGCAACTTGAGGCCATTTCCTCTTGTCCTATGAATTGTTACTTGGGAAAAGAGACCAACACCCACCTGGCTACAACCTTCTATCAGGTAGTTGTAGAGAGCTATAAGGTCTCCCCTCAGCCTCCTTTTCTCCAGACTAAACAACCCCAGTTCCCT
Organism: Grus americana; assembly: GCF_028858705.1. Lineage (NCBI taxonomy): Eukaryota > Metazoa > Chordata > Aves > Gruiformes > Gruidae > Grus > Grus americana. The sequence continues at coordinate 31,789,937 of NC_072852.1, read as the reverse complement.
CAGCCGCTCCTCATCAGACTTGTGCTCCAGGCCCTTCCCCAGCTTCGTTGCCCTCCTATGGACATGGTCCAGCACCTCAGTGTCCTTCTGGTAGTGACAGGCCCTAAACTGAACACAGTGCTCGAGGTGCAGCCTCACCAGAGCTGAGTACAGGGGGACGATGACTTCCCTGGTCCTGCTGGCCGCACTATTCCTGATACAAGCCAGGATGCTGTTGGACTTCTTGGCCACCTGGGCACCCTGCTGGCTCATCTTCAGCCAGCTGCTGACCAACACCCCCAGGCCCTTTTCCGCCAGGCAGCTTTCCAGCCACTCTTCCCCAATCTTGTAGCATTGCATGGGGTTGGTGTGACCCAAGTGCAGGACCCAGCACTGAGCCTTGTTGAACCTCATACAGTTGGCCTTGGCCCATCGATCCAACCTGTCCAGATCCCTCTGCAGAGCCTTCCTACCCTCAAGGAGATCAACACTCCCACACAACTTGGTCTTGTCTGCAAACTTACTGAGGGTGAACTCGATCCCTTTGTCCAGGTCACTGATAAAGATATTAAAGAGAACTGGCCCCAAAATTGATCCCTGGGGAACACCACTTGTGACCAGCCGCCAACTGGATTTAACTCCATTCACCACAACTCTTTGGGCCCAGCCATCCAGCCAGTTTTTTACCCAGTGTTGTGGTTTAGGCCCAGCCGGTAGCTGGGTGCCACGCGGCCGCTCACTCACCCCTCCCCCAGCAGGATGGGAAAGGAGAAGTATAACAAAAGGCTTGGGTCGAGATAAGGACAGGGAGAGATCACTCCCTAATTACAAGCATGAGCAAAACAGACTGAATGTAGAGAGGAGATTCATCTAATTTATTACTAGGCAAAACAGAGTAGAGCAATGAGAAAATACAATCAAGTCTTAAAACACCTCCCCCCACCCCTCCCATCTTCTCGGGCTCAACTTCGCTCCCGGCTTCAACCTCCTCCCCCCTCAGCGGCACAAGGGGGCAGGGAATGGGGGTTGTGGTCAGTTCAGCACACATTGTCTCTGCCGCTTCTTTGTCCTCAGGGGGAGGACTCCTCTCAACATTCCCCTGCTCCAACATGGAGTCTCTCCCACGGGCTACAGTCCTTCACAAACTGCTCCAGCGTAGTCTCTCCCACAGGGTGCAGACCTTCAGGAGCAAACTGCTCCAGTGTGGGGTCTCTCCCACAGGGTCACAAGTCCTGCCAGCAAACCTGCCCTGGCGTGGGCTCCCCTCTTCACGGGTCCACCGGTCCGGCCAGGAACTTGCTCCAGCGTGGGCTTCCCACGGGCCACAGCCTCCTTCAGGTGCCTCCACCTGCTCCGGCGTGGGGTCCTCCACGGGCTGCAGGTGGAATCGCTACACCCCCTCATCCTTCCTCCATGGGCTGCAGGGGGACAGCCTGCTTCACCATGGTTTTCACCATGGGCTGCAGGGGGATCTCTGCTCCGGTGCCTGGAGCACCTCCTCCCCCACCTCTCCGGTTGCAAAAGTTTCCTTTAACTCTTTTGTTTTCCTTCTTAAATATGTTATCACAGAGGCGCTGATTGGCTTGGCCTTGGCCAGCGGCGGGCCCATCTTGGAGCCTGCTGGCATTGGCTCTATCAGGCACAGGGGAAGCTTCTAGCAACTTCTCACAGAAGCCACCCCTGTAGCCCCTCCCGCTACCAAAACCTTGCCATACAAAACCCAACACACCCAGACAAAATATAGAATAGCTGGAAGTGTATATCTGTATAAATCTTATGTTTTTCCTGAATCCTCAGAAAGAAATGTGGTTTTCATCCAGCCACCTCCAAAAGGTTAAAGTATAATTAGAAAAGGACAAGACAGATTGGGGTTTTTAGCCTGAAGAGGAGTAAACTGGCAAAGGGGAACAACAGAGACATAATAAAATGAATGGAATACAGAAGGAATACCATGTCTTAGAATACAAGAACCTAATAATATAAACATCAGGCAAAAGGTTTAATTTGCAGAAAAGGAATTGCTTTCTCACAACCCAGAATTCAACTGTGGAATTTCTTCACACAGAAAAATACTTAGAAGAAATTTATAAAATTAGAAAGAGTTGAGACAAATTAGGATCATCAAGGTGTATTAGGAGGGGTTTTGTCCAGGTGCAACCTCAAAGCAATCCCTAAAGTGGTAGCTACAAAAAACTAGGAAATAAAATTGACTTATACATGACCTTTTCCCCATGACCTTACCCCGGCAAGAAGAAAAATACCAGTGGAGACAGAAGCTTTTTTAGGGCCAACAGGGTCTTTGCTAATTGCGTAACGGTCTTGCTCCAAAGGAAAAAAAAAATCTAGGAATTTTATGCAAGTATTTTATTATAGTAACACTAGTATAGTTGCCAAGTCAGGTGTAGAGAAGTTAGGAAATAACAGACATGAAACTAGAATATTTGATCATATGTTGAAAGTCACTGTCAAATTACATATACATGAGGGATTGAATTAATTTTATACAGTCTTTTTAATTCTAGGAAATCTTAATGTTTTCATGCTTGACTTCATAATATGAACTATTTTCTACTATTTCCTACTATAGTTTTTGGATGAGATATTAGATGCATTTTAACTTTGATTCTTATTTCCAGAATGTTAAAATATTTACTCATTATTTTATAGGAAATATTGTTTATTAGAAGATCTTTGATACTGCATATAATCACAAGATTTAATAGCGAATGTGAAGTTTTCTTGTACTACTTTGTGTATCATTGTTCCTCCTAAATTTTAGATCAATTTCATGTTGCACAATTCAGCTGTACTTCAAGTATTGATGCATAGTACTCTTTTCAGTTTCCATTATTCTAAGGCTTTAATAGCAAGTATGTAACCATCCGTGCTTGAAGCTGACGTGATACTACCTCTTTAATGTTTATTGAAGATGCCATATTGAAAACAGCAAACATAATTTTCTTCTTGATGATCTTCGTATGTAAAGTTAATTATAAAAGTCCATTGGCCTAATAACCTTGTTATGTGCATCAATGACTTGAGGTTTCTTTGGAGGAAGACATTTCTCATCCAGAAATGTTGAATGCTCTTTTACATGTGATGTTATTAATTTTTTCTCAGAGGATTGCCTCCTCCTACAGATTGCAGTCAATTATATGAGGACAGCAGAGCAAACCTTAAACCTAGTCTTCCATTTCTGTTGACCAAAACCAGTGCACCATTGATATTTTTTTGTGTACGGCAGATAAGGATTAGTAGTAGTTGATATCATAGGTTTAGTTTAACCAAGATAATATAACATGCCATAGTAGGATTCTGTCATGAAAGTGTCTTTAGAGGTTCCTTTCAGGAACTTTTAACATTACTTTGCATTTCTGTGAGCAGATGGTAAGGTAATAGTTTGATCTTCACTTGCACGTACAGTGCAATGACATATTAGTTAATTATATGGTTGTAGGAAAAGTGGTTATGAGTTCTCAACATTGATTCCAGGGACTGAAATGTGTCATCAGGTCTCCACACCAGCTAAACCGAACAGACACTGAATCTTTTCAATGACTCTGGTCAAAAGTTTTGAATAACTATTGTCTCAGTATTCTATGACCTTGCATTATTTTGTCTAATTAGTTGATGGTGGCACTCTTCCTCCAGCACATAAATTGCCTTCACTTCATCCTCCTGGAAGCAGCTTCTGACTTTTATCCAGTATGCCACTGAAATAAAGGAAGAGTAGTTTCCAAAAATCACAGGTAGAAGTGAAAAAAATGGAAACTAGATAGACTAAATATTTATACCTCTCAGCCATGAAAGACAATGCAAGACTTGTCAAAGGGTGTATTTCATATCATTACCCTCATCTCACCATATCTGTCTGTCACATGTTCCTGAAGAATTAATTTTAAAGCTTTCAGATATTAACAATTTGACTTAGTCTTTAGTGATATGCAATGAAATTGCCTGAAACTATTTCATAGCTAAGAAACTTTGGGCCAACATCCTCTCTGCCAATAACTTGTGCCTTCTAAGGACATTGCATAAAGAGCATATTTGGCCCATTCTGGTTTTCTTCTATTGGAGATGACACCTATAATTTTACTAGAATTCAATGAATCAAGGCACAGAACCTAAAAACTGCCTTGTAACAACAGCTCTTATATAATGAGAATAGGAGCATATTTTGCAGTGATAAAAAATGACAGACCAATTACAGTGAGCCTTAACTGTTATAGGTAAATTACACACAACAGATTTTATTGGTTCTAATCTAATGACTGTTATCACCCTGTCTTTTTATTATCTCATGTCTGCTAAACTAGCATTCTTCAGTTGATTAACACCTCCCAACTTTCATAGACAACTATAATATAAAACATAACAGCAGTAACAGCAATTGTACTATAAATGCAAATCTAGTACTAATACAAGATGCTAAATTCATTACTTATACAATGTTTCAGTATTAAAAAGAGAATCAGAGACTCACTCCATGGTATAACAAATTACTAGAGGAATTGTTGTTTTATTGCTGATGTAATAATAAATTAAGCTTAGAAAGTATTTCATAGGTCACAAACTCCAACCTCTGCCAATGAAAGATTGTTCTCTACAGGAAATTGTGTATTTTTTTCCTATCCAATTTAAATGACTTAAGTTCTTGAAAGATTTCCTTAATTTCCACAGAAACAGTTCCCAGACATAGATGCCTGATCAAACAGCAAGGTAAACTGCATTCCCTCATCAAGTGTGGTTCAAGAGGCAATAAGAAAATGTTCATTCTCCATTAAGACTTCATTTGGGTCAGTTCAAAAAGTCCACAGTTAAGTACCTAAATAGCAAGATCACAGAATCAAAGATTAGTTGAGGTTGGAAGGGGCCTCTGGACACCATGAAGTCCAACTCTCTCAGAGCAGGATCAACTAGAGCAGATTTCGCAGGTGTCTGTCCTCTCAGGTTTTGAATATCTTGAGAGGCAAACTCCACAGCCTCTCTGGGCAACCTGTTCCAGTGTTTGACTGCTTTATTCTTATGTTCATATAAAATGGAAGCCACCCCTGAAACCTGTGCTGCTACCAAAACCTTGTGACATAAACCAAACACACTCTGTTTATTCAACTCCCTATGTAGAAGTGTGCACCTGCTTGTATATTAAAGAACTTAAAACACTCCAGTTAAGAAAATAATGATAATTTTCATGCTTCAGTTCATATATTTAGTCTAACCTACACCTTCCTCTAATGCCCTTGTGGGAACAGAAATTCAGTTTTTGACATAATGTGGGCCAGAAATGTATCTGATCTTACCAAAATAATAGAATTTTGTTAGCGCTGGCAAAGAAACATTGCATCAAGTGAAATGAGTCCTATGATACAAGCTTGGACATTGTTCATAAATGAATTCTTGCCCCTAGAGCAAATTATCTATTGATTGTCACAGGGAAACAAGCCATATTTGAAGACAAATGAGCCCCAGTGCTCTAGTGTTATACAGGCTATCTCCTCTGTTCATACGGAGCCTGTTCTTCCTCATACCTTGCAGGCTGCAAGATGTGGTCTGTCATATTTATTACACACCTCAACAATAAAAATGTTTGTTATTAAAGCAAACCGTAAAGCAGATGTATGAAGCCTAGAGAGAGAGCAAGCACATTTTATGGTATTATTTTGAACACATTCTCTACAAATGAATCAAGTTGGAAAGCCATTTGAATACTGTTCATACTAAGTCTCTAAACCAGCAACATGAAAATGCATCTTATTTTCATTTCAGTTGTAATAGCTGCAGTGTAATTCTGTTAACCTTGCTGTATTTCAGGATAACTAAAGTAGAAGTTCATTTACGTACATAATTAATTTGTTTATATTTGAATACTGGTCTTGTCACATTATATATTAATGAAATAGTAAGCTAAGGAGCAGCTTAAGGACTTTGCCTACTGTATACATTTCTTTCAGAGCAAAATAATCACCTTATTAATACTATGTGTGTATCAGGGCCACGCATATACTTTGGTTTGAAATTCAGTCCTGGTAGTCTCCAAACCTTGAGGGAAACCATGTTTGAGTGGTAACTATAAGCAAAGTGTCAGGACAATTGCAAATGCAACTGCAGCTGCAAATATGTCTAGTTAAAATGTCTGAAGTTCTTACGTGCTTTTGCTTATGTGATACATGTCTTTTAGCTATAAACCATAATAGAATATTTCTGAATTTTACTTGCATGAGGTCAATTGAAGAAATAAATTTCTATCCTTGAGTTCGAAGTGAATGGGGTTTTAAATCTGAATATGGGAGCAGAGGGACCAGCAGTTTAAAACGTTGGGGATAGGACACCTTTTCCCCCAGAAAGTGACATGAAATCCTCAGGCTACTTACCAGGGTCTGGGCTCAGAGATAAACAAGGCAGAAAGGTAACCAGAACAGATCCAGCTAACACCAGCTGTGCGGATACTTTGTCAGTGATCTGATGATGACAAAGAAATTACACAAAAGTAAATTAAATAGAATTGGTCACTTCTTGGACATAGCCACAGCTTGTGAAAGTAGTCAGGTGTGATTAGTGAGGCTATCAAAGCGGCAATTAAATGAGCCAAATAGAGACTTGACTGGTCATTTACAGTCAGGACACCTTCAATGATATTAAAAGCCACCCAAATAAAAACCCTCATAAAATCAGAAGCCAAACTGCATGACCAGAGAAGACATAAAGCAAGAGATTTGATTAAAGCCATTTGCCTTATCTATGGTGATGGAAATATTAAATGTACTTGGAGAGTTCACTCAGAATGGAAATTAACTGAGACAGAGGAGGAAGAGGAAAAAATAATGCTCATATTTACAGTCCTTTAGAGCTAAAAAGAGCACTGCTTCTGCTTTTGTCATCTCTTGTGGGCTAAAGAATGCCTCTCAAACCTGGGTCAGAGGATCTTTTTAACAATATACACAAGGGTTTTTTTAGAGATTCCAAGCAATGTGGAAGCTACAATCTTCACTGATAAATTATATCAGCATTAATTATCATTAGGAATTTTTTTCTAGTTAAGGCTGAATTTTCGAAAATCCCTTTCCAACTACTGACTTTTTATTCCTTTCTCAGTAATGTTGAAATCCTTCTTCCTTCCATCTAAACTTCTGCTCCATATTTAAGCACCCACAGCCTTTGATCCAGTCAACTTCTTCAACTTTTTTTCTCATAAATTACCATATTAGCTTATTAAGCTATGCAGTCAAAGTGTTTCTCACAGCTCTCTGGATCATTTTAGAACTACTTTGAATTCTTGCCTATGATTCGTTGAGGGGTGGATACCACAGCAGTACATGATATTGCACCAAAAGACTTATTGACACTGTAGAGCAAGATAATTTCACTATTGTAGGATTTTCTGTGGCACATTTTACTGAGCATTGCAATAAGATTATGCCATGAGACAATCATCTAGCATAATCACTAAATCCTTCTTTGACTCACTCCTTTTCAAGGCTAAACATCCAGTTGTGTACATGTAGACTTTTTTATTTGCTCCCAGATACAACCTAAGAGGGCACTTTTTAATAGAAACCATTTCTTTAAGAGCTTTAAGCACTTCTGTAGCTGTGTTGCACCTCATTATTTATTGAACCTGCAATCTGTTATCTATACATTTGACCATAATAATTTCAGTATCATTGTCTAGATTATTCATAAAAAAGATTTATTGAATATAGTTGAGGGTACTTAAATGGAAGTACTTATGAATAACTCCTTTGTAACACCTACAGCTTTAGATCCTTCAGTAAGTCGTTTTAAAGATATGTTACTTATACCCGCTTAGTTTCAAATACTGTTAGTTTAAATCAAGTGCCATTTTGTGCTAGGTCAGATACCCTAGAGATGCTGAAATATTCTACACCACAATTGTAGCCTTTATTAACCAGACTACATTGCTTAGAAAATGGACAGCAAATTTGTTGGATGATATTTAAACCTTGCAAAATTGGCACAGTAGATGGTAATTTTAGTCTCTAAATATTTTTGGCAGAACCCCAAATTAATCCTATAATAAAATTCCTTGGGCTTGAAACCAGGCTATCCCCACTCCTTATTTAATGTTGTTTCCAATATTTTTTCAGTACTGGAAAAACTTACTAATGCCCTAATCCTTTGAAATTCTCAATTTTTTCAAGACTCATTAAAAGCAATACAAATAATTTGAACAATTTCTAGGCTACAGCTTTTAGGACTTTTGGAAGTACATTTTCTGGGATCATTACATTTTAAAATTACTGTAATGTAGTTGTGTTCCTTCACACTCTTTTTTTCAAGGTACAGTACTTTGAGGCAGGTTTTAGTGGTCCAGGAAAGAAAAGTTCAATATTTTCTAAAGTACTGTGTCTTGATTATTTGATCCTCTACGATTCACACTTGGGGGAAAAAAAAAAAAAAACAAAAAATCCAGTGGCGTTGATAATCAAACACAAATTAACGTGGAATAGTATGGATTCCAGATGTGATGAACTCAGAGAAAAGACAAACAAACCAACCTGTTATTGTCTCATACTGCAAACTCACCACAGAACGTTCTCATTGGTGGAGACCTGTGCTCCAAAATCACCTTTCATTAAAGAATACATTTTCTTCTTATTCTGGAGAATTATGAATTATTGGAGCATTATAATCTCTAGGCTTTTGGGGTCCTTTTTCCAAAAGGCCCAACCTGAAGATTATCTCTTGAAATTATGTTTTGTTTGTATTCAGAGCCCTCTTCTGCCATAATGCTTATCTTAGGGAAAAGTAGGGCAAGGGAGGGAATAAGGGAACCAATGTGATGATCGACTCCATGGATTGGTCTTTTCAAAGTAGCTGCTGCCTTAAGCAGCATAACTACATAGACTGCACTTCCAGCTCCCTGGGTTTTGTTTTTTGGTTGGTTTTTTTTTTTTTTTTGTTTCAGGCTCATGTGCATTTCTGACCCCTGCCTGCTTCCCAGGGGAAATTGTAATCCAGTTAGTTTTCTCTTGTGAGAGAAGATACAGGGAGACAGGGAGAAAAGTGACTACAGGGGTATCACTTCAGGGTCGAGAGAGGCAAAAACAGAAGCAGAGTGCCCAGGCACTGCAACTATGTTCCTTGCTCTGGTAACTTCATGTGTGAGCAAATAATTCAAACAAGTTACTACACTTTAATGAACTATATGAGCTGCAGTAGTCATCCATGCATCCTCCTATCTTATCCTACTTGTGAAATAAAATGTATGAGCTTAGGCTACCCTCATCATGTTTCAAAAGTTGTTACAAGTTGAAGTTAACTTACGCATTATAGTTTATTAGGCCAGGAATATATGCATGATCATTGGATTGAGAACAATTCAGTCTTTGGATCGTGTGACCATGCTTTAAAAAAAAACAAAACATTTTTAAACAGTAGCGAAACTTTACTTCAGAAGCATCTACTCTGTGGATACCTCTATACTGTGCCTAATGTGAAGACTTCAAATTTGCTGTGATTGAGAGGGTGTTGTAAACATTTGGCATTCATTATATCTTTTGTCTGCAACCAAAACTAAGGCTGCCAGAAATCCCTTATGCCCTTAAGACAGCAAACATTTTGAGTCCTCTTAGGAAGGACCTGAGGGCACCTTCAAGGAATAATCTCCAGACTATTTTCTTTTTCCCTACTTGATGTCACTGAAATGGCAAATAGAATAGCTGAAGGCTACATACAAATGTTGTTGCCTATGGATTGGGTACATCGCAAATTCCCACTACCATCCAGGAATACCAGCAGGTTTGCCCCAGAGCTAGCCTTTGGGGTGATTCAACAAGCAAACAAGGTAGATGGGCAGCTCTGCTGGCCTTGAGGCTACCCTGAGGGCTGCTCTACATAGTAACATAGACGCAGCGTCTGAGACTCTGTATGCGATCACTGAAGCAGCCTGTAATTTCAGAGCTGATGCTTCAGGCTCTTGGCACACCACTTATATCTTGCTAAACAGTCAATTCACACTTTCAAAGTCTTTAGCAACTGTATACCAATAAGCCTGTTGGGCTATGAGCTACAATGGAGATGTGAACATGTTGAGTGCAAGCGAGGTAGTATTGATGAGTGCTTTAAAGAGGAAAACAATAACTAATACTGTGACAGAATTTGGGAGACTTTGCCACAGAACATAAGGCTGAGTGAGAACGGATCTGACCCCATTGTCCTCCACCAGTGCTATGTATGCCTGGCATCGTCTTTGATTTTGGCTTGTACTTTCCTTGCATTCTGTTACTTCCTAACCATTAGAAAATGATCTCCAGTTTATTCAAGTCTTAAATGGGACAACTAACATCTCAATATTTTTCTTACATACATAATTTTAAGCAGACATGGAAGTGAAAAAAAAAATTATGGTTTTGCCCCAGTAGATATCACTATTTCACAGAATCTTCTCTAGCTGGTCTTATTTGCATGCAATATATGTAGAAGAAAAGTATGTAATGGATTTAATGGCTTTTTTCTTACTGGGTATACTAGTTTAGGGACTTATAAATACAGCATCATTTGCTGGATAGTGCTGGAGAACAAGTTTACCAGCTTGTTAAAATCTTACCAATATAAACTGCAGTTAGTGAAAGAGAAGGCATTGTGTTACACACCTTGTCATTCAGCTGAAGGTTTCTACCCGTTCACGATAATTTAAAATGCCACATTGCAGGAGTTTAATTAGTTTAATTGTAGTTCTTGGTGTTCTAGATGAGTTCGGGCTTGGATAGTATTCTGAATACTTAAAATTCTCCTGGAGTTTGTCTCATCATCAGTTGAATGGCATCAAGCTGCTGCTGGAAAGCAAGAAGCAGTAACAATGTTATGCGGTGGCACGTGATGGGGGATTTTAGCAATCAGAGAAAAGTAACCCCCACACACTTTAAATTAAAAATTCACATTTGCAAATCTCAAAGCAGGCTCTCCTGAATAGCATTTCCCATTAATCCATTATGAAGAGCCATAGAAGTATATTAGGCTAAATAATTTCCCATATAATTATCCTGTTTAAACAAGACTATTGCTTAAAATCCTTGGCAGGTATATAATATTATAAATACAAACCCCCTTTGAATTCTGTGTTAGGGTTTATGAATTCATGAAGCAAAGAAATTAAATTCTCAGGGCCTATTAGGTCATACAGAACCATGAGACATAAATGAAGGGATGACTGGAAAGCATCAGACCACAACTTTTAAATATCTGACTTAATAGGAATGCACATTACCTCCCCTTGCCTCACTTCACAATATCATACCTATACAAGACGTCACATAGCTTTATTCCAGATAGCTACTATTAATGTCTGGTTTCTTTCAGTCTAAACACTGGGTTCTGTTTGCTTGTGAATTCTAATCTTTCTCACCTGTGAAGAAAAATGAGTGTCCATAGCAACTTCCATTTGTGAAGCCTGAAAGTCTCCTTGCAGATTTGTTTACCACTGAATCTTGTTCCTAGCTACACTAAAGAGCTAGACATCATGAGTGATTTTTTTTTCTCAGTTTGTATCCAATTAAAAAATTACATTTGACTTATACTTAACTTCTGAATTGCCACGCTTTTTACAATGTACACCCATGAGAATATGGGCAAATTTACAGGACATGTATGACCTGTATTGAGAATACAAATTACACCACGGGCAAAAGTCAGCTAGCAACTAGCAACTTGCATGCATTGTTCTCATGCAGGCCTGGCTGTGGTTTAGCATACATTTGGTCGGAGTTTCTGTTTTTAGCACTTGGAGATCACTATGTTCCTTCTTTGTTTACCTAAAATTATGTGAATAGATCAAAAAGGTTTGCAGCAATGCTTGTATATGTGAAGCTGTAACCCACAAAAATTGATATCCTTTTGTATTACTAATGTTTTCTAAGACTAAATGCATTTTCTTTCTATCTGAAATCTTCCAGTCAGGGTTTCACTCAAATCAAGTGTTCAAAGAGGGAAGGCTTCAAGGTTTAAATTAATTTTTCTAAGCTGTGTTCTCACCTCCATTTGTTATTTTTCTATGGATATTCCGTCAGCTGAGTACGCTACTAGAAGTGTTTGCTGAAGAAAAAATAAAATTATTTTCTGCAAATATTAAAGAAAACACATAGAAGATGATTTCAGAATTAATGTTTAGGTCACTGAATTGTTTTTTAAAAGCTATACGCTTAATGTCCAATTCACTATATGCTCTCATTTCATCTGATTTCATCATCTTTCCTCAGTCTCATCAAGTCACTTGATTTCCCCTTCTTATTGCACTTTACCACAACAGAAAACAGACTAATGCTTACTTTCTCATGTAACTAAAGCTGAGGTTTAAATTACTTCAGACAGAATCTTCTTTTGCTGTTGTGGAAAAATAATATTTGACTGACTGAGAGCTCTGTAAGACTTGAACTGACTTTCACTATTTGCTTATATAGTTTCTCACAGTCTGGTGCCCTAAATTTGATAGCATGCAGAAAATGGATAAGCCAATACCTTTTCTTGTTTAATTTTTTATGCTTATTGTGTGATAAGAGGAAAACCTACTTATGACATTTTTTTCTTGGGAAGTTGGAAAACTTGAATCATGCTTGAGGAACCAGGTCCTGGTTTCCCGGTTTCCTGGTTTCTAATGAAACTTTCATATAAACCAAAGTGATATTTCTCCAGTGGAAAGCTCACCTTGTTGGTTTGTGGGGGGGTTTTTTTTGAGTTTTTGTTTGTTTGTTTGCTTGGTTTGTTTTGTTTTTCTTTTTTTTTTTTTAAGAAATTTCCATGCAAATCTGTTTGCTCAACTATTGAAATATGAATTACAACAATGAACATATGAATTGGGATTTCTTATGGTGAGTAAATTAAAATATCAAATGCATTCAAACAGGATTATGATCTGTGAGGAAATCATAGAAAACAATATATTGTCAGTTAGGTTGCTATGTTTAGCTGTAATTAGTAAAACATTTTCCTCCAGAACAAGAAACCAACTAGTATCCTACAGAAAACTAAGGACATATTTCCTTTTCCTAGGGGTATTTTATTCAATTTAAGAGCAAGCAGACTTTTTTAGTGCTACAATACCTAGAAAATGCTATTGCTATCAACTGTTAAGTTGATACTGCCTACAGTTCAAGTAAGTCTAGTCTTTATTCTGAGAAAAATGCTTGGAGCTATATGTGAGGTTTTTATGTTCATATGAAATAGACATTTGTCTTTTCTCTGTCTGCAATAACGCTAGAATAATTTAATGTCTTCCTAACCGATTAATGTGTTTCATTTTTTAATATCTATGACTCATGTGTCAAGATTTTTCTTCCAAAGGCTGATATCTGTCTTTCTGTAACAAAGTGAATATCAAAATGAGAAACAGAAGGAAATTGAAAAGAAGTGAAAGGGACAGCTGCATTTTTGAATAAGGAGGTAGGTCTTTAAAATATCAGTGGTGTAAGTTCAGACAGAAGTGGTGAGTGGGTAGAAGAGACTTATATGGACTTTTTAGTGCAGTTTGACAGGAAATTAAGCACCTTTATGTCTGCTCATCTATCATGCATTCACCTTTATCTCATGGCATGTCCTTAGTAAATGGTGACATTTGCAAACGGTTCAATTAAAGTCACTGTGTTCTGGGTAATGCTGCAATCACTGTGTATGAAATAAATAACAATTAAATTACATTTTATGAATATAACTTCTCAACAGCAAGTAGTATCATAATAATGGGTATGTATAACATATCACTTATTTTAGAATTTTTCTGTGGTCAAAGGTCATTGTAATGTTACAATTCAAGACTCATAAAATTTATGTCTATGTTAGAAAGAAGACTGGAAAGATTAAACTTTTCTGTGTTGAGAGCTAAAAGAACAAAATGACTAAGTGCTGTTCTTATAGCTTAATCTCATAGTCAAAGGCAGAATTTTCCTTTCTTTATTGTAGTGTTAATTTTTTTAAAGGTAAAGCCTATACTAAGGGAAAGTGTTCTACTCCCTTTTCTTCCTTTTTTCAAAACTGACCTGTGTGAAATATAATTAGAGCAATCTTGGGGGAGGTGGGAATTTTTAGCTATTAGTATTGGTATGTACATTCTACTCCTCCACCGGATTTCCTTTCCTGTGATATGGGTAAAGTCTTGGCACCTATTACACTCACAGAAGAACATTATAGACAGTAGTCTGACTAAAGGAATGAAATGGAAATTAATACATGAAGCACATCAAACTAAAAGTCCAAGGAGACACAGCTATGGAATTTCTAGATCAAAGTATTTTACTTTTCAGTTCTTTATAAAAGACTTGGAAAGCCTTCCCTGAGGGGGAGAAAAAATAAAAAAAGAGAGAAAGTTTCTTTAAGATATTAAAAAGTGGCAAGTAACATTTTCTAACTGATTCATACTTTAAGAGTGTATGCAAATACATGAACAAGATTTTCTTTGCTTTTTAATGTTCTTCGGGGGGGGGGAGGGGCGGGTACATATCAAGATATTTTAATAAAAGAAGAGTCCATACTAGAAGATTGCTGATATATTTATTATGGAATGTTTATAACTTTCTCTGATGTGATTGATTCTTGAAGAAGCTTCTGGCCAGATCAAGAACAGTAAATTAAGAGAGATTTTGAACTGAGCTATGTATTCAGTGAGGAAATGATACTGAAAAGATGATTTCTTATCACAGTCTGTAAAACATTTTCAAAGAAGTTCCAGTTTTACAAGTATCACAGCTTTCTTATTTTCAACTACATTCAGCTGTTCTACATCTATGCAGAAGATAGAAATCTGGGTTGTTGGATATAAAAGTGATATTGCAGATTAGTATATCATGTATATATAGTTGGTCTTTTGGCTATCCAGTCTTCCCAGAATCTGATACAGATATGCGCAGTAACACTATAGGCATGCCAAGTGTCACATATTAAATGTAAGACTCAAAACACTGGCTCATGACACACACTGCCTTTCACAACAAAGGATATACCTTACACGTTAATGCAGTTTTGCAGCATTCCTACAGCTTCTTTCCTGATGGGAATTTGATTGAGCTGACAGCGATGGTCACCTGGCTTGTCAGAGTGAACAGCAGGCACAGGGGTGTACATCTACCAGCACAGAGCATCTACCAGGGCCCCAAGCTGGTCGGGTCCTTCTTATCGGCAGACATCCCAACATCAGTTTTGTACCTACCTGTCCCTGTCCATGAGGCATAGTGCCATGTAAAGTAGGAATTAAGTAGAAATTTGAAGTATCTTTGGTTAGAGCTAGAACTGATCTCTATGGGGCTCTACAGCAATAAGAAGTATCTCTTCCAGATCCTTTGGTTTGGTTAGCAGAGGAGGATCCCGCATAAGCAATCTTCCATTTTGCTCAGTTGTTGCACACTGTAAGGACCACTTATATTAAAAAGTGTCTGCCAGACTGAATTCTTATTACCAGCCGAAAGTAAAAAGAGGAGTAAGAGCAGCTGACAAAGTATAAAGATCAACACTTATGTGATGTTAAAGCCTGTGAGCTCTAATGTGAGCACAATCAATACTGAGTAGGTCCATGCTGACTCTGCATGTGTGGAGTGGAGATTACAAGTTGAGGTAAGTACCGATCATTGTACAGTAGTATAACATTTTAACAGTAGAAAAAATACCCAATAGAAAGTACTTCCATTGTTTCAATTACTTCAACATGGCACCCCACTGCTCCATATTTTTATTCATAACTTTATGTAAATATACTACAAACTCTGTAACTCTATTGTGCATTAGAAATAATGCTTATACCAATAATTAAAGCATACCTCTATCCCATGAAACGTAAGACTTATACCTGATTGGTATGAACAAATGAAAACTGCATATCTCTGAAGAAAGCAAATAACCAGATATGTAGACCAAGACACAGTAAAGTAAACAAGTCTCTGTTGATGAAAGAGTGAGAGTGAGCTCACCATCAGAGTCACACCTCCTCCCCTAAGAAAACCAAGAGCTGTCCAGTGATGTATGCTGACTACATCAATTCAGCAACTGAGTGTGTTGAATGCTGAGTGTAAGGGATTTCCCTCACAAAATCTTGTTATGTTTTCTATGTCTTTGTAATAGATTTAATAAAAAAATCTGTGCCCTAGTACTTTGTGGCCAGCTTTTGTTCTGGTAGTATAATGATGCCCATTATAACAGTTTGTATCAGGGCTGTAAATTATAGAAAACTATTAAATAGAAAAAGGACAATCTAAATCTTTATGATTTTGTGTATGTTTCCAGTATGGGTTTCTTATTAAGCTGTTTTTTTCCATTTGTTAAGGAATTCAAACTAAGATAAACAGTGAATATTTTTCCCTGTATGGCACGTTCCTTCCTCATTATGTCTGTATATACACCTCAGATGATTGTTTTTCAAGTGAACTGTTTTGGCAAAGATATGTAAGTAGGGACTGATAGGCTGTTGTTTTGGATAACTGCCCAAAAGGGAGAGAAATGCCAATTTGGGGTGCCACAAAAACATGGATGCAGGTAACATAGAGGGCAGGTTTTTTAACCTTCAGCCTACAGGAAAGTATGTGGAAAATAAACTACAACAGAAACTGTGAGCAGATTTCTGACAGAAAAATTACAAACCATGGGTCTTTTTAATATTAGTGTAATGTTTTTCCTCCCTCACTCCTTCTCCCTTTATTCAGTTCTCACAACTTGCAGTGAGTTTAAAATTAGACTATCTTCTAAAGTCAGGGAAAGTGTCATTGCATTTGATCTACAAAGAATCCAGCATGCTTCAGAGTGCTTATAAAAAACATGGAGGTCTAATTCTGTGCTCAACCTCTTGAGAAGTGTCAGAAGAAGTGGAAAGATGATTTTAAAGTTATTTTTATGCTGCTCAGGTTTTGCTTTGACTGAGAACAGATGACATGTTTTAACTGTATTTTCTAATAAGCTGAATGTCTACAGGTTTAAAAGTTTATGGTAAATCTTGCTATAGTCTATGTGAAGGAGTGCTATAGAAAGATCTGTTCAAGTATGGTGTAGTTTCTGCACTAGGGGAATCCTCTGCTGGGGTGTTAAAACATCCATAGTCCACTGGAACGATGTGCATGGTAAAGACTATAAGAGGCCAGGTAGTTCTTCAAAGACCCAGAAGGGCAGCTGGCCCTGTTTGCCAAGACAAATAAGTGCTGGAGATGGGAAACCGCATGAGAGCCTGTTTTCCACCTGGCAGATTTTAAAGGCTTCCAGCTCAGAAAGAGGATTCATGCAGGGAGTAGCTTATTAGCTAGAGGACTGAAGAGACTAGCTACATGATTTGAAAGATTCTAGAAATTGTTTTCTTCTTCCCTTCTCTAGAGTGGATGGAATTGCTCTCTTTGTTAGCTTGATGGCTAATGAAAGTCATGTGTGAATTCTGTAGCTGAATTGCTCTGGTACTCATATCGGGCTTTGACCAGTGAACAAACACTGCACCACAAAGTTTCGAATCAATGTGTTTTAACTCAAAGGCGATTAGTCACAGAGGCTGGTTTTCTTGGTTTGCTACTCTTGCTGAGTTTTCTTTACAGTCAACAGAAAAACAAAGCCTCTTCCAGACAGGGCTTAGAATTATCAAAGTCAGGCTGGTGTAGCCACCCCTGAAGGACTTTCTTTTCTTTCTAAAGGAGGTCATCAGATGACTTGTCACCTTCAGTAGAAGTATGTCCTTTTGGATACCTTTCTCTATGTAAGCTGCTTTAACAAGTGTGATGCTAAATAGTATGTGAATATTAAAAGGATCATTGAAGCCAAATTCTGTGTGCTAAGCTTAACCCTTCCAAACTGCTCTCTGTATCTTTATGTTCAAATTCATAGAAAATATTCAATTGTACCCAAAGAAAAATAGACTTTAGACAAATCAACAGCATCCAGTGTAGGATTTTGAATACAGAAAGGGGTATCTATAGTCTCTTTTAATATTCCATATAATCCACAAAACAGTTGTTGTGGGGTTTTTTATAGGGAGGGAATAGTACTAAAACTGTTGGTTTTATTTCAATGTCCCAGTGATAATAGAAAACATCAAAATACTTATGTTTTAAAAGAAACATATTTTGTTAAACGTTTCATTTCTTTGTTGGTTCAATCATCTGGATGGATGCAACTGTATAGGGCTGTTAAATCTGAGAATGAAAGATGAGGTGTGTTTCTTTCAGCTCACAAACATTTGTTATGACCCATTTTGTAGTAAACATTTCAAAGAAGAAAATACCTTATCCCCTCTTTTGTTTTACGTGGCAACTTGAATAAATCTATTACTTTCTTTAGTAAAAATGTCTATACTAGTAATATGGCTATTTGCCATGCTGGATCAGACTAGGAGCTCATTGTTCTTATCATGTTTACCTCCAACAGTAGACAATACTTCAAGGTTATGAGAAGTATGAAGAAGGCAAAAGGACCTGGGGAGTCAGCAACAGATTCTACATGACTTCATTCAATTTAACATCATTTCTTAGTTTAGAAATCTTCTCATCTATGATCAACCCACAGTCCCAAAGCCAGGTGCTATGACATTTGTATCTCTCTTTGTCTTTTGATAAGTTCCCTTTCTGTGGATGCCACACAGTATTCCTATCATAAAGCCTTCCTTGTGAGACTAGTTCTGGTGGGCATGAATTGTTATTAATCCACTGTGACTTCAGCAGACTTTTCCAGAGATCCATAAAAGTCATTGCATGACCATCTGAAATGCTTATTTTTTTAATGTTTGTATAATTGGTTTCAGTGGAATTCATTGCACCTGACCAATAAAAATCTACAGTATAGGCTTCTATGCATACTCCACTCTACTAAACTCCACTAAAGAACTGTATTTGAGTACATGAACTTCATTCTTTTCACCCATTTTAATAGGAATCTGCCAGAGACGTTAGTTCTGATGTGAAGTATGTCATTAGCATTGTCTTCTAAGATTTGAACCAAAGTTTTGTATGCGGGAATACTGCCTGAGAGGTCACTGACAACGTCGTCTGTGGACATCATCACCTTCCCTTTCTAGCAGTTATCTTTGAAGAGGAAAGATACCAATTTGAAAATCTACCCTCTAACTCTCTAAGTACTTTTTTCACCATTTCACATACCTCTGTAACTGCGCTGTTGTACTAAAGCACAAATTTTCTTCTTACTTGGCTGGTAGTCATTTGATGGTCTGAATTCTGAGCCAAATTATTTTTATGTGAACAATTTTAATTGCTTGTATTCATACTGTTCATCAAAATGACTGGTAACAGTAGCCAGGCCTATATTTAAACTTCCTTAACAGACCTGGTCAAGAAATCAATAAACATGTTTAGAGTGAATTTGGAAATTAAAGGCACTCAGCAGTTTACTCAAACTTTTTAGATTGAAATATTTATGCAAATTTAAAGTAACTTAAAAAAAGAAAAATCCTGAGAATTTCACTATTCTTCACCTGAAGAGTCTAATCCAGTAATTTTGACATATAATTTGAGATCAATGGGGTGCAGTCACTGGAAGAGGGTTCACACACCAACTTTCAGGACTGCATTCTTATTTTTCTATGTATCTAACTTAGTTTAAACATCTAAGCAAAGTTTAATTTAACTTCAGAGCTTTAACCATCATTTTTTTCATTCGATATTCCTTCAAACAGGGCAGATATCTCTCAAAATAAATAAAAGACTCCAGCAACCATCCACAATGCTAACGAATACATAGTCTGGTAGTGCAAAAGCTGGCATTCTCCACTGTGTTATTTAAAATAGTTCTGTTGGTATTGGTATTGCTGATTAAAGAGCAAACTTTTAACAAAGGTACACAAAGCAGCACAAAATGAAGTTCATTGCAAATTAAATCTTTGTACATATAAAAATATATATATGTATAAATGCCTATATATTTATACATATATAAGAGAAATTTATTTCTCTGTTATGGTTTTTGGTCAGTTAAATTTCATAGACTTTAACTAACACTTGGGATCCATTAAAAAACTAATCTTAATGTAAAGTGTAAAAGAGGGAGAAAGTGAAATCACTGAAAATATTACACTTACTGAGAATATTTATACATTGGGTTTTGAGATTTTATTATATATTTCCTCTCTTTCAAAAAAAATTCTGTGTCTGGGATATCATTCTTTTCAAAGAGAAGGAGTAGACTAATTGGGTGATAAAACCAGCTATGTACAAAGGGCCAGATTCTAAACCTGACAAAATCAAAGTGTATCTTTCCATTGATCTTCCACTTGCTGAAGTGTTACCAGGTATCCACAGTACAGGAGGAAAGATAGCAGAATAAAAACAGAGAATGCTTTCTTTTTTTTCTGTTACTTAAGTGCAACATGTGGCATTTACAGGTATAAAGCTTTTCTAGGGAGGGGAAGGTAATACTTAAGTTGTCAGAGGCACTTTAATCTCAGCTATTCCTCTCTTTTTTTCCCTTACTATAGTTCTAAAGATATTAATAAAATCTGAGAAAAATGTCATGCATTTATGAAAAGAAAATAGTTCTGAGTGAAGAGTATTTTCAGTAGGAATATAGTTATGAGGGATTATACTTTGCAATAACTCTCAGAAGTATTAGAAATCCAGTGTGACTTAGTTCAGGTAAGTTCTGCTTTTGAAAAGCTGATTTTGAAGCTAGTATCCTGTACATTACTAATGCAATAAATTCAGGTACAATCAGTGGAGCAAGACCACTTCATATCTTGTAATTAATTTGGTTTTACCTTTTCATTCCTTTTTATTCTAAACAGAAACAGAAATCTGATTAACAGATTGTATTTACAGAACTATGTTTTACATTTGATCTAATACCTGTGAAGACTTATTAAGTTCAGAAGCATTATACAGGGCTGTAAATCACCTCAGGATTTGATTCATACCCTCTCTACTCATCAGTGCATGTCTTGCCTGTTGGTTAGAAACAAGGCAGAAATGCTCAGAACTGGTCTTTTTGGCAATTAGAAGAACTTATTCTCAATAAATGTGCTTAGCAGAATCAGTAAACAGCTATCTGTAAGACGTTGAGTTGGAAATTATTCCTTCACACTAGAAGAATGTGTTAAGTGAGTACAAAATCCTGTTTCAGACAGTTTTTTGCCAGTGACTGAATTCATACAAAGGGAGATTTCTTTAGGCATGAAAAGCTTCAATAGTTTTACCTCTCCTCCTAAACACACACTCTTATCTCCTTTGCAATTACAGTGACCGTGGTCTGTTTATGCAGGAGCAAGAGAGTCTCTTAGCTCATGCTGAGGTGAAAGAGGATTGACATCACAGGAAAGCAGATTCTGATGCTATATAGATCCATAGTAGTCTCTGACAGTATGTCAAAGATCAGTAATATTCAAATGTGAGTTCTCATCTCAGTTGTTAAATGGAGTTGTTAAATGTTCAAATCTAGAAAAATTAAAAATACCCAAATTAGTTAAAATTATGAGAAATAACAGCACTTCGTACTGAGAAGCATCATGCCACTTTTCACAAACAGAATGTTTAAAGTTTTTATTTATCTCTGCAACTCCTCTGGCAGCATATTTTTTCCAAGACTTTTGCGTCCATTGGTCTGTTCTGTTCTAAGAGCACATTCATGCCAGCACAGAACAAAGTTGAAGACAAAAAGACGTACCATAACACCAACTGAAATGTCTTGACTACAACCAGGTGGTTTAGTATGTGTAATAAGAGCCTGACAACTGAGCTTTTGAGTATGGAAATAGAGCAAAGAACTTTATTACGATTTTAAATGCATGTTGTCAAGCAAAAAAAGATTTAAAAAATTCTTTGCCTTTGTATCTGATTCAGCTGGATAGCCTCATCTGATTTTCATTAACTGTCCTAGACAAAGTCATCCTGTTGTGTTTTAGCCCCAGCCAGCAGCTGAGCACCACATGGCCGCTCGCTCACCCCCCCCCCCCCCACTGGTGGGATGGGGAGGAGAATCAGAAGAAAAGGTAAAAGTCATGACTTGGGATAAGGACAGTTTACTAGGACAGTAAAGGAAGAGGAAAATAACAACAATGCTTATAACAGAATATACAAAGCAGGTGATATACAATGCAATTTTCTCACCCGACCTGATGCCCCTCCTTCCCGGCCAGCCCCTTTATATGCTGAGCAGATGTTTTATGGTATGGAATATTCCTTTGGCCAGTTTGGGTCACCTGTCCTGGCTGTGTCCCCTCCCAGCTTCTTGTGACAATTAATTCTCCCCCAGCTGAAAACCAGGACACATCCCAAAAGTCAAAGCTTCAACTTTCTGCCTTATTTGAAGCTAAAAAACCACCCATATTTTTACATGGTATTTGCTTAACACATTGTCAAATGTTCTTTCTTCCACCCAGAGAGAAGGTTAAAGCTGAAATGTTGAGATGGATTTGTTAAAACTTTCATGGAATAAACCTGGGTCTTATGCAAGGTCAGAATCAGAAATTCATTTGCGAAATCGTGGTGAACCTAGGCAAAACTGTGGGGTTTGAAGGAAGGTCTATGAAAGGTATTATTGTTGAGGTACAACAGAACTTTAATCCTGTCTGATTTGGACAATGACTTTATTGGCCTGATATTAACTTTATAAACTATCAGATGGAAAAATTCCAGTGTTGTAATTAAGGAAATGGCACAGTAGCCCTGCTGGCCTCACTGTAGAAACAAAGCAAGATTTGCAGGCAAACTGAGAAAAGATTAGTCTGAACAATGAAAACAGAATACTAAAATCTCAAACTACATAATAGGTCTTTAAATACAACTTCAGAAAATGTCACTTCTTTATCATAGACTTCACTATAGGGCAAATCACATCTAAATCTAAAACTATGACGTGCCTGAAAAAATGCTGTCTTTTCTGTGCTATAAGAAAACAATTCCACAGGATTAAGTGTCATTAAGAAGCATACCACTAAATCTGATTCAATCTTCAGTCTAATAGCATATTTAAATTGTTTACTAGGAGAATCCCAGGAGAGAAATATTAGGAAAAAAGAAAAAAGTTTAAACTTTTTAAACTTTGAAGTAGTTATTAAGTCAGTTTCCTATAGACCAGAGTACCACGGACCTGATTCTCACAGGACATCTCAGTCAATTTAAAAATTTGTTTGCTGTATCATCTCACGGGAACCATGATCCTCCTGTCAGCGTCTTGTTTTCATATCATTGCCTGTTGAAAATAATGAATTATTATTTTCTTAGTGAAGATTTCACACCACCTAATTGTAGACTTTTACATTCTAAAGTAACTGTGGACTAATTTTCTTAAATTCCTATTAAAAAAGCAAATCCTGCTGCAAAGGAGTACTCTGAAGTTATAAATTAGGTTCCTCTGGGAGATATATTTTTTTCTGTTACCTCTATAAGACTATAAACCTAGGCTAAGACATGCTGTACCTAGTTGTAGGCATTATAAATACCTCTCCTAACACTATTCATACGTAAAACCAGAACTGCCATAGGACCTCCTGGACTGTCAAGTCCAGTTCTTTCCCATCAGATGCAACCATTTAGTAACTAATTTGTATTTTGACTCTGTTACTTATAGAATCTCACAACTAAAATGGTAAGAAACCAGTACAAGAGTACAAGTTCCTTGTGGTGCAAATATGGAAAAAAGTTACTGGTAGACAGTAAAATGTACCTCATTTAAGACATTCATGGAGAGAGTTTTGAGACATGTTAAAAGTAGAATACTAAAGTTGTAGGGAAAGGTTCTTCAACTGTTGATAAGAGCTAACATTTATTGAGCAATCTGAGAGAGCGTTCTCCTTACTGGGGTAGGACTTTTTTCAGCTAACTTTAGCCATCTAAAAATGGGACATTTAGTCTAAGCTAGCCAGTATGTTCCTTGAGTGGCTGGAAAAGTTATGTACAGTGGACTTAGGTTGCATTTTTGGCTTTCTTTTAAACATCTCCCTTGGGATAGGCTTATATTGAAAGTCTCCCTCTTTATAAAAGAACATTGATGCCCCACCCCTGGAAACATTCAAGGTCAGGTTGGACGGGGCTCTGAGCAACCTGATCTAGTTGAAGATGTCCCTGCTTATTGCAGGGGGCATTGGACTAGATGAGCTTTAATGGTCCCTTCCAACCCAAACTATTCTATGATTCTATGATATATCCCTCTATATAACAAATATACAGAGCGCCTAGTAGGCTCTTTAAGACCAGAAACCTACTTTCAAACACTTGTAGACAGACAAAATGAATCTCATCATCATACACAAGGTGGCTTGCAGTGGAGGGAGGAGAAGCAAATATAATACACCTATCAGTAGTAAAGAGATTTCTCAGCAGGTACCACAACTGCTATCTTCTGTTACATAGGTTCCCACAGAAAGAAGAAATTTGTTCCTGGCTTCCGGAGGTGAATTAATTACTCCATGAGACATATTTTCAATTAATTCCAATGTTTCCTTAGATATCAAAACCACTAAAAGTTTATCAGCGAGTGTTGCTATGTATAATTGAGTATTGCTCCAGCATACCAGAGCCGAAACTCCCTTCTTTAGATGTATATACCGGTAATATACGAGAGAAATGCTTTATATACAAGAAAGTATGAGATGTCAAGGCCCTGAGAGCATCAAAATCCCCAGTGACCCTGAGCAGCCTCCCCTGGAGACCCCCACCCACACCCCTTCCCAGCAGGGGCTACCAGCTGCCAGGTCACCTGCCCATAAGGAGCAGACCCTGGGCCCTACCCCTGGGATCGTAAAATATTGATTTCTGTTGCTTGTTTCCCTGAAATATTTGGGTAAAACACTTTAAATGGATAAGTTCTGTGGCCAGACTGTGTTTATTTATGTGATGCTCATTTTCTTAGTCTACAGTAAAATGCAGTGTTCCTGTAGTCACCAAGATGCTGTGAGAATTAAAACCCCCACGAGCACCACTCTTCTCCAAAGTGTGTTCTGCACCTGAATCCCTTGGACAGAGCATAACATTTCACAGAAATGTTTTATTTATTTGCTTCTTAATATAGAAGTACTTAGTAATGTAGGGTAAATATAAATGCCTTTGTGATGAAAAGTCACTGAAATGTCCCTGGCTGGTTAATAATGATTACAGTTGAAAAAAGAGGCTAAACTGGGGATAGTGTGGCAGGTGGCAAGGGCCTCAGGAGCTTCACCTTGCATCTGGCTACTATTTTCACTCTGCAAAGGCATGTGAGTGAGAATGTGTGCTCCAGGGAACCCTCCGTAATGAAATAATCCTCTAGAGAAATGGAGTGTAATGAGCCTAGCCACTGGGAGCTAAAATACCAGGGGCTGGCTGATAGTCTGTGAGTTCACTTGCCGAGATCATTCACCACTTTTGGAACTTCATGATGCCCAGTAAATGGCGTTATGGAAGAATTCCCTTCTGTATTGCATTCCCTTGCCTAAAGGCATTCCTGTCACAGGATACACAGGTCTTTGCTTGCTTGTCAGTCCCTACTGACTTCACTGAAGCCACCTGAAAACACTACATAGGGAAGCAGCATCAGGCGATGCGCAAGCACAAATGAGTAAATGCTTCAGCTGGTGTCAGGCCATATGCACCTTGGTTTAAGAAACATCAGTGATCACAAACAGTCCTGAAGGCTACATCTATGTTACTGAATAAAATATGATGATGATTTGACATTAGAACAAGGAGCAGCACATGGCCCATGTCTATATCATTAAAATCTCATAACCTACAGCACAGAACACTCATGTGCAAAATAGCCTGATCAGTGGTAATTCCCGAACAGTGCTGAGGAACCATTCAGAAACATGTGAGTTGGTCTGTTTCAAAGTTAATTATTAAAATATGTTCCTTGAATTATCTGACTTTTTAAACTCTCTATTTTTTCTTTTTTAATTAGCAGCAGTAAACTGACCACTGTAAGTGGAACACTTTTCACCTTTCTCTCCAGTGAGGGCAAACAATACAGCAAGTAATTAAAACTGCTTTTCTACAGTATACTATCCTTTGCAAATTCAGTATGTCAGTTACTTCTACCCAGCAACTGAGAAGGGATAAAATCTTTTTTGATTTTATGGATGAAGTTAAAAATCCCATAATTTATGTTGGGAAATTGCAATTGCTTCAAAAGAAAGAAAGATTAGCTTTCTTCTCTTTAAGAATGTGTAGTATGAACTATTTACTAGAACCCAATCTTGTATATGGGTCTTCACTTTTTACGTTATTTCCAATAAAAATATGAATCAGTTATTGTATACAATTTTAGGATACTGAAGAGTACTGGAATTTTAAACAAGAAAGAAGAATACACTATTTATACCCTTAGAAGAGAAAAATAGAACCAATTTGTCATCCCCTTAATTTACAGATTGTATACCTGACTTCTAGCAAAACTGCTCAACTGCTTCTAATTTATTGTAAATATTACTTCTGAACTGGTTATATACTAGTTAGCACACAAATATATTAGGTTTAATTGAATAAAAAAGCAAATTCTGTGTGGAATTTGGCTCACTTTCAGCAAATGTCATTGTTTGCTGTCATTGAAGCAGTAGTTCTCTTGTAGTAATATTTCATAGGTGGAATTTAGACTGAAGATGTCAATACAAGGTTTAGTCCCCCACCTTGCTGAAATCAGTTACAAGGTTTACAATGAATCCTGGGGCTTATGCTTCAGGCCTAAGTCTCATACAAGCATAAAATTGTTTTATCTTGTGGGATATGACCCCTGAATCTCTCCATTTTCTTTCAACACAACAAGGAGAGGCAACCTTATCTCTTTGGTAAGTTTTATCTAGCTATCTAGCTATAACCTTCCTAAATCCTATCCATATTCTGTCTTTGAGATCAACTGTAATCAAACAAACATTGAGAATAGAGCTAAGGCTGGGTTGAGTCACCTTTATGCTATTCTGAAAACACTGACTAAATTTAAAGCTGCTTTTTGTGTTTTTCATGAATGACTAGCTTGTCCTCCACCAGCTCCCTCTGTAATACTCAGAGGAATGCACAACCTGAGAAACAGGAAAGCAATTTGGATTGTGCTTGTGAACCAGACAATTGCAGTGCTGTGGTATAAATATCAATCATGTTTTCTATTCTGTGATCTCAGTAGAAATTAATTTAATACTATTAAATAACAGAACACGAGTTATGCTCAAAATTCTTCCCTGTCCCACACTGTGCAAGGTGCTGTGAAAGCACAAATGCAGGCATAATTCCTGATCTGGAGATCTTGTTTCACTGAGAGAGACTTTTTAATTTATTTTTGTATAATGATGTAAATTCCATTATTGACAAAGCAAGTTATTCCATCAACTGGCAGTACATTTTTTGTGAAATACCAAATTGTCTTCTCTTTGCTGCTGTTTTTCCTGGATATTTTTATATATTTTGGTCAGCACAAAATGGAAAGGCATTTTCTTTGTACAAAATAGGTTCCTCAAAACTATGCCTATGCTCAGCTGTACCCTTTGGAGCTTCTGAACACCTTCAGTGAATAAATTCAGTATGTGCACAGAATTTTGGTAAGAAAACCTAAGAAATCATAAAGTCTAGTTTAAAACTGAGTAGAAACTTTCTGCCAAAACACAATTTTTCAAAAAATTACTAATTAACCCTAAAATATATTGTTTAAAAGAGTGATCTTGGCAGAGGCCTGAAGGAACTGCTCTAGACTCTGTACTGGACCCAAGGAACCTAAAATCTACAGGGAAGCCTTGGGCCAAGAGTAAATCAGGTTGATACATCAAAGCCAAGAAGTATCCAACCCCAGGAGAGTCTGGACTGGCTGCTCTTGCAGGACTTGGGGATCCTGGACATTGTGACTTGATGGGTTTGATATCCAGCCTTTCTGCAACCATCAGTGACATTCAGAAATTCACAGGGAAATTAAAAAAATAAAATAATAAAAAAAATCAAACAACTGGAGGAGATAATTTTTTTTCATCTTTTTTTTTTCCTGTTTCATTGCTGTCTACCCATAACTTAACCTTAGAACAGAAGGTCTACTTGATGGTAATGTTTTAACTTGTATGATGATACCTCCTAGAAATACGAACAAAAATTAGTTTCCATTGTGCTGTTTTGCACAAACACAGGACACAGATCATGCTTTTCACAACAGACAGACACAGTGGTCAGGAGGACAAAATGCAGTAGGAAGTTGTCTTACACTCACACTTTAGTAAGCAATTGTGTGGAGTTAAACTGAGCTGACATACGCGCAAGTCAACAACCGACTGTTCACAATTCTTTTTACATTATCACCTACAGCAGCACATGTGAAAGACTATTAGAAGTTTCTTACACTTTGAGATATATCATGACTGCACTGAACCTCTAGCTATTGATAGTAGGTACTAGCAAATGTGCTTGCAAAACTCTTGAGACATACAGGGTTTTGCAAGACTAGCGTAAGTCATAGTTTTTGAATTTGTGAATAGCTTCACATCAGCTTCTAGGAGGCATTTCTTGCTATGCAATAGTCACAAAAGCAGCTGCCAGACATAATGTATGATGTTTAATTTGTAGTTCAGGAATACAAAATTATTATAGAAGTATATCTGATAAAGCTGAATGGATAATTTGTATTGTGTCTATATCCAGTTCTCAGTAGGCTAATAATTCTAATGAAGCACAAAAACACGTCAAAGCGCAGATACTGTGTTCCTCCCATGAAAATTATTTTCAGTGGTGGAATTTTTATATTTCATCTTTGCCTACAAACTTTGTTTCTAGATTTGTATACTTATTTTTGAACTGGATTTCTCTTTTTTTTTTTTTTTTTTTCTTTCCAATCTCTTAGTCAGTCAGGAATTTGAAACAGGAAAATGCACAAAAAGATAAAAATTAACACAAAGATTAAAATGTAAATGGGTACTATTTATTACCAAAATGTATGTAATGGAATATGTCATGTAACCTTTCAACTCAATTTGAGTCTTGTGCTGTTTTATTCATATCATTGTTATTTATGTAAGACTATTAGGTTGCAGTATGTGATGCACGTGTACCAGTAAGAATATTTTTCAGTCCTCAAAACTGCTGACTGAACAGTATGTGTGGTTTCTTGTGGAAACATCAGTAAAAGCACAGTTTCCCAGGTAGCAAAAACTGATGAAATCACATGAAGAAAAAGTAAACCATATTAACAAGTCATCCGTTCACCATCAGAGTTTTGCTTTCCCTGTCACAGTTTTGCTCAGTACCGAAGCAAGCACAGAGGTCAACTGGAACATGAGAGGGAAAACTGGGAGTTCAAGAAGCTGCACAAAGAGAAGCACTAAGAAAAATGTGATCATTCATTTTAGAAGTGTTTTCTGATTTTATGCTCAAGGGGAGTTGCTTTTTATGTGTGTGTACACACACGTGTATGTGTGTGTGTGTGTGGGGGGGGGGGGGGGGGGGGGGTGTATGTGTGGGGATGCCGGATCAGATCATGTGTCCGATGGTACTCGTGTTAGGACAAAGTGAGAAAGAAGCTATCACTTGAATATGTTCACAGCTGTTTTTCTTTGGCCTCTGTCCCCACCAACTTTGCAAGTTAAACACGGTCAGAGGTTACGTGCCTCTGAGTGAAAAACTGTGAAGAAAAAGCACTGGGGAGTTCTCTTACTTGAAGAGACTGGTTCCTGACCCAAGCAGACTCTTGCTTATAAAGCTGTTCTGTTTCGTAGCTTTTCCTGCACACGGTATTGGGAACTTAGACATCTAATGCAGGCTATGTATTCCCATCCCCTAAAGTTAGGTGTTACAATACTAAATTTAAATGAGCCCAAGTTTTGTACTGGAGCAGGTCCCAAAGGATCTTGTGCTTGTTTGAAATTAAAAACGTTTAAAAAATTAACGTATAGTAATTATTTTGTCTCCAGTGCACTTACAGTAACCATTGTTTAACTGGTATAAATTTCAATCTGCAGATAAAAATTTAGCTACATAAGGCTATACATTTAGTATTTATAGTGCTATATATAAGTAAATCTCAAATAACACTGAAATTAGAAAAATGTTAGGAAGGTCTTAATTTAAGTATACTCCCTTTTAAAGGGTGTTCTATATTTTCTCCAAGTTAAATATCTGTTTTCCTATTTCAAATTCCCCCCAAATGATTTTTCTTGGTTCAGTGTAGTTAGGAGAGGCATGATACAATTAAATTAAATATAGATATAATTTATTCATCTTTTTATGGTATCAGTATAGTTTGGATTGATGGCTTCAGGACAGTGCAGGAAGATGGAGGGAAAAAATCTAACTCAAGCTATTTATGCAGACAATTATGATTTGGTCTCAAATATATACTTACCTTTCCTTAATCACATTCTCAAATTCTGAGCTTTCTAAAAAGTGACACAAACTTTTTCCCCAACCTCCATTTCTGCAAAAATTAATTTGATTGCTACACTGCTTTTGTGCATAGTTAAACCAAATGATTGTCCTAAATTATATCGTGTTATACCCTTTCTGCTTGCCTGCCTTTGTGGTGTACTGAAGGAAGTTTTGTCTGTGACTGTCAGCTTCGTCGATAAATTATTGTTATAGATTTTAGCTCCAAGGGGTAAAATGAAGTAAAACAGCACAGGTATCACCATGGTCACTGTGATAAAGAAATATTCTGGAAATACCTTGAAACATCAAAAATGTGTAATCCAAACTTCTTTCCTAACCTTATGAAGAAAATGTAGCAAAAGAAGTTTTTTCTTTTTTTTTTTTTAATTGCTGTATTTATAGCAATCTACATATCACAGAATCACAGAGTCACAGAATGGTAGGAGTTGGAAGGGACCTCTGGAGGTCATCTAATCCAACCCCCCTGCTAAAGCAGGATCACTTAGAGCAGGTTGCACAGGATCACGTCCAGGTGGGTTTTGAATATCTCCAGAGAAGGAGACTCCACAACCTCTCTGGGCAGCCTGTTCCAGTGCTCGATCACCCTCAGAGTAAAGAAGTTTTTCCTCATGTTCAGATGGAACTTCCTGTGGTCCAGTCTGTGCCCGTTGTCCCTTGTTCTGTCACTGGGCACCACTGAAAAGAGTCTGGCCCCGTCCTCTTGACACCCACCCTTTAGATATTTACAAGCATTGCTGAGATCCCCTCTCAGTCTTCTCTTCTCCAGGCTAAAACAGATCCAGTTCTCTCAACCTTTCCTCACGAGAGAGATGCTCCAGTCCCCTCATCATCCTCGTAGCCCTTTGCTGGACTCTCTCCAGTAGTTCCGTGTCTTTCTTTAATTGGGGAGTCCAGAGCTGGACACAGAACTCCACATGCAATACAGAGGGACCTTGACAGGCTGAAGAGGTGGGCCCGTGCGAACTGCATGAAGTTCAACAAGGCCAAGTGCAAGGTCCTGCAAGTGGGTCAGCGCAATCCCAAGCACAACTACAGGCTGGGCGAGGAATGGATTGAAAGCAGCCCTGAGGAGAAGGACTTGGGGGTATTGATTGATGAGAAGCTCAACATGAGCTGGCAGTGTGCGCCTGCAGCCCAGAAAGCCAACCATGTCCTGGGCTGCATCAAAAGAGGTGTGACCAGCAGGTCGAGGGAGGTGATCCTGCCCCTCTACTCTGCTCTCGTGAGACCCCACCTGGAGTACTGCGTCCAGCTCTGGGGGCCCCAGTACAGGAGAGACATGGAGCTGTTGGAGCGAGTCCAGAGGAGGGCCATGAAGCTGATCAGAGGGCTGGAGCACCTCTCCTATGAGGACAGGCTGAGAGAGTTGGGATTGTTCAGCCTGGAGAAGAGAAGGCTCCGGGGAGATCTAATTGCAGCTTACCAGTACCTGAAGGGGCCTACAGGAAAGATGGTGAGGGACTGTTTATCTGGGAGTGTAGTGACAGGACAAGGGGTAACAGGTTCAAGCTGAAGGAGGGTCGATTTAGGTTAGATGTTAGAAAGAAATTCTTTACTGTGTGGGTGGTGAGGCACTGGAACAGGTTGCCCAGAGAGGCTGTGGATGCCCCCTCCCTGGAAGCGTTCAAGGCCAGGTTGGATGAGGCTTTGGGCAATGTGGTCTAGTGGAGGGTGTCCCTGACCCTGGCAGGGGGGTTGGAACTAAATGATCTTTGAGGTCCCTTCCAACCCAAGCCATTCTATGATTCTATGATTCTATGCAGCCTCACCAGGGCAGAGCAGAGGGGGAGGATAACCTCCCTCAACCTGCTGGCCACACTCTTTTTAACGGACCCCAGGATACCATTGGCCTTCTTGGCCAATTGCTGACTCATGGAGAGCTTGTTGTCCACCAGGACTCCCAGGTCCTTCTCTGCAGTGCTGCTTCCCAGCAGGTCAACCCCTAACCTGTACTGGTGCATGGGGTTGTTCTTCCCTAGGTGCAGGACCCTACATTTGCCCTTGTTGAATTTCATATGGATCCTCTCCACCCAACTCTCCAGCCTGTCCAGGTCTCACTGAATGGCAGCGCAGCCTTCTGGTGTGTCGGCCACTCCTCCCAGTTTTGTATCGTCAGCAAACTTGATGAGGGTACACTCTGTCCCCTCGTCCAGGTCATTGATTAATATGTTGAATATGAATATATGAATCTTCCCATTTGTTGATGAGTATTCTGATAATTTGAGGGACTAATTCTATGCACTTTATTACGCTATTAATGACAAGCCTACAAATAAATTCATTGTTCCAGTCACAATTATACTACAGCATTTAGAAGGAATCATTGCCTCTTCTTTCTGCAAAATAATGCAACCACTTACGGAACTTAATATTACAGGTTTTATTGTTGTTCTTGATATTTTACAGTAAAAAAGAAAGATTAATTTAATGTAACCTTAAATGCTGCTGACAGGAATGATTTCCAGGTTTCTCTTTCTCACTGAAAATATCTTTCTAATTAGGTTTTTTTTTCTTGTGCCATCTTTTGCTTTTCCTGAAGTCAGTATTTCCTGTATGATTTATGATCATGATTTCAGTGTCTTTTTGCTCACTTTCTACACTCATCCGTCATTGTTAGATCTACTACTGTAAAGTTGTTTAAGCTTATATGCCATAGGGTGTATACTCGTTACTTAAAATTAGAGGGGGAAAAAAAATGAAATTATACTGGAAAGATGTGGAGACATGGAATGGACAATACCTCACATCTGGCATGTCCTTTTATTTCAGTGCATGCATTAATTAGCAAGGTGAAGAGATACTCCCTATATTGCAGCCTATGCCATGTCCTCCTGCATTAGTGCATAGCGGACCATCTTTTGTAATGTTCTCTCTGTTGGCATAGTAAGATGTTCTGCCTCATTTGCATGAGCAAATCTTCTCTCTTAAACCACAGGTCATCATGAAGTGGGAAGTATCTCTTTTGCTTTTGTGAGCATCACTGAAGTCCACAAAAAAGAAACTAAGTTCTGTCTTTGGAGACAGAACAGGAATATACATACAATGTTCAGCAACTCTGAGAGATGGTCACCTTAACCAAGATATTACAGAGCCCAAATCACCCCATTGGTCTTCTAAGTTCATATTTCTTCACTGGCTGCTATGTAGACCCAGCTCTGCAGTAGACTTGCATTGTACTTGCAAACTGAACTCTTCTACTAATTTAAAAAAAAAAAAAAAAAAAAAAGATATATCTGAACTTGGAGATATCCAAGCTTACCATTTTGCAACTAACCTGCTCCTTAATGTTCGTTTGTGCTCAGGCAGAGTCTACTTTATATGTATGAAAGATATGTGTGTATGAACATGTTTATTTTTGCATGTCCGGTTTGTGACATCATGTGTGTTGGCAGGAATACAAAGATGCAATAATAAGTTTCTAAGCTACTATGTGTGAGTAGAAAAGGAAATTACCAGTGAAATGTTGTCCTCTTTGGTCTCCCACTCAAATTTGTATTTCTGTATCACTTATAATCTCATGTTAGGAACTATATCACTGTTTCTATCTTTGAATTAAAAGGACTTTCCTAAATGGAGAGTACTAAATGGACTCTTAGAAGTCCTGAACAATTACAATTTAAAAACAAACAAAACAAACCAAAATAAACAAACAAACAGCAAAAAACCAAACCAAAAAAAAACCCCGAAACCATCTCTCCAACATCTGCCTTTTTTTTTTTTACTGTAACAGATGGTGCACATTTCTGTTTGGACCAGAAAAAAATTGTGTTAAGGAGTATATCCATGTAACTTACATTTATGGTATTTGGAAACCAGCCCCCATTGACCTGATCAGAAGATTTATACGGAAAAAGCATTAATCCCAACACTTACCAATGTGCAGGTCTGGGAAGAAAAGAATACATTCGAATACCTTGCTAATTGAGAACCCTTATTTTTTTGCCAAACAGCAGTGTCAGCAAAGAGCCTAGTAACAGATAGTGTAAATTACTTTCTTTTAAGGAACACTTTCAAGACAAATCAGTCTTTATCAGATACTGCATGCTGTGGGTCAGCTGTGAGCATGCTGAACTACAGTCCAAAACCACTCACAGCACTCTGCTGGTTTCTGTTGTATGCTACAATGCAAACATCTGACAGGATGGCAAACTATGTTCAAATAAACCAGAAGGAATGTCTCAAAAACAAGCATGCACGTTAAACCCAAACAGCTGCCTGTCCAAATTATTGCTAATTCACTTTTCATAATCACTCTCTTTTTTTGTCTACTGAAACATTCTCTATAACGCTTGTATAGAACCACAGGGGACATACAGGAATTGTATAATGGGGAAAATTCTACTACCATACCCAGTCCACCTCTATTATACTGTTCCCTCTAGGAAAACAACAAAATATTTTCCTGGTTTATAATTTTCTTCTTTTTTACAGCAAGAATTAGATGCTTATCTGGAGAAATAAGATTATAGTGTAAGTTTCATATTTTTAAAAAACCCCATGTCTAAATCCTACAGGTGACAAATGCTCTGCTGTTCTGGAGGAAGGAAATCAGTATGAAAGCATTATCACCCAGTTTTCTGATTACATGAATATCAGGGGTGAAGCTCTTGTCATCTGTAAACTTTATTTGAAACCACCAGTAAGTGAGCCAGTTGAATACAGGTAGAATGACACCTGCCTGTCAGATAAGGATGAAAGATAAGCTTGGCTTCCACAGGGCATGAGGAGTGCTTTGTTGCACCCAGTTCAATGGCCTGAATTTTAATGGAAAGGCCAGTGACAAATGCCTAAGACAAAATAGCCTTTCCACCAAAGCCATGCACAGGACTGTGTTTAGAGAGGATATCATCTCCAGTGTGATCGAAGAATGTTCTTCCTGAAAATATTCTGTCTTTGCCTCCCCAATTTTGTTAACAAAACCATTTAGGATTGCACACCTGACACCATGCTCTCTGTTTTCTAATGCCCAGTCCACTAATATTTCTATACTCAGGCCCCAGCCCTGTTCCCACTCTGCTCACCTGTGAGTAGCGCAGTGGAGGTGAGTGATTTTTGTCTTCTTTCTAGACTATTTTGACCAAGTACCAATGCAATTCTCCATTGCAGGGGTACAAAGAGATCATGAATAGCCGTTCCCTGATTTTCTGAGCATTTATGACCAATACAATGTGTCTAAAGTTGCTCAGGAGACACATTCATTGGAAATGGGGGTATAGTTGGTTCACTTACTCTGGATACTAGAATAACTTTTGCAGCTATAGGTATCTGTGTATAACTCTGAATTGCCCTGTAGGACTGAATGGGTTTCCAGCCTACACCACGATGAGGCAGGCACAAATGTAGCATTTGGAATTATCCTCTTGGCATAAGTACCTCTTGGCCATTGGACTTATGCCAAACAAGACACCTGGAAGACCTCTATTCTTTGGGACATCACTCTTAGAAGGGAGAGCAGTAGACAACAAGGAAGCATATTCCAAACCAATCCAGACTTTTTTCTTGTTCCTAGACATTTTTCTTCTTCCTTCTAGAAGGTCTACTAGGGAGATTTACTCTGGAATGCACCATTTTTAAAAAAACCCAATCTTTCTCAGAAAAGAGAACAGAAAAATGGAGGAAAAAAAATACATCACTGGTGATGCCACTTCCAAATTAGTAAAATACATAAGCATGTGCTTATGTATCGTCTCTGTTCAGAAATTTGCCCTTACCTATATGCTTCCCCTGAAAGAAGTGTGATTTTGTTTAACCATTCATCTGTGGTTTTCCTTAGTTAAGGATGAATCACTGAATTGGCGTTTCAGAGACAACAGTATAAAGGAAGATGACTATCTGGAGAAAAAACAAGGACTCTAAAGAGAGAAACTATTCAAACATCTCTGCATAATGTCAGTGCAGAACATTACTAGGAAAATTCCTTATGCTGGCCAAGACTCAATTCAGCATGACAAGCAATAAACCCTATATAATATTTGAGCTCTAACCTTCTGCTAAAGCCCCCCTCTAATTACCTAGATATGTCAGGTGGTAAGTCATGCCACTCTGAATAAATCTGACATCAACAGATTTCTCCTCCTAATTTTTATTTTAATAAGTAAGCCATACAGCAGCTGTGAAGTTACTGATAATGAGTGTTAGGAAATAGGATTACTCAAGTGAGTTAAATCCTTCTGCCTTTTCATTATACGCTATATAATACTCAAAACTCATGTCCTGAATAGACAGAGAACAAGTAAGTGGAACTTAGATATTTGATCCCTATGCCTCTAGCTGAGTCACTAAACAATTCTCAGGCAGTAAGTGCTTTCCAAGGGCCATGTTCATGACAAAAATTAGGATGACAACAGTCTCTAAATGTCCTTATCTGTGCTGCTGAGTGCAGAAACTGTCCAGCAGGTTGTGGGTGCTTGTCTGTGCGCATCTTTGTGTGTGTAAGATTATTAACACTAGGCTGCTCTTTTTTTGACTTGATGTAGCCTATTTTTTAGCATCTAGTCACCAGTAGTTTGGCACCTAAAAATTCATGAGGCATTTTTGACTACAGTCCTGCAGAGTTTCCATGGGGCCACTTCATACATTTTCTGAACTGCCACGCTGGCTTACCCGTCACTCTGTCATGCCTTCTGTTAGAGATATGCTACTATTGGCCTCTTCTTCCCAAGCCTGCTTGATAATGGCACTGGACTGGATCCTCTATAACTTCACTTCAGATTTAACTACATCGATAAATGAATTTAGAGGGTAGCAGGGAGTCTCGTTCCAATAAACCAGTGACCTCTTTTCCCTGTTAAGTTCTGCTGGGTTAAGTCATCTTTTTATCAACAAAGAGATCAGAGAAATATAATGCAAAGTTTGCAGTCCTGTCAGTAACTAAAAGTAGTTTGGTAAAAAAATTTGCCTTGATAAAGTGATCTTTAGTTTAGTATCATACCATGTCTTGATTAAAAACTTGTAGAAAATTAACATAGCACATAATATATGGCTTAAAACCAGTTTATAAAAGGACCATACAGTGCATTTTTAAGTGGATAGAGATCAGTAAGTGGGACTGTTTCTATTGGGGTTCCACACACAGAACATTTTTATTAAGTGTCTATATTAGACAACATTATGAACTTTATACTAGATATATTTAGTTGTGGAATTATAATTAATGAGGAGGATGAGTGACTGGTTATCTGAGTCACTTTGAAACGAATTGTCACAACCTACCAAAATGTATTTTAACACAATTCAGTAAGGGCAATACCATAGGGAACAAAGGAGTAGATCTATACCTACAGAAGACACTTCCTCAGAAAGCAGTGATTCACAAAATGACTTGAAATCATCACAGAACCTCCTTAAGGTGACCTTTCAGTCTCATATTGGAGCAAAAGATCTAACACTATCCATGAATGCATAAAAGAAGACTGTCAAGTTAAAGTAGGAAAATGGTTTTGACTTAGTATGTGAGAAACAGAAAGACTTCTGCAAGGATGTTTCTGCTTCCAGTGTCCACATTCAGACAAATATGGAAATACTGAAGATAGTTCAAAGAAGGGACACAAAAATTCTCTGGGAGTCAGAACACCAGTCTTATTATTTGATGTTTAAAGAGCTCAATCAACTCAGCATATCTGCAGAGAAGGTTAAAAGATGATTTAGTCAGAATACAGGTGTTTATTCAAGTAAAAGATGTGATAGTGGGGTTGCTCAGTCTTGCAGACAAAGACATGAAAAGCTCCAACACTTGGAAGCTGAACTTGGATGAGTTCAAGCTTGGAAAAGAAATGAATTTTAAAGCAGTAAGAGTAATTAGTATAAAAATAGATGTGAATGAGAGATACACCAGCACATGGACATTTTGCGGTACGGTCTAAAGGTTGTGCTTACATCCGTCCAGCTTCTAGAAAAACTGAGAAAGAGAACTGACTCATGACAGTGTTTTTACTTTCTGGGTTTCACATCTAAGATACTTCTTACTACTTAAGGAAAGGGAAGGAAGTCTGTACTTTGTAAGAGATATTGGCCAAAAAATGCAGCATTTTGGAAACTGATTTCTTTAAAATATACATAATTTTACAAAAAAAAAAAAAAGAATTATTATTTCTGGTATTGATGCTGAGTCAAGGGAAAATATGGGGGTTTGAAATAAGAATATTCTCCTTGTACTTCAGTCACAGATCTCAGAGGAGAAGAGGAAGTGGCTATCCACTTTCTCCAGTGCATCTTATCAACATCTAGAAATGTCAAGCTTACATTTAGGAATCTAGTTCACTATTTCTTTTCAATTCCACATTCCAGCCCTGGGAATTGGGAAGGCAACTTCCTAAACATGAAGTGAGTATGAACTGATGTTGTGTTTAGTCTGTTGAAAGCAACCAGGCAGCAGTAAGGGATGAAAGATCATGCTGGGGTGTTAACTCTTGAAATGTTTTCACTGGAAGACAACTTAAATGTCACCTCTTTGCTTCAGAGGATGGTTTATGCATAATTGTTACCAACAGAGCATTTTCCATGCAGAGTTTTATGTGGAAGAAGCAGACAGATCATCTTCAGTCTGGCACAATGATTTGTAACTTTCATTAAGCTTAATCTTTAATGGAATTTTTAGTGCTGTTTTGATTTATTTTTTTTTGCTGTTTGACTCAAAAGGACTGATGTGAGCATGCATACTTTGTTAGTAGACTTAATTCCCTCCAGATTTGGATGAATTCTCACAAGGAAGCAGTGACATAATTGAGAGAAATATAGGATAGAAAAA
Source organism: Grus americana (assembly GCF_028858705.1). Classification (NCBI taxonomy): domain Eukaryota; kingdom Metazoa; phylum Chordata; class Aves; order Gruiformes; family Gruidae; genus Grus; species Grus americana. The sequence goes on along the minus strand of NC_072852.1, from coordinate 31,750,979 downwards.
TTTGTGTAACTTGAGTATTGACACATCTCCCATATGTACAAAACAGATGAATTTGTCTGGTTTACTTTATTTGCATTACACTCCAGATTTTATGATCTGAGACAAATGGTTTTATTGTACAAACCAAATATGGACACAGGTCGTTAGACTTTCCTTAGATATCTACAAATTCTCTCAATATAAAGAAGCAATATCCAGAAATGAATAGTGGAAGGACAGAAGAAAGGGAAAAAGTAAAGTCTGGAAGAAGAGGATTGCTCTTGGTGAAAAAAAGAACCATAGGGAGAAAAAAGTAGCTCCTGAGACTATTGCACTTCTCCGCAACCTTTAGTAAGAGGAAGTTCCTCTATTCTTATATGTCATTGTAGGAGAAGATGAGCAGAAGACCAGCTCTAGTCTCTCCAGTTTCTCAGGCAGAACTTAGTGTGAAAAAAGTAATTGTTCCGCTTCTCTGACATCCCACCTCTGCAGATTCCTGAAGGCATTTAAATAGATGTTCTTTTCTGGAGAGTTTCTCACTCATGTGAAACACCATGTGTGAAATACCGTGTACTTAGCTGAACCCTGCTATGTATCTAATCCTCATCTGATGAATAACTACTACTACCACAGCAAAGCCACATAGACATTTGGTTGTCAGACTGGCAAAAGTAGATTCAAGGCAACCTGCCTAGCTATGATGACTACCATCAATCTCCAGAAAGACTTGTTTTGGTAAAGCATATTCGGAAACTTTGCTTGTTCTTCCTGGACAGAAGCTATGCCAGAATCTTTTTTCATGTACATCTTTTCTATGAAAAAAGCTAAGCAATTATTGGGTTGATTTTTTTTCTTTTTTTCATTTTGGTGGTATAAACCCACAGAAGCAAGGTAACAACAAAGATGACCACTACAGATGACAATAATGGCCCACTAACTCAAAGAACGAGTGAAAAATTTAAACACAATAGCATATAATAAAACTAAAAATACAGTAAAATAAATGATCTCCTGATCTCCAAGAAGTTTGATTTCCAGTGCTTCTGTGGCTTATGATTGACTGACATGGGCTGGTATCTAAGAAGATGGGAGCTTTTCATATTGCTGAATAATTTACCCTCTGCATGGATTGAAGAGTGCACAAAATCTTCCTGTGACCTTTCTATCAGTCAGAGCTACAGTTCTCTATCACTTCATTCAGTTTGGTTGAAATTTGCAAAAGTTTTTAATGGTTATTGTTGAAAGTTAGGACACATTAAAAGGGATAGTAGGAGAAAGAATTGGAACATCACAACATTTTAATCTTTTTTCAGATACAATGTTGACAGAAATCTAGGAAAAGTTTTTTCCTTTCCCAAGCCAATAGTATTAGAAACTCTGTGAAATATATTAGCGACTTCAATGTTGATTTAATTTGTGAAATGTGAGAGTGACGGGAAGCTTTCTAAAAAGCTAAGTTAGATAATTGCCACCTTTTGTTTTGTTCTTAAAAGTTGACATCTCTGAACAAACAAACTTCCTTTACAGGGAATTGTTTTCCCTTTGCTTCAACCACATTTACCAAAGTCTTTATTATATCTTCATTTTCTGGGTGCTTTACTCATGTAGCAAAATTTTGGAGCTTGCAACAAAATTGTCCCCAGTTTTACTGCTGTGCTGTGTATTTCAGCTATGTCAACTCCAGTAGGTTGAATAATTATTTAAGAACTACTTACCTTATTTAGTTATCAGGTCTTTGTTGAATGTCTGCAACAGAGAAGATACTAGCAAGAAAAGTAAATTTACAGATACACCATTTTTGAAACTTACTATTGCTCATCTGAATATCAGTGGCCTTTTCCAGCAACTGAGGATTATCTAAACAATCTTGCTGTTAATATTTATTGATTCAAATTGAACCCAACACTAACAGTTGGATAGAAATTAAAGTTGGCTTCTCTATGCAACAGCAGACATCTCACCTATTGTATGCTTAAAGTATTACAATTGCAATTTTGGAATTCTTCCAAAAGATAATTAACATTACTTCCATTTGCATAATGTTATTTTCTGTCATATTGCTTGCATACAATGCTCTGCTCTCACTGAAAAAGTCTACTCTAACTGAACGAATTCAGCTTCTGCCTTTTAGCATATGAATTCTTGCCAACTGTTTGCTTCAGCCATTTACTGCTCATTTTTTATATGGTGTGGCTAGTCACGTAAGTCACATGATATTGTTTCTGCTTGGTAACTCAGTGAATTTTTCAGAAGAACTTTATATGATGGATTTTTAGTACAGGAGTTTCATAAGAAATGCTACCATATTTTCCAAATGAATGAATATTTTCAGAATCACCTGGCTAGGTATCCAAGGAAATAGCGAACATGCCTAACAATTCCAGGAATATAATACATGCTAAGTTTTAATTCACAAGCAAATATGTATACTGTGATTAACTTATTCATACATCTTAAACTTAGCAAATTCAACAATTTATTTGACAGTAAAAGATTAACCTGAAAAGCTCTTTAAATTCATACAGTGTTAGGCACAATCCTTTATGCTTTGCCTAGAGACAAGGTTTGGGAAACACCTAGCTGAGATCCTCTTGTTTTTCTTTGCAGGGAAAGAAGGTGTTAAAGACTGAATGACATGCTTCTTTTTGTACTGCACTTGCAGTTCATTTATTTTCTCTTAACCATGAAAAGCAATTATGAGTTCCAAGTATTAAAACTGTGCAGATCTACAGTAATCACTGTCAGTGGGTCTAAGTTCTTTAAAAAGATCAGAGTGACAATATGCAATTTTCTGATTAAAACAAAAAAAATCATTTCTGCTTCCAGTGAAAATAAACATTGTGCTAGTGCCAACTGTATATTGAAATAATTATTCATAAAGGAAGCATTTTAAAAGAGCTCAGACTCAGTGAAGAAATACAGCATTTTTCCTGAAAATTCAAAGCCAATCACATATAAAGGAGTGAGAAAAAACATAATACAACTTTAGCTTTTTTTTTTTTTTTACCTTGGCATTGTGTATGCTAGAAATTATAATACTGTGTTATGAAGTATGTGCATACTTCTCCCTTTACAAACTTTCATTTTATGCCAATGTACCTTCAAACGAATCCTCAGGACTTGAAATTGGCCCAGTAGACCACTGAGCCTTTCAAAAACAATTGTAAAGTAAAGGTGTTTCAGAACATGTTCATGTGTTCTACTGCTACTCTCAAATATTCAACGGGTTGATGCAACCTATTGTTGCAAGACAACTATTTATATATATGGATATCTTTTTTCAACAAAGATAAGTCAAGATGAAAAACGCATCTCTATCTGTCCAGCTATATAATTGTGAAAGATTAGAGGAAAGATAGCATACAGTACTCAGATTCTGATTTGCTAGCATTTTAAATCGGTTTTATATAAGGCCAAAAAATTACCTCATAGTCAAAGAATATTGGACCCAATGCCAAATTTAGTTGTACAATTACATTTTTTATGTAGGTAATCGGACAGAGTTAAGTGTATTCGTAAATAAAACCGGATGCTGAGCAGCTAAATGTAGCCTCTAGAGAAGTGAAGGAAGGAAAATAAGTTTCCTTAGAGATGTGAGCTAGTCCAATACAGGATAAGAAGGTTAAGAATCATACGAATAAAAAGGTTATCCACTGTTTCATTTCACATCTTTTTTTTTCTTTTTTCTTTTTTTTTTTTAAATGTGACTTTGTAAAGATTAATTTTAAAATCCAAAGAAAATAAGGCTTATGCGGCCATAATTATTATGTATCTGAATATAAAGATCCATTCCTATCCGTTTGCTCCCTTCTTTTTCTCCCCTTTAGATTTTGGAGTGCTATTGAACATTTACCAAATTCGTTAGAGGAGCACATCTGAAAATATTAAATTTCCACAGGAAGTCTGTACAAGGCCAGAGTCATTGATTTGACATACCAGCAGCCGAGAGGTGAAGTGTTTTGTGGCGTTTACACAGAGGCTAAGAGCAAAGGTCAGACAGGCAATCAGCACTTCTTATTAACTGGCCAAATTAGTATGTGCAAAACTGGCAGAATCCCAGAAAGAAGTGTGGAAGAAAGCTTATAATGCTGTAATGGAACAACATAGGAAACTTGACACAGGAAAATGTAACATAACAGTTCAGCTATGAAAGGCACAGCCAAATGAAGCCACGCTTCATTATTGCTTCTACTGAAAAAGTTTCTTGCTCAGTTTTCAAGGCCTTTTCTCCCCTTTGAATACAGAAAAGTCACATATGAAATTTTCTGTGAGCTATCAGTGTTTATAAAAAGAGGTATCTTTCTGGATCTGTAACTTTGCTTATTCTTAAAATCACGACAACCTGTTTAACAGTTGGTTGTGATTTAATATTTGTAAAGAAATGTTTATATGAGACTTGTTTAAAGTAGAGTTTTAGCCATACAGAGAGATAGGAAAGTATGAAGCAGCTAATGCAGAAGAATGTAAATGCAATTTACATATAGTTTCTGGCCAATGCTGAAATACTTTTCAACAACAGCCAAACAGCCCTCCGTGGAGCTACCTCATAGAACAGTGAGTTAATAATTGGAAGGAATCAGGTTTGAGAGGAAAGATAATACATTGATAAGAAAGTTCAATGAGAATAGCTCTGCCTTAAGGAAGATTTCATGGCGATTAATCACCATAAATTTTACTTTTCCACTTAGTGTCCTATCATCAGAAAAACATTCTGCAGAGGTGGAAGTGCAACTCCCTGTTTGATGAATGTGTTGTTTGTAGAGTCATTTTTCTAATCAAGAGATTACTTGCTCTCTCCTATCCTACTTGCCCTTGCTCAAAAAAGCAGAAGAGCAATACAATTAATTAGAATTTAAATGTTGTTGTCAAAAAAAAATGCAGATTCTTTTTTTTTCAGTGTTTGGAACATGAAAAAGGCAAGGCAATGCTGAGCATATTGACTTATTTCTGTATGAGAACAGAGTTCAATTGTTATATTTAAGAGAAATATCTTTTTCAAAAGCAACTCATGGCCTTGTGTAGTCATTCATGTGACCTTGGTTTAAGGTGAAGGTTCAGGAATCTGAGACTCCGTATTCTATTTAGTAATATAATGAATGGCATGAAAGGTATAGATGACCGTTGGAAGGAGAAAATTTCTTTCAGGCTTGATGAAAGAGGGCCTACATGTAATCATACAAGATGGTCACACTGGGTATTGGACTTCTAAGTTTGAAGAAAAGATCACTTACAAGTAAAAAAAGTTATCTTTATTTCAGAAGGTTCTTACCTATAGATATTAAGAGAACCAGCTGTTAGAACATCAGACAATTGAATTCTGAATATTATTTTATGAAAGCAACCTGATTTATAATCCCTTTTCAGGTAAACCTGAAGCTAACTCTACAAATCTGGAAAAGGACTTGACCTTTGGGCAGGGGCAATCTTTTTCTGCTACTATCTATTCCTTTGATTAGCAATTTTGGCCCCAAATTATTTGTGTGATTTTATATGATTTGTTCTTGATTGATAAATCTGACAACTAAACACATCTTGGACTTTAAGAAAAAACAATCCTAAACTAACTGAAATCCAAGGCAAAACTACTTTGACCTCAAGAAGGTGGAATCAATTCCTATGGGTGACATGAAATTGAGGTGTTCATGTGAGGATGTTTGCACATGTGCTCAGTGTTCAAACTCTCTTTACTTTAGGTGGAGACCTAGGAACTTAATTTGCCTAAACATTATCATCTAAAGATACGTGAAATGCCCCAGGATATCTGATATATTTGCACAGGACTAGTGGAAGAAGGACAGGACTTACAGCAGGCCCACACATTTATGGAAAGACGGTTACAGGCTAGACCTATGTGGAGGTAACTGATCTGAGCCTACATCTCCATTTACTGAAGTGGGAACTTTGACAGAGTGCCCTGTAGGGTGAGTCAAATTTTGGCAATTTGTTCTGGGACTGAAACCCACTCTGCCTATTTGCAGCAGCAGGAGTTGCTCCATCTCAAGAGATATGTAAGTATTCAAATTTGGCTGCTCTTGAGTTGAGAAAAAATGAAGGACATACTAAACAGGTAAACACCAGCAAGATAAAGGTAAACTGAGTGCAGTTTAATTGATCTGATTTCAATGTGACAAAGCCAGCACTGGATTTTCATTAAAATTTACAAAAGAACAGCAAAGGTTACAAACAGGTCAGAGTACTAATACACCCTCATTACCAAATTCCTTTTATATGTTTAACCATATTCATTTAGCATTCAGTTAAAAAGAACAGCAGGGTTCTCTTGAACCTGTCAGTAGTGATTTATTAAGTTCATTTTATATTCATTTGTTTATAGATCAAACATGGAGAAGAAAGGCTCAACAGTATTGAACACATTTAACAAAAAAAAAAAAAGGAGGACTGGGTATTTAACTTTACATCGTGCTAGGTTACACGTTTTTAGGAGGAAGACAATAATTAAATTTAAGCAACTGGTTTGATCAAGGATAAATGCTCTCTGCCTCTTAAATGCCTCTGAAATCAATATGCCTATTTAGAGTGAGATAACAATTCCTGAAAAAACATGGCATTGTCTTGGTGGTGGACTGAGGTTTCACTTGGTGTGTGGTTTGCAATAATGAAAAGTTGAAATCAGTTCTGTTGAAAACTGATTTCCTACATGCAGGTAACACACATTGGTGAATCAGACATCGTGCATGCTGGAAATATCTCTTGGCTAAGGAAGCACAAATCAGTGCCTAGAAATGTTGAGTCTCACAGCTACTACCAAAGCACTTCTGTCTTTTACCAGAATTATTCCTCACTTCAGAGCAGCAGCTGGAAAAACTGCTAAACTACCATTTAAATACCAACAGCATAATTTATGAAAATTCATGAAAAGATGTTCTTAATTTTACAAGGATTTGCATGGTAGTGAAAAATAGAGTTCTCGAATTTAAAATCTTCATTACTGCGAAAATATCATCAGTTGAAAAAATATTTTCAGCTTGAAAAAAAAAGCATAATTTTTTATTTGAAATCTCTGAAAAACTGGACATCACATAAACTTTTCATAAGGAAAAAATAGTTAAGATTTTTTTATTTCCTCATATGTTCGGTTCCTCAGCGCTCTATCTGACAGTGACTCCTGGAGGGAAAATGAACTTCCAGGTACAAAGAACCAACCCCTCCAGCAGGACAAGCTGATGAAGCAGACGCACCGTTACAGAAACACATCTGCAAACTTTCCAATTTATTAATTGTATACAAGCACACTATATTTCTTTTGCTGTTCCTGGGTAGATATTTATGTCTTTGATTTGATCTTGGGTATACTTTTCCTGGTTAAACTAGAACATTAGCAACAATGGGACATCAGAACGGGTCTTGGCATTATGAAATTATTTTCCCTGTTTGGGCTATGTGTACAGCTTTCACGTGATGTTTCCTCTGAGACATTATAGAAATGCAATCCTCTCAGCAATGACTGAACAACACTTTAAAACTAATACTGTTTATAAGCTAAATAATTTTAATACATTGCCTTTATTATTGTTCCATCTTTACTATTGCATAGAATTAATCATGCATTCAATTAGAAAATTAGTAGATATTCTGGTGTAAATATACAGATATTGTAAGACTGCTATAATAACAAATCATTAAAAATATCCTTCATAATAAGCTAATTAAAACTTGAGCATGTGGGAACCTTGTTAGAAAAACCCTATTTCTGGCTGGAGGTAAGATTTGACATGGGGCAAAACAGCCACTTGCTGGCTGGCAAAAGTGTTCTTTAGGCTATATGTAGAAAACTCAATGGTTACAAATTCGTGCTATTAAGGAAAGAATATCTTTGAACTAACTGGAAAGAAAACACTGCATTAATTTTACAGTGGATACGGGTATATAGCTAGACTTTTCTCCTGCACTGTGTAATATAACAGAGAAAGAACACAATTACCTTGAAGTCAGTCTCCAAAAGAAATTCCTACACTCGTACACAATTGCCTAGTGTCTCCTTGTGATACTTCGGATATGATTGCTAACTCACCAACACACACCTCCTCTACCCCTTCTGAAACCTCCCCTGCATATTATATCAATACTGGGATTAATGTTCAATACCTAACCTTGCTATTTTTTCCTCTTTTCATCATCCCGCATGTGAAAAAAGCAAAAAAGAAAACATCAGTTCTGGCTTCCACAATTCTAGACAACAATTTTTAGCAGCACGTGCTTGGGAGTGTGACTTTATTTTAAAGAATAACTTGAGTCACCATGTTAATATCTCAAATACACTTTTAGTTGTTTTTAGAATTTTTCAGATATGTCCTCATTTGAATGTATACCTGTGGCTTTTATCTCTGTATTTCAGTGGGATTCATAGCTCACAGTACAGTCATATGTAGTGTAATGCTTTATTAGTGTCATAAATTTTACAAACAGGGAAAAACGCTTCAAAGAGCAACTGCTAACAGCAAAAAATTATAAAAAAAAAAGGTTATGGGCTCTTGCTGTTTATTTCAGTTTGAATTGCACTGTTACAGAAAAGAACACTCAGTGATTAATTTGAAAAGAATAAGACCTCCTGGGGAAATTATATTTTTACTCACCCAATGGCAAAATGTACAAAAAACCCCCCAAAAACCCCAAACCAAAAAAAACCCCAAACCAATGTGAAAGTAAATACAAAAGTAAAATTTATGCTCTTCAAAATATACAAAACCACAGAATACAACATTGTGAAAGCATAAAAGTATTTTTAAAAAAGAGATCATAAGACTGAGTGCTTGCTTACTTCATGAAAAATGAACAAGGGATGCATCATTTCATAACAGCACATTCAAATAAACGCTCAGGTTAAACACAAAGAGAGTGGAGAATATTCTGTTATTACAGATGTTATGAAGCTCAGTCATTAGAAATAACGTGAGCAACAACAGATTATAAACTGAAACCTAACAGGGAGCAGTCACATAAGAACCTAGATAAGATTAGGTAAAAATTTAAAATATAAAGAAATATGAGATTCACATCTGATGTCTGAATGAAATAAGGAGCATTGGTTACAGATTCTAAGACTGTCACATATAAAAGATGTGTGGAATTTGAAAGGTTAGAAAATATTTTGTCTTTTTTAAGGATGCTGTTAAAGTCAGTCAAATGATGTGCTCACCAGCTTCTGGTAAGGAAGACTAAAAGTTTCAGGATAACAGCATTGGTCTTTACAACTCTGGCTGATGTTGTGCCAGTGGTGGTATAGACAGCTTCATATTCAGCAAGTTTTGTTTGACTTCTCACAGTACTTATAACGAAGTTCCCTTCACTTGAGGAGTTAATAGTTTTGGTTAATACTTCAGCAGCTTCCAACCACAGTCATAAATAACTATCTTTGAAACCTGACTTAACTCCCATAAAGATATTTCCCATAGTGCACAGTCCCCTTCTGTATATTCTAAATTGTCAATGGATAGTTAGTAAAATTTGGGGTTGCATTAATTAGTCTTCTTCATTTCAAAAACTATGCATTAATGATGGGGTAATGCTGAGAGGTGTTTTAGCTAAAATCTTCAAGACTACACTTGGTTTATAATAATTTCCTTCACCCAGGGAATTCTCTGTGACTTTGTTATTGCATATTTTGGGAATCTGCGTCCATACAAGTTAAACTGTCATCTCAGAAACAGTTAAGACAGTGAAAAATGGAAAGCCAGAACTCTGTTCAGTTTCAAGCTTGCGTTTATCTAGTAGGATTTTTAGCATCTGTTAATGATTTTTTGTTAATGATTTTATGTTACCTACATTTAACTTCATTCCATAGGTAGTCTGGGTCTTTGACACTTGATGCTGAAATGCAGGATAGCTTAGCTCCTGATCAAGCATTCCTGTGACAAACCATGTTATTAGGCAGTCAGTAATTATGCACTCTCGATGTCCATTCTTCACTTGTGCTGAGGTGCTCTTCATTGCCGTTGTTGTGTGAACAATTTTAGAAATCTGTCAGTTCCTGGGTAAATTTACTGTTCTCTTTACATTCAAAAAATTAAATTCTAGCCCAAATTAAACAGTGTGTAGATGTGAAATAATATACCCAGCATGTTAATCTTATTTGAATTTGAAATAAAAACAAAAGCAGATTCAGGACTTTAAAAAAATAACCAACCAATCAACCAACCAACAAAAAACCCAAAATAATTTGGGGTCTGTCCTAGCTGAAAAATTTATTTAATTATACATTGAAAGGTAACGTCTGTTCAAAATATTGGCTAATTCATGCCATCCTCAAAATCTCTAACCCAGTCTAGATGAGGTCTAAACTCTCTCTCTGTCCTCACATCTTTGCATAAATAAAGGAATGAGATCCTGCAATTTTGGAGGTACAGAAGAGAAATAGCTGGGTTTTCTAATTCCCTATTTTTTTTACCTCAAGAAAGAAAATTTCAGAAACCCAACAAAGACAAACTCAACTCTTTTGCCTTCTTAATTGGGGATAACTGAGGTAGGACAGCATATGGACTATAGTACATAAAAAATGAACAGTATTAAAATTATGTTGCCTGCTGCTAACCTGATGCCATTAGTGGCCAAGCACTCTCTGCTTAATGAACACATTTATTTGGAATTCATGCCTGTAGCATTAGGAAACCTTGATTCCTTTTTCCAAAGCATTAACCAAGATAACAAGGACAGACGTAGTACAGAATGTCATTAAAAAGAAGCATGAACATCGATGAATAGATGATGACTTACGTGGAACCTAATCTGCTGATTTTCTAAATGACATTTGGAATCTGTCACCCATTTCTTGGGTTATTTTTAGGTGGTGTACAAAACTGCTTTTCAGTTATAAAGTCACAGAGTTGCTCTGGTTGGAAGGCAACACAGCAAGTCTCTAGTACAACCTCCTGACCAAAACAGGATCAACATTGAATTCAGAACAGATTGCTTAGGACTTTCTCCAGTCAGGTTTTGAAAACAGATACCCTACAATTTCCCAGGGCACTCTGTCACAATGCTTAATTATCCTTATAATTATTTTCTTTTTCTTTTTTTTTTTTAATTTTTTAATAGCCAGTTGGAGCCTTTGCTGTTGTAATTTATGACCAGTGTCTTGTTTCCATGCTTCAGTAGGTCTGTGACCTCTCGTCCTGTCTTCTTAATAACCTCCCCATACGTACTGGCAGACTGCTGTTATCTATCCCTGAAGCTGCCTCTCTCTATGTTGAACAGGACTAGAATCTCAGCCTCTCCTCTCAGGGCGAGTGTTCCGGCTCCCAAAGAGCTTGGGGCCCTCCACTGAAATTGCTCTAGTTTGTTGTTTGCTGTCATGGATTGTGAGGTCCCAAACTGGACACAGTATTCCAGATGCAAGTGTCAAGTAAAGTGTCAAGTAATTAGTGTCAAGCCCATCCTGCTTCCATCTCCACCATACTGCCTCTTTTCATCAGACTTTGGTCACTTGATTTCCTGAGTATCAGGGCAGACAATATCTGTGCTTGGAGGAGGTTGCTTTTTAAGATCTGTCTGTTGTGTTGAACTCCTTTGTCCCTCAAAGCAGCCGCTACATGACCACACCTGTCAGTTCCTTGAGAAAACTGAGGTCTGATGCCATGCTGGCAAGAAGAAAATGCTCTCCAATTTACTCAATCTACTGTTTGGGAGATCTGTTAAATACTTATGTCAAAAAAGTGAGACAACTCCCTTTGTGAAAGTTTTTTAAATGTTTATTGGCTTTAAAGAAGTCTTGAGTCATGAAGCATTTAAACTGTGAGGTTTATCCTTCTGATCATCTAAGTTACTCATAGCTGGATGTGCGGGAATGTGTGTGCAACTGAGACCGATCTCCTCAGGCAACACAAGATAGCATGGAGTTCCTGACTGGCACAGCAAGATCCTCCTCCCACCTCCAGTGTGAAAATCAAACTCCATTCATGGGTCATTTAATATCTATGTGCAGAGATAAATATATTTTAAGCATCACTGAGCCAAAATCTTAAGTAACAAAATTTCCTTTCCATTTCAGACAGCCTCAATCTCTTGAAACTTGCATTATGCACATTTTATTCTGGTTAATAACTGCAGCTGCAGGTCACAAATGATTAAAATAAGCCTCAGTAACTTCCAGTTCATTAAGGCAACCAAAGTACCAGAAAAATATTTGGCTTCTTCACAAGTCTTAGACACTCCTAAAATATTTTTTTGGCTTTGAACTCCAGTTAGTATTAATAAACTGTAAAGCAACCCTGTTCATTGTTTATTACTGTGTTTTAAATAATAAAATACTAAGATATGTTCTGATACGTACATATACACATGGACAAAACCACACACATTCATTTGGTAACCCTCTTTTTAATTGAACATCTGGTCAATTGGAAGACAGGTTTCCTTGTAATCTCTCATTTGAATTCGGCTCAAAGCTTGAACTAGGCTTTAAATTCTCTGGTGTTATTCATGCTATCATCAGGTACCTAAACTCACAGAATATTCTATTTCAAAGACAAGAGAGGAAAAGGGAAGTAGAAATATAATCCTGAAAAACAAAGATCTTTGCCAAGATAAAAACTATTATGGTTAGACCACGTAGATATCATAATGTTGGTTAAAAAATCCTCAAAAGCTATCTCTGGCTAGAGTTAAAAAGGTAAGGGTTTGTAGAGCCTTTTCATTCATTTTTTCCAGAAGCATGAGCTGAGCTTTGAAATAAATGTAACATGCAAGTAAGCACAGAGCAACCCTTACGCCCCAAAATCATTTTTGCAAGGAGAGGAAAACTTTTGAAATTGTTTTCTAAACACTAAAGAAATCATGCTATCACACAAATACAAACTTTCTCCTCTATCATCACTGACTTCCTCATGTAAATAGCTATTTCTTATAGGTGATATAGTCACCCCAAACAACCACACTAATCCTGAAAAGAAGCTTTTATAATTCTATTTGTCCATTCATGAAAATTTCATGACCGTATATCATGTCATAAAGTTATTTTTTCAACATAAACATTTAAATTGATTGAGAGCAGCCCTGAGCAGAAGGACTTGGGGGTGTTGGTTGAGGAAAAGCTCAACATGAGCTGGCAGTGTGCACTTGCAGCCCACAAAGCCAACTGTGTCCTGGGCTGCATCAAAAGCAGCATGATCAGTGGGTCGAGGAGGGTGATCCTGCCCCTCTGCTCTGCTCTCATGAGACCCCACCTGGAGTACTGCATCCAGCTCTGGGGGCCCCAGTACAAGAAAGACATCAACCTGTTAGAGCATGTCCAGAGGAGGGCCGTGAAGCTGATCAGAGGGCTGGAGCACCTCTCCTGTGAAGACAGGCTGAGAGAGTTGGGATTGTTCAGCCTGGAGAAGAGAAGGCTCCGGGGAGATCTAATTGCAGCTTACCAGTACCTGAAGGGGCCTACAGGAAAGATGGTGAGGGACTGTTTATCAGGGAATGTAGTGACAGGACAAGGGGTAATGGGTTTAAGCTGAAGGAGGGTCGATTTAGGTTAGATGTTAGAAAGAAATTCTTTACTGTGTGGGTGGTGAGGTACTGGAACAGGTTGCCCAGAGAGGTTGTGGATGCCCCCTCCCTGGAAGTGTTGAAGACCAGGTTGGATGGGGCTTTGGGCAATGTGGTCTAGTGGAGGGTGTCCCTGCCCATGGCAGGGGGTTTGGAACTAGATGATTCTTAAGGTCCCTTCCAACCCAAACCATTCTATGATTCTATGAAATAAAATCAAGATTTTTATATCAGTGGTCTGTAATTCATTACCTCCATACCTGAGAAGAAAGAAAGTAAAATTGACTATTCTATAGCAGCATACTTCTGCTGATCTGTTTAAACTTATATAGTGGAATTTGGTTGGGTTTTTGAGAAAACACAGTGATGTTTAACGAATACCTAGGACAACTATAGAGTGCTGTGGTAATTTCAAATAAACATAGTGGTATCTAAATGGCTAATGGAAATAACAAGACACATTTTCAAATAATCATCTAATATAAAAGAATACAAAATTAACCTCATAACAGGCCACTAAATCACAAGATCTTGAGAAATAACCCTTGAATTTGTTGTCATACACTACATCATCTTTTCTGCTTTGCAGAAGAAGGCATCTCTTTTCAACATTTAAGTGAACAGTACTGTAGGAAAAAAGGTGATAATATGATGCTGTATTCTGTATTTTGCTCTACTACAAATTAATTCTGATCAGTATCCTTCATAGGAAGTTTGCAATCTGTAACAGAAATAACATAAATTGTTCTGAAATAGTTATAGTAGTGTTAGAACTTGCAGCACTATGACAATAAAGGTGATAGAACAAGTTACACTTTATCTCTATGTCCCATCAAAGATGAGTTTTCAAATTCAGAAATTATCAGGTTTCCATCAGACGGTCTCAGTACACACATATACAAGAAATGTGCTTTTTGGGTTTTGTATTGTAGTGAAATACAGAGTACACTGAATTCAAGTTTTGTTTTGCACTAGACTTTTAAAATACCAGAATAATTGTTCAATGCATTATTTTTTTAATTCTCACAATAAATATAAAGGTTGCTGCAGTTGCATATTGTTCAGTAGTTTCTTCATTGAACACATGGCTGTGTGAGCAGCTAGGTGCATCCACACTACATTAAAGCTTCCTTTAGGTGTAACATTAGGCTTCCTAAGGTTTTTCTAGGATAGATGTCTGTGAAGAAAGCAAGGGGAATGATACTTTATTTCCCTGTTCAACTTCCTCTTTCATATTATAGATCTTATCACCTATTTTCTCACTTCTTTCTTTATGTTAAAGAAGTTTCTTCACCCTCAGTTTCCCACATCAGAGTCTCAGGCTCTAAGTCCCATGAGATAATTTATTTGATTGGTACAGCAGTCATAACAGCTCTGGCTGGGTGCCTCTGTAGAAGAACTCTGAACAAAGAAATCCCTGGGCAATTATACCCTTACAATCTAACTTCACCCCCACTCATGCAGCAGTTGAGACCAATAGTAATATTAGGGTCTGGGGTCTTCCCATTCTTCATTGGGTCCTTTCCTTGCCTCTAAGTGGGCTGTTTCTTTTCTTATCTCTAAGGTTGCCACCTCTGCTGAAGGTTGTAGCTTCCTTATCTTCTGGCTTGAACCAGTTCTGGGGCCTTCTTTTACTTAACTCGGCAAAAGTTCAACATACCTGTGGAAAGTTCACAGCTTGTGGCCTAAGGTTTCAGCAAATTTAGCCACTCATGCTAAGCCAATCATGCCAATCAGCAATTACCACCTATGCTAAGCTTGACAACTAATATTTCTTAACATTTATTACCTTAAAAAATTTTAAGAAGCTTACAAGCCAAGTCTCTCTCTCTCCCTCTCTAAGAAATATTATGTACCAATAGAAGCCTAAAAAAGCTATTTAACAGAGTGTTTCTATACAACCGAATGACAAAGTACATCTTTTTCCACCAGACAGGATGTTCAGCTTTGAGTGAATTTATTAAGTTAAATGCAATTTCCAGCTCTACTAACATTTATCAAACCAGGCACATTTATCAAATTGGATCTCCTAAGTAACTGGACGGCTGCACTAAGTACTTTGTCTGAATCAGACCTGGATCTGGTGGTTGAGGAAAGGGCTAAGAGGGCTTTACCCTTCCCCATGCACCACCATCTGCTGCTTCCCTGCTGCGGCACTGTGAACTCACGCATTCTCCACATAGCGTGTGGCTGCTAGCCAACTCCTTGGCACCGCCTGCAGTTGACAGAGTAAGAGAAAAGATGTGGCACTGTGCAGCACACATACAATCCCGTTTGTAGCTCTGTCAGACAGTGGGATGGTTCAGCTCTTTCATTCTGCTACATCCAGCCAGTCTTGGTATTGAACACCTGGCAACTGGAACACCTAGCTACCTTTTTGTCCTTGGTCTCTTTTGCTATGTCATTAAAGCACCCATTTTTAGTAATGACTTTGTGCATTTTTTGAATAGTTCTTTTTACTTTCAGAACTATTTTCCTTTTTTCCAAGACTCTCTTTTTATCTCTAGATGAGAAATTAATTCTTCATCCTTTCTGGCTTTAATTTCACCTTCAGGAAAATTAAGGAAGATTGCTAATAACATTTAATAACACATAATGAAGAACTAATAATATGTGATTTTAAATAATAATACATTATCTTCCAGTAACTTAAAATGTCCAGTTTATCCAATATATATTTTCTTTGGTTGTGTTATGGAGCGAGGTTTCTGGTATTCTTCTCTGTCTCCAATCCAGCTCATTGTGAGCTACATGCACTGGTGTCTATATTCCTGTTTCCTAAATGATCATCAACCTTGTCATCCCGTAAGCTGCAGTTCCCATGTGTATCTTCTCTGTGGCCAACCACCTCTGCCCTTACTACTCGTGGCAGCAGTGGTGGGGAAGAAGTAGTAGCTGGCACTCACACATAGGCAGAATCCTACAGTTTGTGAGACCCTCTGTTAAGGGACCCTCTAATTTGATGGCAAAGTGTATCATGACTGGTAGGCTACTTAAACTTGGTTTACTAGTTTGATCAGAGAAATATTATTCTGTCTTATTTTTTTTTTCAAAAGTGGCTGATGCTAAACTATTTAACTGTGAGAGGAAAAACGTGATCTCCTTTCTCTTCCCTTAAGTTTTATCACACATTTAAATAGGCTTCCAAACTCCTCCAATTTGAATTTTCAGTCTGCTAATAAAAATAGGATAAAAATAGTACTCAGTAAAACAGTGTTAATTTTTGTGGAATTAATGGTTCATCTGACAAAAGATTCAAAGCAAGGGATTATATTTCCAAGAAAAATCTAAATTTTCATGAAGGAAAAACATCTCTTCTTAATGCAGGAAACAGATTTTCAGTTATGGATATTTCAGTTTTGCAGCAATTTTGATATATGGTGAGGTTTGACAAAATAGTAAGATTAATAAAGCATCCTGCAATCTCTCTCAAGATTTTTCTGTTCTATCACAGATTGCTGTGCAATGACAAGCATCAGTCTAGAGCACAGCGTGAAGGTTCATTTTTTTACTTTTTTTAGAAAAGTGAGGAGAGAAAATTAAGGTTGCTTTTTGTCAGCAAAATCCATTTATGGTTTGAACTTTTTATAGTCATCATGAACCTTAGCTTAATAAATTATTCTGCCTGTTGTCTCTCTCGATAAAATAAGATTATAAAATCTTAAATCTGGTGCTTTTGGCTTTCTTATAGTAATTTAGCTAAGAACAAAAAAACCTCTTAATTTTAATCTTCCCCCAAAATTATAACAGGACCAAGTTCAGTGTGCATTTCAGCTACACTGTAATTTCTTTTTATCTGCTGTAAAATCTGAATATATAAATATTGTCTGTCTCTTACAGGAAAGAATCTGGATAAACTAATTGCCTAATGTATCCTAGAAGTGTAATCCATTTTTTATTTCTATGGTGACATTTATGATGCTAGTTTTCATCTCACTGCAGTACACCTCATGTTAAAAAACAACAAAAAAAAATCAACCCAAAGAAAGAAATCACCCATTAAAACAAAGAGCAAAGCACTTATTGCATTAATTCAATTGCATACAGAAGTTAAGTTAAAAATACTTGAACATACTTCTTCAAGTAAGATTTGACTTTCTAATTGTGCAATGCTTTTGTCATAAGGGCTAGATTTGGCAGTGCCCAAGGCTATCTAGGCAAGAAAGTCTTGTAAGATTTCCAGCATAAAATTCTCTAAGGGTAGAAAGATAATATATGTAACATTATGTGGTAAAACAAGCAATGTGTTCCTCATGTAAGCAGAATAGCAGGAGGTTTTTATATGCTGCTTACACCACTGCATCCAGACTATTTCCTGTGGTTTGTTCTGAGGTTGTTTAGCCTGGAGCTGGGTGCTGGACATACCATTCTATCAAATTAAATACAGAAAGGAAGAAAAGTAGGATAAAGACACTGTCACTCTCCTTTAGTCTTGCATCAAGCCAGATACAAATCCAGAAATTATTTATCTTCTTTTTCTTAATCTC
This sequence comes from Grus americana, assembly GCF_028858705.1. Taxonomy (NCBI): domain Eukaryota; kingdom Metazoa; phylum Chordata; class Aves; order Gruiformes; family Gruidae; genus Grus; species Grus americana. The sequence continues at coordinate 31,733,025 of NC_072852.1, read as the reverse complement.
TTTTCATTACAAAGATGTTCTTAGAAGCGTGCATCAGAAATGACCATCAAGAAACATGCATCAAGATTAATTTGAGATTTGAGAAGAACACGTATGTACATGAAGCTTAACACCTGTATCCAGGGTATTCAGAGATTTCCCCATGAGGTAAGAGACAGGTAGGCAAGAATGCTTCTTTCTCCAAATCTTGAGTCTGATTTATAGGTGAAAGAAGAAGAAAAGAAAAAAAGAAAAAGATCACAACTAGCACTTTAAGTATTTCACCTCACTGTAGATGAACCTGTGCATTAGTGACAAAAGCGTCTCTCTCTTGAATACCTTACACGTACTCTCCAGTCTGCAAGATTATTGTCTCTACATCCCTCCTCGTAACCCTTGGTAAGAGGAAAACAAATGCAGTTGATAAAGGCCAAGCAGCTGCTGCACACCCAATGGCTGTTTTCTGTGTTCACCTCATTATGTGCTGGGAAGAGCTTTTTGGGTCCACCCCAAAACCACATGTTTGAAATAGATGAAGACTAGAAATATAGCACACAGTTTTCACATGGTATTCCTAAGTGAGAGGGGAAATAAGTATAAATAAGGAAATGGATAAGCCCAAACCTTAAGAGAAGCAAATGATTCAAAATCGAAACCCTGAACTACATTCAGAACTGGGAAAAAGTCTCCAGGTTTAATTAGGGATTAATCAAAGAAGAGTCTGAACAATTTCACGTCCGTTCAAAATCCACATCCAAATGACATGGTCAGTCCCAGCTGATTATTATATATGGTGGCTGGTCAGCCCAGTTTCCTGCACACTTTATGATCTAAAATATTGGCCAGGACCATAGTCATTGCCAACCCCATCACATGAAAATACCAAGAGCATAAATATCTTCATGGCCTTTTATTTGCAGTCTATAAAACCAAAAGACTTTTATAACACAAATGAAAATTAATTGCACAATTACCTTTCTCCTGGGTAGATTCCAAAAAAAAAAAACCCAAACCAACCCAACAAAAAAGATAAAATGACAACAATATCCTAAAGCCATTTAAATGCTTTTCTCGCATGTTCTGTATTGTCTTTTTGCTTGCCTCATAGCCAAGTAGGACAAACCCAAAAGATTTAGCAAAACCTTTTCTTTTCGATTCATGTTGCCAGTTGTCCATTCTGAAGGTCACCCCTGATATTTCTCAGCCAAACTTATTTGTTTTGTGACAAAATTTACCTGAAGACTTCAGCAAACAATACTAGTAATAAAGCAGTAAACACTTCAGTTTATTCTTTTAAAAGTCATAAGCTTTAAAGGCTTATATTAGCTGTAGTTTTGGCTTTCACCTTGAAAAAGTCAGTATATCCTCAAAATTTCATTTTCTTTACCTATCTAATAAAAATAATAATAATAAAAAATCTTATTTCAGTGTTATTTTGTCAGGGAACAGCAAGGGAAGGCTCCTCCTTGCAGCCCTCCTCTGACAGCAAGTCAGGCAGGGGCAGTCCCTGCACCGACAAGGGTGCAGCCACACAGCGCACAGACCAGCAGAGTACAGCCAGCCCAGGGATCTCCTGCAGGTCTGGGGTCAGGCTGGGAAGGCAAGTCCACAGGTCAGGTCCAGATAAGCACATACACAGCTAGGCACATGCATAGCTATGTTATAGCTGACACAAGGGCTAGGATTCAAGGCAGCTCCTGAGCAAAGGTAGAGAGCCCGCGTCTCCCACAGTTTTTTCTCACAATAGTGTGATCCAAGACCATACAGTTGCATCATTTGTTTATCTATGACTTTGTTGTTCTAAGTCCATCTTTTTCAAAATCTTCATGTTCTGTAAATGTACTCAACAGAATCATAGAATCATAGATTCATAGAATGGTTTGGGTTGAAAGGGACCTTAAGAATCATCTAGTTCCAACCCCCCTGCCAGGGGCAGGGACACCCTCCACTAGACCACGTTGCCCAAAGCCCCATCCAACCTGGTCTTCAGCACTTCCAGGGAGGGGGCAGCCACAACTTCCCTGGGCAACCTGTTCCAGTGCCTCACCACCCTCACAGGAAAGAATTTCTTTCTAACATCTAATCTAAATCGACCCTCTTTCCATTTAAAACCATTAGTCCTTGTCCTGTCACTACATGGCCTTGTAAAAAGTCACTCTCCAGCTTTTCTGTAGGCCCCCTTCACATACTGGAAAGCTGCTCTAAGGTCTCCCCGGAGCCTTCTCTTCTCCAGGCTGAACAATCCCGACTCTCTCAGCCTGTCCTCATAGGAGAGGTGCTCCAGCCCTCTGATCAGCTTTGTGGCCCTCCTCTGGACTCACTCCAACAGCTCCATGCCTCTCCTGTACTGGGGCCCCCAGAGCTGGACGCAGTACTCCAGGTGGGGTCTCATGATAGTGGAGTAGAGGGGCAGAATCACCTCCCTCAACCCGGTGGTCATGCTGCTTTTGATGCAGCCCAGGACATGGTTGGCTTTCTGTGCTGCAAGTGCACACTGCCGGCTCATGTTGAGCTTCTCATCAATTAACACCCCCAAGTCCTTCTCTTCGGGGCTGCTTTCAATCCATTCCTCGCCCAGCCTGTAGTTGTGCTTGGGATTGTGCCGACCCACATGCAGGACCTTGCACTTGGCCTTGTTGAACTTCATGCGGTTCGCACGGGCCCACCTCTCCAGCCTGTCAAGGTCCTTCTGGATGGCTTCCCTTCCCTCCAGCGTGTCGACCACACCACACACCACACCACACCACACCGCAATAGTTTTACCTCATGCTAAAGGAATTATGCTCTTATCTTTCTTAGAAGTGTGTGTGTTTACTTGTTCTCTGTGGGTTTGTGTGATATTTACAAATAGCAGCAAAATTATAAAACAAACCCAAATGATTCTTACAGTTTAGAAACACCTAGTAGTAATCTTATCATAGATTAATGCTGTCAACATAGTGACTGGAATTCCTAGATACTTCATGAGACAGATTTGTACCAGGGCTAGTGTTAAGTTGGGGTCTTAAGGTTTTCCTTTACCGCTAATATCAACAGCAACGATACATTCATTACAACTTTTATATAGTTATTCTTAGTCTTGGTGTAAACATCCTCCACCCAGCTGTGGCCAGAAGATGAACTAGAATTTAGAGAAACAAATGGATGGAAAATAATATGGACAGTATTTTAATATGAATGACATTTTTCTATGTATTAAATAGATAAAATTTTATATGATATATATAACATTAAATTCTCCATGAATACTGGAGAAACTACTGGGGAGAGAAAGTGAACTATAAAAAAATTTAGGAAGAGTCAGGTTAAAAGTATGCAAAATAACTATACGGAGGAGAAAAAGTCTTGCTGTTCATCCCATCTTCAAAGAGAAACATGGTTAGGAAAATTAGAAGTGTGTATTAACAAAGCACTTCTTCATGTAGTAGATAACATTCATTTGCCTCATGGAGATGTTATGCCTTTTGAAATGGCAGGGTGCATCCTGCCTGACCTCTAGCTATTTCTCCAAAAGAGTGCACCCGTTTTGTGGATCCCAGTCCCAAATGTTTGTCTTCAATATACTAGGGTGTTAAAAATGGCATTAAACACCTGACACCCATGTATCACAGGTAACAGAAACTGATAACCAGGGGAAAGTCTAAAAAGCAGTATTGAAAGAACTGAAAATAATGAAAGAAAGCCAACTGAACTTCCTATTTAGTACTCAATCCAATTTCTTATTTTTAGATACAAGGTTATCACTCATAATTTTAGTAAATTTTTACATATAAAAACACTGCTTTTTTTTTATACTTCCCTTGAGGTCATCAGTGTTTGTCTGCTGTGTGTCAGAACACACAGCTAGATGGAGCTCAGATCAGATCCAGTGCAAACATTTCCATATTCAGGTCCTGTTTTCTATTTCCACTCCTTGGGATGCATTTTCTAATTCCTTAGGCTATGATTGCAAGAAAAAGATCTTATTTGCCCTCAGGGAGGGAGTTAACAGAAGTAGTTCTTCATCCTTCTGGATGACAGAAGAGGAGGCTGGAGAAAAATTCTATGTGTGGAATCTGATACAAGCAGTATACCTCTACACTGAGTATCCAGCTGAAGAGTGACATTAATCATGCACAGTCTTATCTAAACTCAGCAAAATCTCTGGAAAGTCTCTCATGGATGTCAGTAGCTAAAACAAGATTTACTCCAGTGGGAACAAAAAGATGTATAGAATGACTTGGGAAAAACATTTTTTTTTCAGCTTCTTTGTCTGTTACCATTGGTCACATGCTTTGAAATCATATACCAGCATAAACTTTGTTATGTCTGTTGGGGAAAAGCAGAGGTAGATAAAGAATATAATCAATCATTTTAAAATGCCATATTATGTTGCTCTAAGAATATCCTTTTTGTTGAAATGTTTTCAATTCCAAGCACAAAATACCCTGAAATTTGCATCAGAACGATCCTCTAAGATATTTTCTGGTTCATTGCCCTGCAATGTGGATAAATTGATGTCTCTAAGATTATATCATGAGATGCCTTAGGATATTCTGCACCCTTATTTCCTCCAGCAACCTAGGAAGTCCAATAATCCCATTGGACCTCAAGTAGACTTATGCCCCACAGGTCTCATTCAATGATTTTTCTGTTACTCTGAATCCTGTTGAATTTGTTTTCTAAGAGGAAGGGTCTCAGGTACCAACTGATTGGCTTTTTTCATTTACAGAAATTATTTAACAATATGATCTACTGTAATGCACTGTAGATAATCAGAATGTGAGGCAGTTTTTGATATGTAACTTTTATTAGTTTCTTACCACAAATATATTACATGAATAGTGGAAAGGGACTAATGTGTGCACATTTAAAGATAACACATTATTTATAATTCTTAAGTCTCCTTATTTTTTATTCTATACCATTCCATGAATGGTAACTGTACTCTTGAGAAACTATATATATATTCGATCCTTCAGGATCATCCATGAGATCACCCTTTACTGTAGTGAAATACAAGAAATTAGCAAGCCCTTGCTTTCAGAGCATGTCTTAATAGTAACATGAAGCATGAAAAGAAAGTTTGAGTTATGCAGTGTCCTATTTTTATATTGAGAACTTGATAAAATCAGCTACTACTTTATTTCAGTTCTGTTTTACTGTTTTGGAGTTCACAATCTGTAGTGACATTCTTATTCTAGATCTCTCACCATTTATAAACACTTTCTATATTTGACTCTTCCAAGCTGTGATTTATAAACTCTATCTGGATTACACTGAAAGAAAACAACCAGGTATTCATTGGCTTTCCTTGAATTTAAGACTATGTTCAAACACTGGTATGAAAGAGCACACAGTGTCAAGGTAAATGATGTTGAAATAATTTAAAGTTTATTTATGTAAACCCAACATTTAGACACAGGAGCAGGCCATACCCATGTGCCAAAAGATGAGCTGGCAAGGAAGAAGACTGGCCTGGCTGAACAGAGCGCCATGTCTGGAACTCAAGGGAAAAAAAGAGTTTATGGCCTTTGGAAGAAGGGGCAGGTAACTCAGGGGGACTACAAGGATATTGTGAGGTTAGCAGAGCCAAAATTAGAAGGGCCAAGCCCAACTAGAACTCAGTCTGTCTACTGCCATAAAAGACAATAAAAATGTTTCTATAAATACATTAACAACAAAAGGAGGGCTAAGAGGAATCTCCATCCTTTGTTGGATGTGGGGGGAGACATAGCGACAAAGGATGAGGAAAAAGCTGAGGTACTTAGTGCCTTCTTTGCCTCAGTCTTTAATAGTAAGATCAGTTGTCCTCTGGGTACCCAGCCCACTGAACTGGAAGACAGGGACGGGGAGCAGAATGAAGCCCCCATAATCCAAGGGCAAATGGTTAGCAACCTGCTACACACAAGTCTATGGGGTCAGATGGGATCCATCCAAGGGTACTGAGGGAGCTGGCGGAAGTGCTCACCAAGCCAATTTCCATCATTTATCAGCAGTCCTGGCTAAACCGGGAGGTCCCGGTTGACTGGAAGTTACCAAACGTGATGCCCATCCACCAGAAGGGCCAGAAGGAGGATCTGGGGAACTACCGGTCTGTCAGCCTGATCTTATGGCCCAGATCATCTTTAATGCCATCATGTGGCACATACTGGAAAACCAGGTGATCAGGCCCAGTCAGCATGGGTTTATGAAAGGCAGGTCCTGCTTGACTAGATTGATCTCCTTCTATGACAACATGACCTGCTTAGTGGATGAGGGAAAGGCTGTGGATGTTGTCAACCCATACTTTAGAAAAGCCTTTGACACCGTTTCCCACAGCATTCTCCTGGAGGATCTGGCTGCTCATGGCTTCGATGGACATACAGTTCACTGGGTATAAAACTGGCTGGATGGCCGAGCCCAAAGAGTTGTGGTGAATGGAGCCAGTTGGTGGCTGGTCACAAGTGGTGTTCCCCAGGACTCAATGTTGGGGCCAGTTCTCTTTAATATCTTTGTCAGTGACCTGGACAAGGGGATCGAATACACCGTCAGTAAGTTTGCAGACAAGACCAAGTTGTGTGGGAGTGTTGATCTCCTTGAGGGTAGGAAGGCTCTGCACAGGGATCTGGACAGGCTGGATCGATGGGCCGAGGCCAACTGTATGAGGTTCAACAAGGCTCAGTGCTGGGTCCTGCACTTGGGTCATAACAGTCCCAGGCAATGCTACAAGCTTGGGAAGAGTGGCTGGACAAATGCCCGGTGGAAAAGGTCCTGGGAGTGTTGGTCAACAGCCGTCAGATTATGAGCCAGCAGTGTGACCAGGTGACCAAGGCGGCCAACAGCATCCTGGCTTGTATCAGAAATAGTGTGGCCAGTGGAACTAAGAAAGTGATTATCTCCCTGTACTCAGCACTGGTAAGGCTGCACCTCGAGTACTGTGTTCAGTTTTGGGCCCCTTGCTAGAAGAAAGACATGGAGGTGCTGAAGCGCGTCCAAAGAAGAGCAATGAAAGCAGTGAAATGTCTAGAGCACAAGTCCTGTGAGGACCAGCTGAGGGAACAACTACCTGAAAGGAGGTTGTAGTGAGGTGAGCGTCGGTCTCTTTTCCCAAGTAAGAATTCATAGGACAGGAGGAAATGGCCTCAAGTTGCACCACGGGAGGCTTAGATTGTATATTAAGAAAAGCTTCTTCACTGAAAGGGTTGCCAATCATTGGAACAGGCTGCCCAGGAAAGTGTTTGAGTCACCATCCCTGGAGGTATTTAAAAGACGTGTAGAAGTGGTGCTTAGGGGCATGGTTTAGTGGTGGAGTTGGTAGTGTTAAGTTTAAGGTTGGACTCAATGATCTTAAGGGTCTTTTCCAACCTAAATGATTCTATGATTCTATGATACAAAACCCATCTCACATGATTGATTTTCCATATAAATGCAGTCAGTTGAAGTTACTAAGATCACTCATGTGCATAAAATTAGGAGATGTTTAAGAATTTAGGTGCCCAGTAGTGTACAATGTAGCATAAGATTTTTATATAAAGAGGGAATGTATTAATTTTGTTCTATCAGGGTAAACAGTGTAAATTTATTCCTAGTCAAATTTCTATTCACAAAAATACAAAGATGTGCTAGATGTTTTGTTTTGTTCTGTGTTTATGCACTGCATCACAGGAAACATAAGATACAGTTATGACAAAAGGTTCAGTACCTTTTTGCACCTCTCCCTATACAAGTCATCCATTCTTAACTCTATTAATTCTATCTTAAAACACATCAGATACAGTACATTTTCTGTCACATAGCATTAAGCTCACAGGTGTTAAAATCCGCAACAGATTCTGAAATCTAAAAATATTACACATACAATTTAAAAATATGGTTTCCAGAATCTAGGAAAGTGATGTATGATGGAATTCTGTTTAAGATTCTGACACCTAAACTTTCACATCTACGTTTGAGTGTCTAGGGGTGTCCTGGTTTCAACTGAGATAGAGTTAATTTTCTTTTTTGTAGCTGGTATAGTGCTGTGTTTTGGATTTAGTGTTAGAATAATGTTGAAAACACACTGATGCTTATAGTTGTGGCCAAGCAGTCAAGGACTTTTCAGCTTCTCATACTGGCCTGCCAACGAAAAGGCTGGGGGTGCCCAAGCAACTGGGAGGAGACACAGCCAGGACAGCTGACCCAAAGTGGCCAAAGGGATATTCCCTACCATATGATGTCATGCTCAGTATATAACTGGGGGAGTTGGCCAGGAGGCAGTTCGGCTCGAGAACTAGCTGAGTATCAGTTCTGAGTGGTGAGCAATTGTGCTGTGCATCATTTGTTTTGCATATTCTATTATTTTTACCATTGGGTTTTGTTGTTGTTGTTGTTGTTGTTGTTATTATTGTCATCTTTGTTTTCTATTCTATTAAACTGTCTTTATCTCAGCCTACAAGTTTTACCTTTTCTTTTTCTGTCTTTCTTTTTTATTCTCTCCCTCATCCCACTGAGGAGGGAGTGAGCACACAGCTGTGTGGTTGTTTTAGCTGCCTGCCAGGTTAAACTGCAACAAGTGTTAAGTAAGGTGACATCATACTCTAGGGGGTCCCATAATAGTCAGTGGAGATATACTCAGTACTGTCAGTGAAGTGTAAAGATGTACTCAGTTGACTGATCACCAGATGTTTTCTTTAAGATGAAATAAATCTTCTAAACTGAATTGATTGCATTGACTAAGCAATTTGGTTGCTTAAAGTAGATGTCTAGTAATATTTAAGATGATGTGATATATTTTTTCTGGCCATCAGCTACCAGATCAGAAAATCACAAGACTCCTTTTAGTCCTGTTTGTTATCTGCCAACTGCATGCAGATATCTCTGGAGGCCTATATTCATGAAATCAAGACAAGTTCTAGATCTCCACTGACCACAATGGGAATTTAGACACTACCTCATATGTTGACATGTAAGTTGCCTAGATATAGGAAATTAACATTATCTAATACATCTTTGGGTATCTGAAACATCTACTTATGGCTGGCAGATATGACAAAAGGCCTACAAAAGACCTATACTCTTCTGTAGTGGTTGAAGAGGCCAGATATGATACAAGCCTGGCCAGCTTTTAGTAACTATCTGTTCTTGTTATTCCACTCCATCACCTGTTTACAATAAAGCACACTAACTGAGAATATCTGATACACTATAGTATTTTCTTCTGTCAAAAAACAGCGAATCAAGTTTTCTGAAACTCAAGGCTATAACAGAGTGTGAGGAAATACAAAGAAACATGCTGCTACTTTGAGTATTTGCACCTACAATTTCACCTAACATGAACCTCTCACAAAAAACAGGGCTGAAGTTTGTGTTTTTCCTGATTTATGATTCAGAATTCTGAAATGAAACAGAAAACACCATAGCGTCTTAGATGTGTGCATATTTACAAGCAAGCTAATATGTAGGTGATTGCATTGCTTGCTTACTGTACGGCATAAGAACTCAGATGATAAAATTCCCACAAGCAATAGATTTCAGTGATACCAAAAACTTCTTCACAGAAAAAAGAACTGTGGCTTCTCAGGGAGATATCTTCAAGTTACAGTACAAATTGACTGCTTGGTTACTCGTACCCCTGGAAATTATAAAGTCAAATGAGAAATTGACACAGATGCAGAGCTAACAGTTGGTCGAGAAACAATATATTAGAAGACTAAAGTTAATTCTCTTTAGAATTCAAGTAGGATAATTTGAAGCTTTTGCAGAATACATTAGAGGCAGATGAACTATTTGTAAATGCCTTTAAAGCAAAGGAGATTTTGAAAATAAAATAAGATGCATATGCTGTATAAAAACTATGCCAAGCATTCTTGGTTATTCTGGCAATGAAGAGCTAACCTTCATCCCTAGGGTGAAAGTCATTGGCTCACAGAAAAATAAAAGGTTTTGTTCCAAAAAATCTTCAAGAATTTATAGAGGAGAGATGAGGGAATACAAACAAATAATAGCCAGATGCCAAGCCATATGCCAGACATACTTCTTGGAAGATATCAATCCCATATACCCCTAATATGTGAAAAATAGAACTGATCTGGAAGATATAGAACTGATAATGTTGAAAAAAGAAGAAAAGATGGTCTTCAGTGATGTATTGATTGACATTAAGGAAAAATTATATTCACAGAAAAATCATGCTATTCCTAATATATTGATATAATTTCTTTACAAAGGGTACTTCCTACTCTATTGGTTAATTGATACATTTAACTTATTAAATAATAATTAAAATACAATATCTGTTATTTGATTCTGACAACCAGAAATTACTGGCTCTGTTCAGGTTTGCAACTCAAAATCAGGATGCAGTCCATTGTTCTGATGCTGCTGACAATGAGGTTGACTTAACTGGCAATGAAAACTGTTCCTGATTTTTTTTATAATCTCAAAATATGTTAGGAAAAAAAAATAATATACAGCAATATAATACTCTTTTTACATTTTAAGGAGTACATATTTGAAGAGTATTATGGCTATTATACATTTGTAACTTTATACTAACCAATTCAAACCTACTTAGGCAAAATTCACACTGACTTAAAATATTTGTGTTTTTGTTCTTCCTCTCAGTGGAGCTCAGCTCCTCTCAGATTTAAATGCATAAGCATTACAGTTCTAATCACGTAACAATTTTTGTTGAATATTGTAGCTTATCGTTAGTAGTGCATTTACAAAAATTGTAGTTTTAGTCAATTCAAAATAATTTGCAAATATGGATGAAATTCAGAAAATATTTTAGCTAAATAAGAAAATTAAACTTCTGTAGTAAGTAGCTTATTTTTCCTTTTTTTTTTTTTTCATTTTCCTTCTGACTTCAAGAAAATGAGAAGAGATATTGCTTCTGTACCATATAGGTTACAGCAGAAGCCACACTTAGCGAGCAAGTAAGAGACCGAATGTCAAAACCCTTACATTAATAGGGTATAACTAATTATTTCACTTCCCAAGAGAATTTCCCATGCTTTAGGATATGTAAAGGTGTTTCTTTCCTGTCACAGTCGTTGGTTTCCATTTAAAATAATGAAATACTATGTGCATAAGGGATGGGAATCAATATATGCCACTTATCAGCAGATTGCCATAACCACATAGTTATGGAAGAATTACCTTTTCTTCTTTTCAGTCTGGCAAAGATGAAGGTATTCTGAATTATTTAGTAGCATTTATTTAGTATTTATTTAGCAAGAATTTTTTCCCCTACTATTTATTTAGTAAGCAAGTACTAAAGTATTTGAACAGCTCTGACTGGTAATTCTTATCCCAGAACATTAGTCTTTGGCTTGTATACTTTTGTGGCAAAAGACAATTCAATTCTATTTCTGCCCTAACTGATGGAAAATAGAGGGTCTTGACCCTGATTTTTTCTAAGAGCTTGTTTCAGTTCAGTTGTTCCCACTTCAAGGGAAACAGCTTTGTTTTTTATTTGAGGAAGCCAGCAGGAAAAATCAGTTCTCCGTGCCAGTTCATTTCAAAATAGGAGAAAGAGAGAGGCATTTACAACCTGCCCATCAATGTTAATTTCTATACAAGGTATTAGTGTCTTGCAAATATTATAGAACCTTTTACTAAATGCCTGACTGACAGATGAATGTGGAACCCATTGATAATTGTTAGGATCCATGCTCCAAGCCTTAATGCAACCACATTTGTATAGCATCTTTAGACTGAAAGATTGTATCCACATATTAAAGATGAATTCCAAACAAGAGCTCAAGGCTTTATAAATTATTTTGAGGAAGCTACATTCTCAAAGATACAACCTAAAATGTTTTAAAAAGTTCTGATTTTTAATGTGATGAGAATTTTCTTCAACACTCATCTGTTTGAGCACCAGAAATCTCAGGCTGACTCTTAGGTTTTTCACACACAGTACAGAAAACATAAGTAAACTGCTTATAAGAGATTAAGCTTTCAGCATGTTTTAACATTAGAGATGATACTACTCTTGTCCAAAAATGCTACAAGGAATGCAGAACTGGACAGGATCTTCTGGGCCAGCCAGTCTCTTGCTCTTACATGGTTATATCATTTTTATCCCCTGCATCGTTTTGTCATGATCCACTTAAAAATCAGCTGGTTTCCTCACATAAACTTTTTGGTTGAAAGGTTTTTCCTGTACTTCTTCTCTGAGAGCTGTTAGTTTTCTTCTAAAGATGCTTGCTTTGCCACAGATAATGAGGCAGCTATTAGTAAAAAGCACTGCATACTTAAAGCATACTTATCAGGTATGACAATTTTCAGCTCGTCTTAACTTAAAAGTTTCTTTTGTTGTATCCCTTCAAAAGACCTAGAAATCTCATTGATTTCTTTCTATGAACACTTGCAAGAAAAAGAAGATAAACTGGTTAACAGGAGCATTTTCATAAAACTTACTGGGGGGGATGGGTTGTTGTTATTTTCAATAGTGTCTAATGTCATAATATCTGACTAAGAAAATGGATGATATTTTTATCTTAAGACATTGGAAAATATTTTAAATAAAAACTTTTGTGTTTTCTTGGTAGAAGGTTGTGAAGGTTCTTTTCCTGTTATTACTCTTGTATTTAGATCTCTGTCCTTGACAACAAACTAAGATTATTCTTTGGTGCTTAAGAAAACAAACACACATAAAAAGCTCTATAGAATCTGAGTCCAATAAAAATGCAGGGCAGGAGCAACTTAGAGTATGGACCAAGAAATAAATCCCTTAAAATTACTTGCTTGGACTTAAAGACTGAGAACTATGGAAAGATTTTTCTTTAATAAATTACGTAAATTCAAGTTCCATTGTGTTAAGAGTGGGTAAATGGAAAATTCATATGATATTAATCTCTTGAGAAAGACTTATCTCTTACTCTGACATCAGTGAAAATGAGAAATTCACTAAGGCAAATGAGAGCATACTTCTCTAGTGTTGGTTTCACCAGGCAGAGTGACCCTGTTACTGCTTTTCTTCCAGGTGAGTTGCTTTGGCAGATGGCAGCCCAGTGAGACAGGGAATATTACATCGGGGTAGATCATGCCACAGGTTCTCAGGCCTGTCATACTCAGATATGGCTGCTGAACCATAAAAACATGCAGAGACACCATAGAAGGAAGTCTGTGACCAACAATATTCCATCATTTACCAATTTTAAAAAGTTTTTAAATGTAAAAAACAGTTGTATACTTTCATTTTTATGCCATTGAGAACTTGAGATTGGGTTTGCTGTGTTATAGACTTGAGTAATTACAGAAATAAAAATGAAAAAACAAAAAATAATTTTAGCTTAGTTTTCAGAACAGCTATACCAGAGCTGGTGATGTAACAAGGGAGTGCCTACTCTAATATACACATAAGACATAATACATATTTCTTTTGCTGTAGTGATATTACAATGTACTCATCCTATATTTGTTAGGGCTAGAAAAGATATATTATGTTATTGCTGATGCTGCTTGAGAAGCTGCAAACAGAAAATATGCCTTTTAATTTCTATAATGGCAGCACAATATTGTCAGCATTGCTTTCTATTCATTTCCCTATAAATCCTGGTATTGTCTTTCTTCTTTTTGACTGACGCTGTGCATTAAGCAGACATTTTCATTGTGCTAACTAAATGACACTCATTTCTTTCTCCTCAGAGGTTACAATGCATTTATTTCAGCATTTATTCTACTTATATATGGTCAGAATTTTTCTGACAAAACCACATATAATCAGAAAATACCAATTCATTCAGTCAAATTTTAAGCACGAACACTATCACTGAGGTCCATAGGAGTTCAGTAAATGCTCAATAAAAATAATATTATCTTTATATTTATGTTCCTCATCAAAATAAGACTGCTGTAATGCTTTTTCTTTAAAATTCATATTCCTATATTTATTATTTGAAAAATGCAAAGGATCATCATATTAGAAGTTCCAATCAAATATCAGTCAAAGAAGTAATATAGTTTCCCTTATTTGCTTTTATTCTACTTAGTTGTTGGGTTCTGTTCCTACCTGAATCTTTCACATATATGTGTGTGTGTGTGTCTGTGTGTCTCTATGTCTCTATCTACATATGTAATAGTTGTTCCCTTTTGACAACAGCTAAATTTATTAAATTCTATTAAGTCCAGTTGACCCACCTCCTACAGTCCTAAGTAGAAATATCACAATTACACATTGAAAAGCAGATTTATTCCTATATATACTTCTGTGTTTTCTTTTTCCTCTTTTTTGTATTATCCATAATCTATGTTCCTTTTTTCTTTTTCTTTTTTTTTCCTTTTTTTTTTTTCCACAAGGTTGAGGTTTTTGTTTCATGAAAAACACTTCTTTGGTTTTTTTACACTACACCTCTTGAAGTTCACAGGGTCCAAAGGTGCATGTGAAGAGGGAAGAAATTTTTGATAATCCAATCAAAATTATTATTAGTCCAATTAAACAGATGATAATACTGATAGTCCAAATCATACAGTCATTACAGCTAATTCACATTAATAATACAGTTAATTATTACACATAAACTTTGATATTCACCCTTTCCCTGGTTTATTCTCACCCTTCCAGTGTGTTGATAAAGCCAGATGCCAGTGTCCCAAGTCCAAGAGGAGTATGAAGGTAATGGTAGATTTGAATTCCTCCTTGCTCTTAGGTCCACCTGCAATTATTTTTATATGCTTGCCAAAACCATCAGCTTATTTGCCTTTTGTTTGCTTGTCCTGAATTATATTATGTAATTATTATTTAGTATATATTGGATATTTCTTCTTGTTCTCCTTGATACCCTAAAGCTGCTAAGTGACAGGCAGTTGGCTGTTTGTGATTAGCATTTACAGTCGAGGGCCTGGGCCTGCACTTCGAATTCCCTGTGGTCACCCCGTGGCTCCACACCTCTATGCCACAACCCTCTTCTAGCATCATAGATAGTTCTTTCTGCACACCATAGCTACCAGCTATTTTTAGCTATGTACTGGGTTTGGCTGGGATAGAAGTAATTTGCTTCACAGTAGCTGGCATGGGGCTGTGTTTGGGATTTGTGCTGAAAACAGAGTTGATAACCCAGGGATGTTTTTGTTCCTGCTGAGCAGTGCTGACACAGAGCCAAGGCCTTTTCTGCTCCTCACCCCACCCCACCAGCGAGGAGGCTGGGGGTGCACAACAAGGAGTTGGGAGGGGACACAGCCGGGACAGCTGACCCCAGCTGACCAAAGGGATGTTCCGTACCATGTGATGTCATGCTCAGCAATAAAGCTGGGAGAAGGAGGAAGAAGGAAGTTCAGTGTTAAGGCTTTTGTCTTCCCAAGTAACCATTACGCGTGATGGAGCCCTGCTTTCCTGGAGATGGCTGAACACCTGCCTGCCCATGGGAAGTGGTGAATTAATTCCTTGTCTTGCTTTGCTTGTGCATGCAGTTTTTGCTTTACCTATTAAACTGTCTTTATCTTAATCTGTGAGTTTTCTCACTTTTACTCTTCTGATTCTCTCCCCCATCCCCACCAGGGGGCATGATCAAGCAGCTGTGTGGGGCTGAGCTACCTACTGAAGTTAAACCACAACAAGCCATTATTTGCATAAATATATCAACACTGTGGTAAACATAGGTAACACCCCACACCACTGGGCAAAGGCGATCTAAAACTAAACTAAATATCTAATGATCATCTGGTCATTATCTATGTGAATCAAGGACATGCAGAGATAGCGTGATAGGTCCTGAGGCTTTCACTGCTCATGCAAAGATTGTGGCCTGTGACTAGCAGTTGCTAGGCCGTATTTATTGAGTTATGAGGCTACAAATGCTTCTAGAGCTTCTAGAGCTTTGTGAAGTTATTAATGATTTCAAAGTTCCTTTTTCTTTGGAGTTGGGATGTCTTATGGGAATATGTTATGACATTTAGTTCAATTAGTAATCTCCTGATTATATCAATTTTGATTTTAGGATATTGTAAAATAATTCTCTCAGCTTTTTCTTCCAGTTTCGAGAACCTTCATACATAATTGGCTATAGTCCCTGAGTAGCTAATGTAGTTCCCTATAAAATTCACATTTAATTTTTGTTTCTACTTGGATTTAATAGTAAACCCATTACCAGTTCTAAGGCTCTCAAATATTATGCTGATCGCTGCCAACTGTAGTCCTGGGGACATATTTACACAGCAGGTGGAGAGATGCCTAAGCTTATTTTGTGTCCTATGGCCAAAAGCAAATTCAAGCTGACTCCTTAGGCCATAAAAGCAATGCAAAGGTCTTATGTCCTCCTTGGACATGATTACACTGTTGAAAGGTTTAAAGATCTCTCAGATAAAAGAGAAATTTGAAATAGGCCCAAGAGATGCATGGAATCAGAATCAGTCTAGTACAATATGTAACTATAAAATGCATTGAGAAAATAGAAAATCTAGGAAACAATTTTGAAATAGGTTCCTGAAGAAATATCAAAGTAAATATATATTTCTAAGAAGTGTGTAAGACAGTAAATTTCAGTTATACAAAAAATTGAAAAATAAAACCCCAGCAAATTTTACCAGGAACAGAGCATTTTATGCAAATATAAATGATGCAGGTCTTTTTAGTGCCCGGTATAGTTTGGTGCATCAGAAACACCTGAGTAGGCATTTACTAATATTTCAACTTACACATTTTTATCTTTTGAATACACAAAAAATATGATAGGAAGAAGACAAAGGAGTTATTAAAATAGCTGAACATTGCTAAAAGGATCAGAAGCATATAGAATCATAGAATCATAGAATGGTTTGGGTTGGAAGGGACCTCAAAGATCGTCTAGTTCCAACCCCCCTGCCATGGGCAGGGACACCCTCCACTAGACCACGCTGCCCAAAGCCTCATCCAACCTGGTCTTAAACACTTCCAGGGATGGGGCATCCACAACCTCTCTGGGAAACCTGTTCCAGTGCCTCACCACCCTCACAGTGAAGAATTTCTTCCTAATGTCTAATCTAAATCTACCCTCTTGTAGTTCAAAGCCATTAGAAGCATGTTCATATAAGTAATGATAAGATACTGTACCACCCTTCAAACAAAGAAGTGCACAGTGACATGCAACTTTTGACCACCATGTCATCTTGAATACATTGGTTATAAATGAAGTACTTAGTGGAACCTATTCATGTTAAACATGATTTCTGGTTAATTTTGTTGATGTTACCATTAGTGTGTAATGGACCAACAACCCATTAATAGGGACCATGGCAGGCATTACACAACTTTGGCTGTACTAGATGATCAAAATTAATTAACATAGGAAAACATTTCCTTGGTGGATATGATAAAAAACAATAGGAAATTTAACACTGTCAGTCTTCAAGAACAGCACATATTCCTCAAAAGAAAAAGGGGGAAAGAAAAGCATGGTAGAAGCTGCTGTTAAAGATCTGCTGTCTGAGCTCAAGGGAACCTCTTCAACTCCAGTTTTGAGTCATCTAAATTGAGCTGGTTTCAGTTCTAAGGAGAGAGAGATAGATGGGTAAGTAGAGGTTAGGAGGCTTTAGAGGACCTAAAAGATC
Source organism: Grus americana (assembly GCF_028858705.1). Classification (NCBI taxonomy): domain Eukaryota; kingdom Metazoa; phylum Chordata; class Aves; order Gruiformes; family Gruidae; genus Grus; species Grus americana. Next base: position 31,715,574 of record NC_072852.1, on the reverse strand, counting down.
TAATAAAACTCTAAATGGTTCTCAGATCAATAGTTATGCTCCAGAGGTAAATTAGGATTTTTTTTTCCTTTTTCTTTTTTATTTGGATCTATAAGTCTCTATTTTTTCTATGAATAAAGAGTGTTCATCTAGAAATTTACTTTTCCATATGTAGGCATTGAAGCTTTGGTAGCCAAAAAAGTGGAATTATGGCAATACACATTCTACAGCTCTCAATGGCACTTTTGAAAGCACAGTTCATTTTTCATGCTGTTGGAACTCAGGATATTATTTCATTAAAGGACTGGTATGCAAAGAGTATGATTTATTTTGCGTAATTTCAGAGGGCCATAACATAGAAGCCAGTTACTTCAACCTCCTATTCTAACCAATTGACAAAAGTAGACACCTCTAGAGAGTGATTCATCAAAATCAGACAAATATCTCAGAAGTGAAAGGGATCACATTTGTAGGTGTTTCTTTCTCTCTGTTTAATAGGAAAAGGGAATCTGGGGACTTTCAGTTGCCTGAAAATAGACAAGTAAATGAATTCTATCAAAAGAGTCTTCTTTCTGAAAGGCCAAATAGTCTTGCATTTCGGGTTCATTCGCACGCCTTCAATGTTTATCCCCAAACACAAGACATTTTTCTGAGTCACTGCTAATGACCAGACCATTTCCATTTTCATACAGGAATGCAAAAGCATTTTTCTGCTAGCCTTTAGTTATACTAAAACTTAAAATTGCTGCAGCTCTTTGTATGGCCTGGAAGATTTGGGAACTCTCTGGCCACAGCCATACACCTTAATTATCCTCCAAAAAAGGGCGGCCTACTCCTGGTTGCCTATTGAAATGAACTCAGTTGTAGTCACTCTCAAGTCACAACTGGGAATTTTCTGGATGAAGCATGTTGTCCCCAGTCAACCGTGCCAGGAAACTTTTTTACAAGTTAGCAAGAGGCCTGGTCTGGCATATCTTCCTTTGACCTCAGATATTGTAGCTTTGTCTCTGGTCCTGTCTCAGGCATCATCTCCTCTCTTCTCCTCTGTGGAGTCTCTAGATGGTCTCTGGATATGGCTCATCCATTGCTGTGGCTTTGGCTGTTAATGGACTCCATTACTGCCGCAGCGTTCAGACCCTGTGGGACTGCCTTTTGGTGAGGGCACCACCTAAGCTGGGATCAGCCTTGACTGGCAGCTTGTCCAAATGGGTGGAACAACCCTGTTCTTGCTGCTGCCTGACATTTGGCATGTGTATCAACCTGACTACTGTGAAAATGGATTAAATAGATGACCTGGGAATGATTCTGAAGTGATGAAGAAGGAACAAGCCTTCTCAAGAGTAGAATCTAGGATTTATTACTTCTCTCTAGACAGTAATTCTTGTGTGTGCCTACAGTGATAATTTTCATGTTCTCTTTGCCCACATAACAAGAGTAGAAGACTCAAAGTATATCAGTGATTTGATGAATATGCAAACTGGTCAGGTTATGGGAATACAGAGATGTTTTCCTTTTGCTTCAAGTGAAGTCTTTCATAGATAACTGGGCTGCTTTAGAAACATCTTAAATGACTGAGGAACTTCTGTATCCTTGAAGCTTGCTTATCTTTTCTGGCAAATTGGTTCCAAAGTAAAAATTAGTCTAGTTTTGCATTCCCATGTATTTCTTATGATCACAGGAGGATGCACTGTTTAGAAGAGTGTTACTGCCAGCAGTGTCTCAAACATAAGGACCATCCTATATTCAAAGTTCCATAGGTAATACTGATACTTGCAGGGGAGGTAGTCTTAAGTGTTCAGTCTACATTCATCTATTATGGTGAACATCTTTCTTTTATTATGGCAAGTTCTTATCTTGTTTCAACGAGACACACATATATATATATATATGAAAAGGGAACAAGAATATGAGAATCTTATGAACTCTTCGAAGAGATGTTCTTTCAGTCCAAAGACTGGAAGGAAAACTAGTAGATGTAAATTAAAGAAACAAAAAAGAGAAGCCCTCATATACTTATATCATAATGAAACCTTAATCGTATGAGGTTTTCTTCTTTTGGCACTGTCACTGATAAACATTTCTAAAGATAGAACATTTCTGAAGATCAAGTTAATGAGAACAGAGGGAGTTTGTGGATACCTTTAACCTTAATCCATCAGTCTTACAGCATTTAGCATGTGCGTCAATCACATTTATTCTGCAGAAGTCAGAATATAATGTTCAAAGAAAAAAAACAGTAGTATAAAGAGCAATTGACAATTAAAGTGTATAGAAAGCTTTTGCTCACCTGAAAAATTAGTGTATATATATATTTATATATGTTTATATATTGATTAAGAGGGAAATTATTTGAAAGTTATATTTTTAAAACTTTTGTGATAGATTCTTTTGTGTTATCTAAATATTTTAACAATCATACTTACTTACCTGAGTTTTAAGACTGGATTTCCAATACTGACCAGGGCTTTCACATGTAAATATCACCAAAAAACAAACTAGCAATTTCTCTCTTGTAAAACTCTGCAAATACCAGATTTTGTGCTAAAATGTAAGGTAAAAACTTACATGTAGAGTCACTGATAACTCACCACGTGTGAGCATCTCAGTTTATAAGAGGAAGACATGGAGAAAGTTTACTTTCCACAAGGCTTCTTTGGCTTCCAATGCACACACTTTAGTCTGTTTTACTCAAACAATACTATTTCATTTTTAGGGAATACACAAACCCCTTATGTCCATAGGCTTTGAAACTGGGCTTGTTCTGCAGTTGAGGGAGTTGTACAATACTTTCAAATAATCAAAGTTACATTTAAATTAAAAGGTTTTTTTCCTGATTGGTAAATTTCTATTGCTAGTGGTTTAGTATTTTTAAAGTTGGTTTTAGATATGTCTGGTGCCATGGGCTATTTTTCTGATTTTGGCTATGCCATTATTCAAATCAAAAGAAATAAAGGAAAAATCAGGTAATAATTTTACATTATCTTGAGGGAAGATTTTGTGAAAAGCATCCTTATTGCAAGTGTGAGATAGAAAAATGTGCAAGATTCTCACAGAGACGGCACACAACATTTGAAAAACTCTTATCTAAAACATGCCTTTGTTTTATGAAAAGTTCCTTACCTAAATAAAATAGTGTCACTACATGATTTGATTTAGCTATTGGCTTGTGTTCCAGTTTCTGAGAAAAATGAAGGCTTTTTGTTTTCTGTTTTGTTTCCGGTTGTATTTGGATGCAAAAAGGTTACATAGTCTAGAAACTAATAGCAAATTATTTTTGCACTCATACTTGAAAGACATGCTGATATTGTGAATATAATATTATTAAGATTCATTATGAAATTACCATGACAATTAAAGTCAGCTGTGAAACACCAGTTCAGGAGTAACTCTCTCATTTTAAAATAATATAATTAGTCCTTTTCATGCAGAGAAATGTAATTAATGTAAATTTAATTTGCATATTCCCTGCTTCATTTCTTTTCTCTCTTTAATCTTGTAATCACTGCAAGTAATTTTTCAAAAAGTTGACCTTAATAAGTGATTAACATTTTTCTTAAACTCAACATAACAATTGTTAGTTTATTATTATTAGTGTTACTGTAAACAAAGAAAACCTCCATTCTAAATAGAGACGCTCAAAAAGCAGAGAACCTTAAGATAATGGTAAAAGGTGCATTGTTTCATTTAGAAAGGTTGTGATAATATACACATTAAAATATACATGTGCAAATACAGTCACACAGTTCACACCTACTGTGAATCTCCTTAAATGCTTCTCATTGATCAACAATTACTATCATGCTGCCTTAGATATTTTTTCTAATCAGGCAGAAAACTCTGAGTCTGGGATTAATTATTTGTAATAGACATATGGGCTAATTTATCTTCCTTCTTCTGTATGAATTATTCACAGTCATATTTCTCAAATACAGTAATTATTGAAATACTATTTTCTGCAGACACTGGTGAATAACATGTTCACAAAATATTTATTGTGATTGTATTTTAAATCACAATTCTGTTCTAATTTCCATTGGTACAAATCCACAAAAACCAAAGCAACCAAAGCAACTGGGACACACTAGGAATTCTCTGAAACACAAAGAATTTCCAGGACCAGACAAGCCCAGAATTAAAAGTATAAATATTTAAGTTTCTGAACTCATTATTAATTTTATTTGAATATTCTGTGATTGCTATAGAAAATCATTCTCGCTGGCACATCTTCCTTCCAACAACTCATTTGCTAGAATATTCACAAAAAGGCAAACATAAAGCAATGAGTACAAGTGAAAGGATTCATTGAAAAGTGAATATTCACAGGAAATTATTTGCCCAGCTGGCAGAAACAACTGTGGCAGCTAGAAGTAATTACTGGATATCTCAACCACATAGTTTTAGCCAAGACCCAAAAACTTTTCTGCGCAAAAATGAACCATGGACCTTGGGATATTTTAAATGTTCGATGTGACATGTGGCTCCACTGCTAAACTGAAAGAAACGTTCACTGTCTGTATCCAATTCTGCTCTGAGTTACATGAACATTGAATTTATCAATGTAGTAGGGTATAATCACAAATAACTACTAACATTGACACCACTACCAGATATTGTATTTCTATGAGAATTGAGCTCTTATTAATAAGCCTGTTTTGAAACTAAATGTTGCATTCATAAATTTATACTTCAGTCATAATTTTTTTAAACTTGTGATGTGATACAAAATGGCAGTAATTTGCTAACAGGGATCTAGATTTAACAGCAAGTTTCATCATATTAATAGTCAGCATAAGTCAGGTGTTATTTTTGACTGTCCAAAGTGTCATCAAAATTTTCTTGTTTGGTTGCTTTTTTCCCAAAAAAAAGATCTAGGAAATTTCTTGTGATCTTTCATGCTGTGGATTTGGAGTTTAACATTCTAATGTTACATGTTCCTCTTATAACATTCCTCCCAAATTGCACAACTATTCTAAGGTTGTTTTAACTTTTTCAGGCAGATTTCAATAATTAATAAGACATAATTATTTGGTATCAACATGTATTCTGCAACAGTATTAGACTATTTCTTAATGGAATTATTTGTAGTGTTAACAAAAAAGATAACTGAGAAAAAGTTTTTGAATGGTTTGGCTTGAATTATTTAATGACAAAGTAATATGCAACTGCTTCTGTGTTTTAGAATGAGACTTTAGAATAATGACACTACATCCAGCACATTAAATTAAGAAATGTAAGGTTTTCCATTGTCTCAAGTTCCTGTCTTTCAAAATGTCATTCTGTAATCACGGCAACATTACTTTAGCATTTTACAGAACCTTTCTATCTACCTGAAAATTGGTTCTTATCAGCCAGTATTACTGGTAGCTTATGCTCAAGAAATAAAAGAAAAAAAAATTAAAAAATAATAGGAGTAATATAACTTGTTTAAATTGATACTGAATTGCAGAAGACTCTCTCACAGTTCCTGCTGGCTTAGTGTAACAGATGCCACTAAATTACCTCCAATTCAAACACTTAAGACTTACCCAGTGAATTGCAGAAGTCCAGTATCCAGACACTGCTGCTACCACCTTCAGTGTTTCTCACATTCTCTGAGTTTTTAAAGCAGGACTTGATATCTTCTAGAATAAAGACTTTAAACTAATGAGACTCCAAAGGGAATAATTCTATCATTAGGGCATATGGCCTGTGTTATTCAAGAAATCATACTCTAGAGAACTAAACCAGTTATATTTAGTCACAGACTAGATAAGTAAAATATGTCATTCTAAATTTGAAATATGTTAATCTGAAATTCTTTCAAGATGCTGAGGTATTCTGTTTTCAGTCCACCAACAGCGTTTCATAGTTATAACAAAATGCATTGTTTACTAAAAATACTTAACACAACTTCCAAGGGCTCTGTATACACATTTTCTTCTTCCTATTTAAATGCAGTCCAATACCTTTTGTATCAGATATAGTCCATGGGTACAATGTGTCATAAGTAATTTTGCAATATAGTCCGTAATAAGATCTGGTTCTGTAGCATGCTCATTGGAAATATCTTGATCAGGCATCTCTCTGGGAAATAAAAAGGAGAGGCAATGTTCATGGTTGTCACCAATTATGTTATGTATTTGTAGTCAAAAGTCTAACAGTGAGAAATAGGTAAGTGAAGGTCAGATAGATGTGCGGAGAAGAGGGTGATCTAACTCTTCTCTGACTTTTGCTTTTGTATAGAATTCTGTTTTATTGACATGGATACAAAAATAAGGAAAGAAATCAGTGTGAAAAGCTGAAGAAGTTCAGACTAGTAAAAGTTTATCAGTTCTTTTCTTTATTACTAATTTCATCTTGAAATCCTGTCTACAGAGGAATCTTAATTGTCATCCAGATTACATTAGTTAATTAACTATTATTTCCAATATTTATGTAATAAAATCACTGGACGTCATACATAAAGTCTTCTACAGGCATTTGAGAAATACAGTTTCTGATAAGTGTATTATTATAAGATGAATTTTCTTATCCAAGATGAGTGCTAGAGCGATGTAAGCTACTGCATGCTCACCACCTTAATGCTCTGGCTGATACAAAGCTACTAGAGAAAGGAAGTTTCTCTTGAAATTGGAAATGCCGTGACATGCTGTTACCCAAAATAAATTAGGTATAAGAAGCTATGTGTGATGTTTCTCATGAGGTGGGGCGAAATAACCCAGACAATTTCTAACTATGAATGCTGTGAAATTTACAATTTCTTGATGTGTTTCTACACTGTGGAGCTGGGCTTTAAAGTTCTAATTCTATATTATAATCTTATTTTTGTTCTCCACCCACATGTAATTAAATGGCCCACTGGCCAGCTCATACCTTAAATACAGAACCTGTGACAGAGGTTCACTCACAGCTGAGGAATAAAAGTCATAACATAAATCGATATTAACACATCAGGTACTCTACTGTTCCTACCTCAGAATTCACACAGGAATTATTTCTCTCCAGTTTCACCAGCAACAGGATCAGTCCTCAGCCTCTGCAAAATATATTTGAGCAGTTAATAGACAACCTTACTGTTTATTAGAAGGTAGGCTTCTGCCTCAAAGCATTTTTTTTTTAAAGAATTGTAGCTGCAAACTATGAGATTCCTCAGGCACATATTTACACCGGAAGTTAGAAAAAGAACAGTCATAGCGATGCAGTGCATAAGACCCCAAACCATTCCACTCATACAGGATATATTGATGTATTGCAAAACTAAAAAAAAAAAAGCTCACAGTAACAAGACAATATCCATTGGAGATGGAATGAGTAGGTTCTTGTCCATCACTTTGCTGGACAGGTTTCCTGCTGCAAGGCCGGAGGGTTTCTGTAGCTTACAAAAGAGTCTCGTTCCCACTTTGCCTGCCTTCCACCTGTTTTATGTATCTATATTACGCTACCATTTCCATGAAACTGACTGTGTTCAAATGTTCTGTCATACAATAACTTGAATAAACCTAGTATCTGTTTACTTTTTAACTTATTACCCAAGAAATTTTGCATCTTCCATGCCTGTACCTCATTTTTCATAGATATCAGTTATGCCTTTGCCTTTCACTGTCTCACACCAATTATAGTATTGCATCCACGGTGATCAAGCATCTGAGCTTGATCTGAGCAATACATCTCTTTGTATTGCTACTTCAGAGTAAGAAGGAAAGAAAGTGCAATACATGTCCTAGTCATTTAGGCAAAATACATACACAAGCAACATTATTTCAGCCATAGTCTGGTGTGAGGAAATTACTGTTTCCTTACAGTTGTAGAAACTAGGTTTATAGGTACATGTCAAATCTCGTATTCAATTTCAAATGCTAGCAGATAGGAGTTTGAAGCTGAGAATTCCTGACTGAAGACTCAGGGATTCCTTCATCACTAGTTATAGGGAGATTAATATTATTCCTTCTGGTCCTCCCTTGGAACAAGGGCTGTTGATGTAGATACAGGTAAGCTATTTTGTCTCCTACATATTATGTATGCAGTGATTTGTCACTCCTGATGGTTCATTTAATGGAAATTTTAGCTGATTCAGTATAAAAAAAAATATTTCCAAGAAACTCAGACATGATGTAGAAGAGCATCATATAAAAGCTAGAGGGAGCTGAGTCTGCAAAATGTATATTAAGATATCATTTATCACTTCCCTTGTTCTTCATTTTACATTATATCTGCTATGCTACAACTATATTACTATTCCAGGCTGTGGCCACGTTCCTGCATTCTTAATAGTATATCAACATTTGTTTGCATTTTCAGGCAGTTATTTTTGGGTGATTAATTTGGGTGTCAAAAACCAAACTGCTGTCTTCCAGATACTATTCTGATCAGATTAACTATGTCATTATCCACAGGTATGAGGTATTTCAATTCTAGCCCATTGCTCAGTCTAGATAATTAAGTTGTCACTCCTTTAAGCAATTTATTACAATATAGTATGCAATTGTTTTATTATACATGAAAGCCTGTAATGGGCATGTTCCCATCAGTGGTTTGCAACTTGATTATGTGCATGACTGTCAAAAAAATAAAATAAAATGCATATCACTAGGAAAAAGAATGGAAAGATCAAGTTAGAAAAGAATGATTGATAGCATTTCTACTTTTTTTTTTTTTAATGTTTTCTTGGAATTACAACATCTTCAGCTAATCCAATTTACAGAGATTTATTAACTTACCTCTGAGCAGGTAATTCTACCTGATAATTAGGTACTTAATATGTTAAAATGTATTGATTAAATAAGCAATGAATAACAGAATATTCAAATACACATCTGTTTATATTGAGACCTCCTTCCTTCAGCTATTGATTCATGAGAGAAGAAAGAGACAAGAAAAGAGGGAAAAGGTTTTCATGACAGAAACCATTGTCTGAACATGCTGAATTCAAGAATTTAAGATTGTCTTTTTCAGCAAGAATGTGGGAAAAGAAAACTTTGGATCCTATCACTGTTCCAAATGCATATTCAATTGCATTTTAATGTCATCTCCTTCAACTTCTTTAACTAGTGGTATTTTAGTATAATCATGACATTTTTCTAGCAGACTTTCTGGAAGATCATTTTATAGCTGCTTATTTCAGAAGGTTTTTTATTCAGAGCAGATGCATCTTGTCATTGCTACAGTCAAAATGTTAGCCACTTCAATAGTAACCCCTTTACTTTCTAAAGTTATGTTAAAGTAGGTTTTTGGTTGGGTGTGTGGGTTCTTTCATGGGTTATTTGTTTTCCAAGAAACATGAAAAATTTGATTGTGCCTAGGAATTCAAAGAAAACCAGGTTTTAATGGATTACATCAAATCCTATCACAAAGGTATATTTGTGTATGTTAGGTAGTTTCCTCTGTTTTCTGGCATTATCACCCACATAATGGGATGTTCATTTATATCACTTCAGAGGTTACTTCCTATCCTTCATAATGGTCTCCAACACCTGCACAGCTTTTCAACAGGAGAGAACATCAAGGATGAAGTACTTGAAATGTGCCCTATTTCAGTGACCTAACTATCCCACTACATCTACTGGGAACAGATACATATGTTTTGAATAAATATTTGGTACAAAAATATAAGTCTGTGTACATATGCCACATATGAATGATATAGATAAACACAGAAGATATTTGTCATAGCACCCACCTAGAACTGTGCTTTTTGGATGACCTCCAGAGTCTCAAAAGTCTTTTAAATCAGTAAGGAGTCATATAAAAGTGGAGAGAAGTAGTAAAAGCATTAGAAAAGAGCATAGTCTGAAAAGACAAAATCAAAAGAGGCCAGGAATGAAAACAAGTAAAAACTACCATGACACCAAACGAAGCAACAAAGTTAGTTCCATGTCTACATTAGAACCAAGAGGCAGACTAAGAGAGCTTAGAGTTATTTATTTGAGGGAAAAGTAAACGTAATGGACAGTGCAGGGAAAGCTGAAGTAGTAGATGCTGTCTCACTTCAATCTCCCCAAAATGAAAAAGAAAAATAAAATTAATTGTAACCAGACTCCAAGGAAAATTAGTTTTAACATGGAGACAGGCATAGGCAGAATGTGTAAAAATAGCTTTAAAAGTGTACATAGATCAGATGCGTTCAAATCTACTGGCTTAGATAAAATTCTCCCCAAAGTACTTAAGGAACTAGCTAATACAGTCTTGTAATCATTAGTCATTCTCTTTGAGAAACTACTGAGCATGGCAAAAGTCCCAGGGTACTGAAGAAGGCCAAACATAGTATTTGTTCTTAAAAGATGGGTGAAAGAAGAAAAAGGACATTACAGATATCAGTTTGATTTCAGTAAATGGAAAGAGTCTGAATTTTTTTTAAACTAAACATTTTGTAAGTTCCTAGGAGATAATAAGATCTGAAACAAACATAGTTATATCAATAACTATATAATTTCCTTCTTTATCATACTGGCTGCTTTGGTGGAAAATGGGGAATAGTACATGATTTATTGTTTGACTTTTTACATATAGGTCATATAGGTTATTCTCATATGAAAATGAGGAAAATACAGTCCAAATGAAAATAAACTATTTCTGAAAAAAAGTAGGGCTTTTTCTCAATTCTTTAGTAAAAGCAAGTTAATCCAAAAGGAATCTTACATGGGGCAGTTTTAGTATGGTTTTATTCCATACTTACACTAACTTAAATAAGGGAATAAAGAGTATGTGCATGAAAATCAAGAGTCACCCCAAAATAAGAGAAATTGAAAATGCCGTTGGGGTGAGGATCAGACTTCAGGATGATCTATGCAAATTGGAGCTATAGCAAAAATCATCAGGAGGAAATTCAGTCAAGAAAAGTGTAAAGTACCATTCACAGGAAGAAAAAAATCAGTCATCGATGCAGCATATAGACAAACTGGCTATAAGCAGTCGTATGGCAAGCAAAGAATTTGTAGGACAAAGCTAATTGGAATCAAGGCTATTATACAGTTTCAGAATGATTCTCTGAGAAGTGTGTTGTGCAAAACTCAAGAAATTATTCCCCTCGGTGCTGGGAAAGCTTCATCTGCAGCAATATATCCAACTTTGGGGACAGCACTGATGCAGACAGACTGAAGACAGTATAACGCAGAGAAAGATGTTTGGAAGACATAGTCTAAGATTTGCTTTGCACAGATTTTGTAATTCTAGAATAGGAAAGTGTGCGAAGAACTTGATAATTGCCTTTTGTTTTGTTATATGTTATGAACAAGATTACGATCAAAGATTTGCTGTATATACTTGGGCAAGGACAAAAGGATAATCTCTTTTATTAACAGTTAAAAGGTATTGCTGGATGCCACAAAAAACTTTCTAATACTGTGACAAGCACTGAAATTGTCTAACTGGGGAAATTTTGGACATTGACTTCCTTGGAGATTTTTAGCACAACATCCAGTGCAAATGCTTTTCACAGCTTTATGTGAACTATCTCCTAATGATTGTTTTAAGCCTTCCACCTGGCACCTCCATTTAATGTTCTTCTCCCAAAAAAGGCAGTGAACTATGTTTCTCTATTCATCATCTCAGTGCCACTCTCAGTCCTCTCTAACATCTTCTCTTAGTTATCTCTTGAGCCTGAAAAGGCTAATCATGTTGGATAAATGTTTGTTAGGAATAGCTGAAGTTACAGTGAAACTTCTCATTGTACAGAGGGTTAGAGTAGATGGATGACCTGCTTGAAACCCTTTTAAACATCATGAAACAGAGTGATGACCTATATGGTTCTTCCTATAGTTGAAATTTCCTGCACGTTGTCCTTACTGCAATCCAAACAATGTCTTAACTAGGATGCAAATTATGTGTTTAATGGGATGTGATTAAAAATTAGAGTGTTAAAGAGTAGCAAAATGGTGTAAATGGCACAAAAAATGCCTATATTTTAATCAAAAGCATAAAATATAACTGAAAATTAGATTTTTTTTACAATCATCCAGTTTTCCATTCTTCAGAAAATAACCTCAGTTTGAGATATGATTTTATAAGTTGCCAAAAAGTCACATATCATTTCAACAAGAATTTTTATTTTTTGACAGATATTAAACATTCCCTTCTAATTTTTCTATCAATATTTTGTTAAAAAAGTCTTTATCCTAGAAAACTCTGAATGTCAAATAAAGCTTCTGTTTCTTCCAGAAAAAAAAATTATTACCAAATTTCAAGTCCTTTAAATTGCCACTTACAAGCTGAATGGCAGCAAAGGTTCAGTTTCACATACAAAAATAACTTATTTCCTGCATGTGGGTTTGCAATAGCAATTGTTTTGCATCTGAGTTTACATATTCTTAATTGCTTAACAACATATATGACAGAAGAACTCTTTTTTTCTCCTTTTTCCATGTTCTTTTAATGCTAAACTGCAGGTTATACACACAATGCGTGTAATGAATTCTGACATATGTCGTTATAATAACCTTTATTCAATTATATTAATGGATTTTGAACAAACTATTGGCAATAGTAGAATGATCATATTACTATTTTTTTTTTTTTTTGTCTTAGGAAGTGCAGAAAAAGCTAAAACATTAAAGTATGTGGCTGAGCAAGAAAAACCCTCTATTAATAATTTATCCAGGAAAGAATTGGTCTTAACTGGTATAATGTAGATTTGGCAATAACATTTAGAGTGTCCCATTGGTCTTAAAAAACCCCAATACAGAACATGGTTTTCTCTTGAAGAAAATAATGTCAGTCATGGATCAACCCCAGAAAGTCTTTCCATGCTCTGTGAACATTGTCATTCCAGAAAACGTAATGTCATCTTGTTAGAGGCCAATGTTTGACAGATATGGAGAGAGGTACAGAAGCAAAACCTGTTAGTGCTACATAATCAAAACCAGGCTGTAGTGTTTTTCATACGAGCTTTGAAGCCTTATGAGTATGTAGGGGCAAAGCTGTACTTAAAGAGAATGATAAAGTATTTTTATTTTCATAGAAGACATTGGGGAGGTTAAGGCAACACTGCAGATCACGCTGTTCATGCTTCCACACAAAAACAGAAAAAATGAAAGAAATGTTCCCCAATAAACAGATTTTAAAATAGTCATTATCTTCTTAAAAAAGCAAAGCTTAATTTCTGTAAAAACAAATAATCTTTAAATAGTCTTTAAAATTTTTACAGATCCTTTACACCCCCAGAGGTAAAACACTACTTCTCTCATTAACTCTTCAGCAGGTCTAGAGTATTGCTGCTGATTTGTCATTTATTTGTTAAATTTACTGCATATTTTATTGTGCATATATGAAGGACATGATAAGGCTTACACACAGCAACTTTGTTGCTGATAATCTGAATTTGTTTTTACTAGTCTATCTTTTTATACTTTTCCTTTAGTAGCATCTTGATAGTCTTCTACAAAACAGACTATTAAAAAAAAAACCACTTTAAAAGTATGCATGGCTAAGCACCTCACAGTCATTAGATTTTTAGTAACACACCTATTTGCTAGCATATCAAATGATAGTAAAAGTTAATTTACATGAATCTGCAATAAGAATTATTTTTAAAACCCTGTTAGGAAAATATGTGCAATAATTTTAATTCCTTTCATTGCTTTCATTATTTAAATTACACATATAAATGTTTGGGTTTTATTGGAAAACTATATTCCTGCAAACTGAGAATCGATTTTAAGCACTTTTTGTCACTCACTATTTCTCTTTAAGAAATTCAGCCAGTTTGCCATTTATATTTTCATTTAAGAAATTTTATTCTCATTTATTTTGTGTGAAACCTTAGCTTTGAAACAATGTAAATGATATCAGAATGTGACCCACTGAAAATGGTTTGCCATCAAAGGATTCACACTTCAAGCTGTGTTATGTAGCTTTCCAAAAGTGACATCTGGCCTCTTGGCAGGTTCCTCAGGCAGCTGTGCTGGTGGCTCAGAAATTGCTGATGGGTCTGCCATATGCAGTACCTGCAGCTTGGCTGCTTCAGGCTTGCTCCAATTCATTGCCCTACTGAATAAAATTTGCTTTGAATTATCTTCTATCTGAAACTATTGGCATACTATTCTTTTTTTTTTTTTTTTTTTTTTTAAAATCAGAGATGTGGTCAGAAAGGAGGGTTCAAGCTTCTGCTACACTGGCTTAGGTAAAGAAAACAACTCTGATCTAAGAACATCCCTACGCTGCCAGCTGCTATTAAATAGATCTCCTGAACCTGACCAACGGGTCCATATAGCTCACCTAGGGCTCTTCAAAGATTAATCTGTTTCTCTGTACAACCTGTGCAGCCTGAATAGCTCTGGAGTGGCCTGGAATCAGCTAATCTTGGTTTTGTGATAGAATTTGGTGTAGCTATTCATCATTTCACAAAACTTTGAAAGTGATGAAATGTCAATAATGCTGACAGTATTTATAAACGTGGGTTGCATTCAGGGAATATTTGGCTGTTTGGTGTGTTAATAAGATGAAAGAATGAGACAAAACTTCCAAAGACTGACAAGCATGAGACCACAGAAAGAGCTTTGTGTTCCCTAACAGGATGCTTTAATCAAACTGTTTTTCTTCTTTGTCTGCACATCTATACACAGAAACATTATTTAGTAGTTGTATTGCTTTAGCATCTGGAGACCCATACTTATAATAAGGTATCAATTGTCCTAAACTCTGTACACTCATAGAAATGGATAATAACAGCAGTGCCTGGCAATGGTTTGTCGTACGTTAAGATCGTCTCCCCTCCTGCTCCACTTTAAGAACTAGATACCATGTCCAGATTAGCACAGCAGACACAGGAAATGATACACAACTGCTTTGCAAATGTTCTTAGAGTCAATAGTATAAACTCTGAAATAATCTTTCTAGTCATTAAGTTCTTGAAAGATTTTACTCATTATTACATATCCAGCAGTAAATATATTAAACACAAAACCACAGAGAGAGATTGCTTTAAAAAATGACTGTAAAGTCAGCATGTTCTCGGATGCAGACTTTTTATAAATATCCCTAAAGCAGAGTACCTAACACACATTAGCCAGGAAACAGCAAAATTTAGATCATATATAAAATATAAGCTCTGCCACTCTGAATGAGGATTACAGTAGAGGATACTACAAGTAAGCCATGCAACATAATGCTTTCTGTGCATCTGTGTGATGGATGGAGTGTGGTGGGTTGACCCTGGCTTGTAGCTAAGCCTCCACTCAGTCACTTGCTCGCTCTCCCCTAGTGGGATGGGAGGAGAATTGGAAGGACAAAAGCAAGAAAAACTCATGGGTTGAGATAAAGACAGTTTAATGAGTAAAGGGGACAAAAAAGAAAACAAGAGATGCAAAGACAATCACTCAATACCTCCCACCAGCAGACCAATGCCCACCCAGTCTTTAAGCAATGGCTACTTTGGAAAAGTTAGCACAAATTTGCAAGAGGCAAATCAAGCCTGACCAACCTGATTGTCTTGATTGGATTTTATTGGGAAAGGCAGAGGATTTTGAGTCTCTTGATTTTAGCAAGGTTTTGACATGATCTATTTTTGCATTCAAATTGAAGTGTTACAGTATAGATAGGTGGACAAGTAGATGAGTGAAAAACTGTTTAGGTGCTTGATCTCAGAAGTTATGATTAATGAAATCTGCTGTACCCAGAGACAAGCAGTGTCTCGCAAGAGTCTATCCTGGGACCTGTCCTGTCTAATGTCTTTGTCAATGATGTGGAAGAGGAAACAGAGCACACACTCGTCATATCTGCAGATGACAACAAATTGTAGCGTGCAGTTAATATACTTGAGAGCAGGACTGATATTCAGAGCAGGAGGAATTATCCAACAGAGACCCATTTTGAAAATCAACAAAGGTAAATTCAAAGTCCTACGTCCGATATGGACTAATCCTCCACAACAGTACAGAATGGGGACTGACTGACTGAGGAGCAGCTCTGCTGAAAGGGACCTGGGGATCCTGGTGGGCAGCAAACTGAACATGAGCCAGCAGTATGCCCTGGCAGCAAAGAAGGCCAACAGCCTCCTGGGCTGTATTGAAGAGGAGTACAGCCAGTAGACTGGGGGAAATAACTATCCCTTTATTCAGCACTTGTACATGTAGAGTACTATGCCCAATTTTGTGTTCCTAGTATGAAAAAAACATTGATAACCTGGAGTGAGATCAACAGAGGGCCTCCAAGCTAGCTGGGGCTGGACCACCTGCCCTTTCAGGAGACACTGCAGGAGGTGACCTTGTTCAGCCTGGAAAAGAGGTAGATTTGGGGATTCACCTGGCAGTTGCGTCCCCAGTACCTGTTAGGAGGTTAGCAAGAAGACAGAGGTTTGGTGCATGGAGGGATGATGGGAGGTAAGGGACAAACTTTGAAATAAGGGAGGTTCAGACTGGATGTAAGGAGAAAGTTTCCCCATGAGGACAGTCAGGCAGTGGAACAGGCTGCCTAGAGAGGTTATGCAGTCTTTGTCCTTGGAGACTGCCAAGACCTGACTGGATAAAACTCTGAGTAACCTGGTAACTAACGCTGTTCTGAGCAGGAAGTTGGACTTGAGACCTCCTGAGGCCCTTTCCAGCCTGAATTATCTGGTGAACTTGTTATTCTGTACACACTGTCACAACTCAAGGAGCCATTGGAAGCTGCTGTGTAGAAAAGCAAAACAACCAGCAAAAGCTCTGTGGATTAAAAGGGAGATACTTCTTTTAACTTCTCTTATTTACCAAACCTGAGTTTCTTCTTTAAAAACTTTTTTTTTTTCCTCCTAGTTTATATTACAGTAAAATTTATCATTAGACTGTGAACACCCTTTTGATGGTTTTGGTGTGATCATTTCAAGAAATCACAGGCAGATCCACCTCAAGGAACTGATTGTCATGGGGTTCTACAATATCTTAACAGAGATATAATGACTTACAATATTTTTCACTCCCATATATTCATAAGGGTCAACTACAGGGGGCTTGAGCGCTCCTTCTGCTCCTGCAATTGTGCAAGGGAATTATTACCAATAAAATGTTCCTTTAGAAAACAGCTATGAGATTCCCTATGCCAGGAGTACAGATAGAGGGGAGAACACGCTGTTTTGCTGAAACTGAGAGTGAAGGGCAGAAGTTTTCTTGTAGTTTCACTGCTTCAGTACACACGCCCATTAGCTTACTAGTCTTGCCAGAAATGAAACTATGCATCAGAACTTATTTTCACATACCCAAGCAGACCATTTATCTTACCTTTCATTTTTTGTGTAAGGTCCTCTGAGTATATAAATTTTTTCTTTCTGCAATGACTTATTATACATTTTCTTTTTACTGATAATGCAGCTTTCTTTTACAATACAGGAGATGAAGAGAAGCTTAATACATGTATCAGTGGCACTATATAACTTGATTGCTTGTGATTACAGGGGGAACTGACCTAATGAATCTGACAACCCCCGGCAGCATTACGCTCTGTGTTCTTGCTTCCTCACTTCAATGGCATATATGCTGCTTGCATGCCTGTAACGTAGTCTTCCTTCCTTAAGTCACAGGCAACCTATAGGACAAAGCTTTCTGCTGGATAAGATAAGAATATATTCACTCACTATTTTATTTTATGTTACTCAGAGTTAAAATACAACTTATGTGTTGTTGGTAAAATATATCTATTTTATATATGTGTAGGTAAAGTGCACACTGTCGATAAACTTTCATATGACCACCTTTCCTGTATGCTGTTTGCTCTGATCATGCAGTATTCAGCATCTGAATATGTTATGCTTTTATTTAATGATCTGGAAAAATGATGAGATAATACATTATTTTGAATAATTTATTAGTAATAATGGTTATGCAAAAAAATTGAATCTAAATATGTATGCTCGTTATTAATACATAGAACATGTACAAGATTTTCCCGCTGTGTTTAACTGACTCTTGTACTGTTTAAGATAATAGGCTTAGGTTTTGCTGGAGTTATCTTACATAACCTCAGTCATGTAATTAGGCATCTAGTCTAAGTAGTAAAAAAGGCTCAATCTGCAGTAGCTGGAGAGCAGGAAATAGGAAGAAAACAAATTGTTAGTTAATTATATTATTTATCAGTTTGTATAATGCGTAAGATATATAACCAATAAAAATATACAACATGCTATGTTTTATATATTCTGTACCTTACATTGTACATAATGTATATATGTAGTCGCATATGTATATCTGGATATGCAGCAATATGGACAGGAAGAGACAGTATGCCCTCTGGGGCACCCTCACATCAACTGTCTATCTGCAGAGAAGACGGTTTGCCTCCTCAAGGGTACAGTTTCACTGGCCATTGTCTCATTGACTATAGAGAAAGCCTGTATGCCCAACTTGTACAAGATGAACCTCAACATTAGTTTTCTGCTTATTCGCATGCAACATTTGTTTTCTAGGAGGCCTGCCTTAAAAGAATGGAAATTCATACTTCTGATACAAGTGATCATTTGCTCTGCCCCTAACCTGGTGCCACGGTAGAGGCACAATTGATTGTCTCAATGAGAAGTATAACATGTGATTGATATACAGAACTGTTCTTTCTTTAAATGATAAATTTATAGTTTGCAAGCAACATCTCAGAAGCAAACATGACAGATGGTAATAAATGTAAGTAGCCACTCTGAACCTGGATCTCATTATTTTTAAACTAATCTAGCAATGGCATACTGAGGAGCTGTTTTAAGGCTGCTCTTGCAATAAAGGAGAAAAACTAGTTCTTAAGACAGAAGAATTCCTTCTTAGCTACAAACTTTGCCTTTGTTACTGAGATTTTTTTAGTTTTCTTTCCTATCTGAAGAAGCCAATTCCTTACTGAGGAACAACTGTCTATCAATGGAATTATGCTGATTTCAACTGTCCAATGATCCTTTGGGGTGCTAGTAAGCATCTATGCTTCAGGAAGAGTTTTCAATCACAATAAACACCTAGCTTTTTGGCCCAGAAGGTTATTGTCACAATTAAACAGTTCTCATGGATAATCATCAAACATTTCATAAAAAACACAGTGGATTTTATTATTTTATTTGGTTCCATGATTCAATTACAGACCTCTTACCATAATCCTGCCTACTCAATAGTCCTTTCTTTCTCTCCATAACTTCCCAGAAGCAAATACTCTTATGAAGTTATTATAACTGGTAAATACTGACAGCAAATAGAAAGCTGCTCTGGGGTCATATTTGATCAACCATGATCCCAACAAAGAGGAAGACAGGCAAGAACACCAAGATGCCCCCATGGATGAACAAGGAGCTTCTCAGCAAAGTCAAACAAAAAAAGGAAGCCTACAGAGGGTGGAAGCAAGGGCAGGTAGCCTGGGAGGAATACAGAGAAACTGTCTGAGCAGCCAGGGATCAGGTTAGGAAAGCCAAAGCCCTGATAGAAATTAGTCTGGCCAGGGATGTCAAGGACAACAAGAAAAGCTTCTCTAGGTATGTCAGTGATAAAAGGAGGACGACGGAAAATGAATATGCAGCAATATGGACAGGAATGAAATGGCCGACCTGGTTACCCAGGATATGGAGAAGGCTGAGGTACTCAACAACTTCTTTGCCTCAGTCTTCACGGGCAAATGCTTGAGCCACACTGGCAGGGACTGGGAGAATGCAGAACCACCCACTGTAGGAGAAGATCAGGTTTGAGACCATCTAAGGAACCTGAAGGTGCACAAGTCCATGGGACCTGATGAGTTGCATCTGCGGATCTTGAGGGAACTGGCGGATGAAGTGGCCAGGCCACTCTCCATCATATTTCAGAAGTCCTGGCAGTCCGGCAAAGTTCCCACTGACTGGAAGAGGGGGAACATAACCCCCATTTTTAAGAAGGGAAAAAAGGAAGACCCAGGGAACAGCAGGATGGTCAGTCTCACCTCCGTGCCTGGCAAGATTATGGAGCAGACCCTCCTGGAGACTATGCTCAAGCACATGGAAAATAAGGAGGTGATTGGTGACAGCCAACATGGCTGCACTAAGGGCTAATTGTGCCTGACAAATTTGGTGGTCTTCTATGATGGGGTTACAGTGTTGGTGGATAAGGGAAGGGCAACTGACATCATCTACCTGGAGTTGTGCAAGGCATTTGACACTGTCCCGCATGACATCCTTGTCTCTAAATTGGAGAGACATGGATTCGATGGATGGACCACTCGGTGGATAAGGAATTGGCTGGATGGTCGCACTCAAAGAGTTGTGGTCAACGGCTCAATGTCCAAGTGGAGAACAGTGATGAGTGGCATTCCTCAGGGGCTGGTACTGGGACCGACAGTTTAACATCTTTGTCGGTGACATGGACAGTGGGATCAAGTGCATCCTCAGCAAGTTTGCCGACGACACCAAGCTGTGTGATGCGGTCGACATGCTGGAGGGAAGGGATTCCGTCCAGAGGGACCTTGACAGGCTGGAGAGGTGGGCCCGTGTGAACCGCATGAAGTTCAACAAGGCCAAGTGCAAGGTCCTGCACGTGGGTTGGCACAATCCCAAGCACGACTATAGGCTGGGCGAGGAATGGATTGAAAGCAGCCCCGAGGAGAAAGACATGGGGGTATTGATTGATGAGAAGCTCAACATGAGCGGGCAGTGTGCGCTTGCAGCACAGAAAGCCAACCGTGTCCTGGGCTGCATCAAAAGCAGCATGACCAGCGCATCGATGGAGGTGATCCTGCCCCTCTACTCTGCTCTTGTGAGACCCCACCTGGAGTACTGCATCCAGCTCTGGGGGCCCCAGTACAGGAGAGGCATGGAGCTGTTGGAGTGAGTCCAGAGGAGGGCCACAAAGCTGATCAGAGGGCTGGAGCACCTCTCCTATGAGGACAGGCTGAGAGAGTTGGGATTGTTCAGCTTGGAGAAGAGAAGGCTCCGGGGAGATCTAATTGCGGCCTTCCAGTACCTGAAGGGGCCTACAGGAAAGATGGTGAGGGACTGTTTATCAGGGAGTGTAGTGACAGGACAAGGGGTAACAGGTTCAAGCTGAAGGAGGGTCGATTTAGGTTAGATGTTAGAAAGAAATTCTTTACTGTCAGGGTGGTGAGGTACTGGAAGAGGTTGCCCAGAGAGGTTGCGGATGCCCCCTCCCTGGAAGCGTTCAAGGCCAGGCTGGATGGGGCTTTGGGCAACCTGGTCTAGTGGAGGGTGTCCCTGCCCATGGCAGGAGGGTTGGAACTAGATGATCTTTGAGGTCCCTTCCAACCCAAACCATTCTATGATTCTATGATTCTGTGATCTAACCAACACATTCTAAAAATAGCTACAGCCCCATCAGTAATACATGAAACTTTACTCTTCAACAAGCACCCAGTATTCCCCTCCAGTCATCCATGAATTTCAGCAATTTGCCATATAGCTTCCTCTTAATCACCCCAGCAGTTTTTCACATCCTTTTCAGTTAGCTTAACCTCAGGCCAGGTCCTAGTCATTGACCTAGACTTTTTCTTGCAGCCCTGACAGTTACTCAGGTAACAGAAAACATCTTTCGATACACCTTTAGGATGTTTAAATTCAGCTATGACAGTGCATTTAACTTCAACAAGTTATGGTGTTTCTTCCATACAGAGCGTCATCCTGGAAGAAACTAATAGTGGGTGGATAACAGTCATCAATCCTGGATGTGGAAGAGAAGTGGTATGAGAGTACGCGGATAGAGTCTGATATTATAGATCGTAAGTCACACCCAGAGCTGAAGAGGCATTGATCCTTCAGATAAGGCTTTGCCGTTCCTAGGACTACCTTAAATAATAAAAGGAGATCATATGATCCAGAAACTCTAAACTATGAATTCTTGCAGTGTACAGATTTGCAAGCCCTCTTTTCTAAATATCTCCCATTCTTATCACTAACAGACCCATTATACAAAGTAAATCTTAATCAGGATGTGCATGCACACATAGTGACTTTAATTTCTATAGTAGCTGAGTGCCCCTTTTCAGCCAAATTTCAGGAAAAGAAAAATACTACAAAGTTTAGGCTCAGTGGAAAGGAGATAATAAAAAACTAATGACACATTAGATCAAAAAAGATGATTCTAATTTCTATGAATGGATATAGAGAGAGGCCCAAGGAGACAGTGATACCATGAGAAAGATTAATTTCTGTAACTTCCAATAACTTCTGAGAAATTAACATCCCTAAATATAGAAACATGAACATCAAAGAAGAATCTTTCATGCTTTCAACTGTGAGGGGGGGGAAAAAAAAAAAAAAGAAAAAAAGAAAAAGATTTAAAAATAGACATCTGAGTGCCAGGAAAAAAAAAATATTTAAAATCAAATAGTTACAGTGTATATACCCACCTCCATGTTTGATATATAAGTGCTTTCAGATAGGTACAAAATTCTACTTTTAATAAAGATGTTCATAACTACATTAATTGGGAGATTTACTTTCCCAGAGTTGTAAAGCTATTGTAACAACAATCTACAAGCTGAGCTCTGTTTGAAAACATTGTTTTGGCAGCCACTTAGCTTGATTTAAGGCTCTTTAATATAAAACTAGCTGTAGTATCTTCTACAAATCAGAACAAATATTCTCACACAAGTAGTCTAGTCATGGAAAAACTTCAAATTGCTAATTCTAGCAACTAGAACACACAATTTACAATACATATGATGAAAAAAGAATTTACTTGTGAACATCTGAAATCTTGGTTGGCAGCCATAAAAAGGCAGCTCCATTGAGAACTTACTCCAGGCAGTGCACAGAAATATACAGCAGTAAAGTATCGTAGTGCCAGATCACTTATTTTGCTTACATAGTGGCTGTTCCAGTTGCTACAACCAGGAGACAGAGAGGATGATCTAGCTGTGTAGTAGGCATTTCTCTCTCAGGAACAGTAAATGGGATCTACCCCTACGATCTTGCCCTCACAGCTGCATCACCAGAAAGCCTTCGTCTCTGAAAGGATCTTCCAGTTCTATCCCCCACCTCACACTTCTTCCCTTCTCCTTTCCTTCTTACTTCCCCAGTAGGAGGATTTAGTCCCTGTGGGTTACTCTGGGTCCCAGGATGGCAAATGGCATTGCTGACCTGGAGAAGATGAGGGGCAGATTTCAGTCTCTAGTCTGGAGAAACATTTGAGTTCAAATCTCACCTTCTAGGCAGGTGCATCCATCATGACTTTTTATTCTGAAAGGAGTAACAGCAAACCCACTTCTTTTTCTTCTAGACAGTGGGACACTCTATACCATCCCTAAGGTGACTGACTCCCTGCTGTTATTCTACATAGACAGGATTTCTAATGTGTAGCTCTGAATCAGGCATGGCAGTACCAGAGAAGGATGCTATTGTTCTCTCTCACTCATTCTCAAAGCACATCTGAGAAGATGTGTTTTTTCTGTATTGGTCTTCAGAGGTACCTCTGTCTCTGCATTGACTGCCATCAGATGTATTTAAAATATGTTTATATTTTCAGCTTTTAGCAAGCTTTTGTCCAAATCTACTTTTGCTGCACTTATACTGGCGTTATGATTACCTTGCCAGAATACCTGCTCTATCATGTTTTCTTCATCTGAGCACAACTTCCATTTGCTTCTATTAACCTCTTTCTTTTACTGAGACATTTAATCATTCTGACTGTTTATTTGTCCCTTTTGGAGGACATTTGATGACACAATAGGACAAGTGGTAATGGCTTTAAGCTGAAGGAAGATCGATTTAGATGAGATGTTAGGAAGAAATTTTTTGCTATGAAAGTGGTGAGGCACTGAACAGGTTGCCCAGAGGGGTTGTGGATGCCCCATCCCTGGAAGTGTTCAAGGCCAGGTTGGATGAGGCTTTGGGCAACGTGGTCTAGTGCAGGGTGTCCCTGCCCATGGCAGGGGGGTTGGAACTAGATGATCTTTGAGGTCCCTTCCAACTCAAACCATTCTGTGATTCTATGATTCTGTGATTTCTGTTTGCTAATATTACTGCTATTTTAAACAGTCTCCAGTGCACGTATGTCACTAATTCAACTTACCTTTTGCATTTCCTTTTAACTAGCCTCCTCATTTTTGTGTAGTTCCCATTTTCTACAGTTCAAAGATATAGTAAGTGCTGTTGCCTCCTATAAGGAGTTTGAGATTGAATAAATCTGCTTTAGGACTAACTCTATTGTTGATTCTCTTTTGGTTCTCTGAAATATTCAGTGTGGAAATATACTGTATTGGAGAAACGTATGTAAACGATTCAAAGCCCTTCAAAATGCAAGGGTTTAGCAACAAGCCTTTTCATATTATTTTAGATTTTATCATTCCAATCTTCCTTTTTAAACAACTTAGGCATTTGACTGTGGTGCCCAGAGTAGCATGGTCTCTTCTGCAAGCCCCAGTTTCCTCTGCGGTCAATAAAGACCAAGTGCCAACGTCTGAGAAAATTAACATCTTAAGTGAGCTGAATAGTCTTCTGAAGATGGTAAGCCTTTTTTGTTGACTGTGTAAGGACCCTAGAGAGAGCATGTTCTTAATTTAGTCACTATGGTTAAGTATGTAAGCTTATGTGGCATGAACCCAGGCCTAACATCACAGATTTTAGATAGATAGAAAGCAAATATGGAAAGTGACTTCAGCTGCCAAAAGTATTTTAGCCATTTTAAAGTATTAGTTTGAACATATAACCTACCCACAATACAAATAAGATAGAATTATATTTAAACTAGATTTCTGTACCATTGATGTTAGTAGTTTCACAGTCAGATGATCAGTGTTTAGATGATGCATGTGAAATTTACCTAGTTACATTTAATATCACTATCTTTTGTTGTATTTATTTAAGATATACCATGACACAGTCCAAGTAAGGTTCAAAATATACAAGACTAACACCTTCTGAATCAACCTTGTATACAGCTTGAATGCATTTGTGAAACACTGCTCAGAAAAAAATAGTTTTGCATTAAACAATATTGCACTAGTCAGATGTAAAATATTATAAAAAATATAACAGTTGTGATGTGATGGCAGAATGAACAATGAAGAATTTTTATACCTGAGGCAAGTTAGTGAAGGAAATAGGTACTGTTGCACAAACCCTACCTGTCTGTAATTATTATATTTATTGTATTACTATTTGTAGTCTATTTGGAATCAGTAACATAATGTTTCCAGATATTGGGTTTTCTTTAGATTTATTTTCATACCTCTTTAGAGAAGCACAGGTAGAAAAAAGATGCTAAAAATTTGCTATGGAATGTCTAGCTCACTAAACATTTTGTCACAGGATAAAACACTTCAGGATGTTCAGATCCTATTTTGCAAAAAAACTAAAGAAGAAAGATTATATTCAGGTTGGCTTGATGTTCCAAAAGATAGATGGAGAGCAAGCTGGATAAATTTCCACTAAAAGGAAAGCCAAATAGAACACTGCAATGTTTTAAACAATTTTGAACTTTTACAGGTCATTTATGGTTTGTCCTGATCATTCCAGAATGGAATAGCAGTGCACATACAGGGTCGGCACTGGTGCTCTCAAATGTGTTCACTCCTGGCAGGTCCATGGTGGAAGTTACACTCTGAGAGGCCACCAAGACAGCCCCAGACACAGCACCTGTGTCAGGCTCTCGGCAGTTAGCCCCAATGCCTGTGATGTGCAGTGCATGCTTAGTGCCAGCAACAAGTGTGAGCTTGCTTGCTATCAAATATGCAAAGAACACCCATGGTCCTGGGACCACAGAGGAGCACAGAAATTAAACCCCAGCTCTTCTTTACAACCAGACTGATCACTAGCACACATGTACGCATTGAGTCAACCACAAGACTTTCTTCTTGCTGCACTGTGGTGAAGTATAAATACTAATGGTTTATGGATTTATTGTTAATTTTTCAGATAAAGATATATGCGTAATTTAACATTAAGGTCTTTGTCTTAATATTTAACATTGGTTTCTCTGTCTTTTAACATTTTCTTTTTCTTTCATTCTTGGAGCAAGTAGAGATCTCCAGAAAGAAGAAGAAGATTTTATTTAGTCCTCAGTAGTTCACATTTCATTCTTCCAGAATAGTCACTTTATAATAGAGTAATCACAGTGTAAATGTCAACAGAGAGACTGTTTAAACATTTCAAGATGGAGGACACATTTCAAGTTGGAGGACAAGGACAAAGATGTACAATTGCACAAAGATTTGCAAAGGTTCAATAAAAAAAATCCATCACAGTTAAAAAAATAGTAAAACATAGAAATACCGGTAAAAAAAAAATCTTAAAAAAACTTTTCCCATTGAAACGAGAAAAATAGAAATTGCTGTGAAAACTAGGGCAAATGAAATAGTAAAACTGCCAAAGATTTTTTGAGAAGCAACCAAAAGCAAAAGGCCATCCAGTACACTTTTAAAATCAAATGCAGTTTTAAAACAAAATGAATAAGAGATAAAAGGAGATCCTAAGGAAAAGTCATCTATGTGTCCTCTATTTCTTCTTTTCTTATTTGAAGTATTGGTAAATGGCCATTCTTGTGTGCAGAAAAATCAGGCTAAATAGACCTTTACCCAGGCCCATTGTGGTCGGTTTTGAATCATAGAGCTGAATTGGATCAATATGTGGCAAAGTTCTTAACGCAGCCTGAAAAAAATCTGCACAATAAAAAAAAGTTAGATCTCTATTTCTCATTTGAATCTAGAAAAACAGAGCAAGCAGGCAGAAACCTCAGAATAGAGCATCTCAATGTTAATAAGCTGAATTAAAAAAAAAAAAAAAGAAACACAAAAAACTAATCGGAGTGAGGACAAACTGCCAAATTGGAGGGCTGTGCATCCCAACACCAGCTTGAGCACCCAGCAAATCAAAGTAGCCTAACTCAGAGAAGTAGCTCTGGCCTGGTAACATCTTAATAACTTTACTGAGAGCACAACAAATTGTGTTTATAGAACAGCAGAGCCAGCAAAACATGTTCTAGAATCCCTGAGTGAGGAACTAGCCTTTATCATCATACAGTTGTTAGATCGATCTCCAAGTTAAAAAGTGCATTTGCTTAAGAAATCAGTTTGCTTGCATTATCATAAAAACAATGCCTCTTTTCTTAGAATATGCTCATTTTGACCGAGTAGTTTAATGGCTCAGAGGGTTTTGAATACTTAATTGAATGAATATTTCATACAAGTTCCCTGTGGTACAATAATTTTCCCTGATAGCTACCAAATCTCCAAAGTGAATGCTCAGTTTTTTACAGATGTGCAGAGCAGGTAAAACATGCTATTGACATGTTTTTAAAAAATGTTTAACTAATGTCTCTTTCAGGACTTCTCAATTATTTTTTCATGTAAAATGCTTTTAAATAATCTGATTAAACATAACATTTTGCATATTATTTTTTTCCGCTAAAGTATACATTTCTGCATAAAAATTCTGTTTTAGAATAATCCTTAAAACTTTACACCTATTGGAATTGTTCAGATATCCAGTCCATTAAGTTTGCCACAGTTGTTATTGTAATCTATTTTTTAAAAGAAGCAGTGAGTATAATACAGTTTGGGCATTATGTACATTAAATTGATAAAGAGTACTGAGATGAGTTCCTTATCTTATGTTGAAGAAAACATGATCTTCTATCCATTTTGGTCCAGTTCTTATTCAAACAGTTAGGAGACTGTGTGATTGGCATTGCTCCTTTAAGCAAAAGTATAATTTTAAGTATTATTTTAGGCCCTCAAATATGTACATGTATACATGTTTGTATGTTCACTTAGCTCTTCTTCTGCTAAACACGGGCGATATAGAACATATTCAGTAAACCAGCATCATCTTCTTAATATATTGTAACACCTGCTGCACTGTTTCAGACTGTTCTTGTGACAAGTTAAATGCCACTCTTCAAATTTGTTCCTTAATCAGTTCTGGAAACAGCTAATGGCAGTACAATTCATTGCTACAAATAAAATACATTTCCATTAACAGAGAAAAATTGTTGAGATTTAGTTATGTCACATGAAGATTTAGTTATGTCACATGAAGATATCAGCATCCAGCTTATGTTCAGAAATGGTTTTCATGTGAATGTTGTGTTTGCAAAAGCTCAGGTGTTTGAAAGGTGTAGTGGAAGCTAAGTTCAGAAACTCAGATACAAATTAGCTGCTACCTAGTTATGTTTTCCGTATCTTATCTTCAGTGAAATTGTTTGGGGTTGTGCGGTATTTGTAAGGACAGCACCGGTTCTTGGAGCTGACATAGATACCAAATGCTTTGATCACAACACGTGCCTGTAGTACAGTTAGTGCAGCCAAAGGAAACCATGGATTGACATAGGCAATGTGGGTTTAGGAGATCAAGAACAAGAACCTTCCAACACCAGCTCTTTGGCGTCCTTGGCTTTCCCGTTTGAAGCAATTGAATGCTGCATGCCAACTATTTTCTTCACGAGCATTTTCTTCATGGAGGTTTCTGTCCACCAGGGAGGGAAATGTGTCTGGGACTTAAACAAATCTGTGCTCCAACAATCCGGATAAGACGTGATAGCATACTTCTCTGTCTTTTAAATACTGGTGAATTCAAGCCCTCACCCAAGTAATAGAGTATGAATGTACAGAAATTTACATCTGTATTTTCCACCATGTACAAGAAATCCTGGGAAAAGTGGGGAGACAGATGAAGTTAATGTATGCATTTGCATGTTTGTATATCTGTATATATGTGTTTGATTATGTAAGTAACTTGCTTATACAAATCAAAGTTACCTTTTTTCTCACTTGAACATAACCTTCATTTAAAGGGCATTCTATCTTTTAAATTTACAAATGTTCTTATGTGCTATTAAGACACTTGAGTTGTAAAAAAAACCCAGAAGTGAAAGTAATTGTCATTTTCATGCATCAGATTTCAGCTTTGATCTGCTGGTTTAAGCTTTAAAATTTAAAGGAAATACAAAATAAAACTTCTGATCAGGTCAGAGTGTTTGACAGGGAATGCAATATACTCAAACTAAAGATATGAGTGGAAGCAAAGTGTAAAACAAACGCTTTCAGTTAGGAAGCTGAAGAAATGGAAGTGTATATAAAATAGCTAAACATCTGAAAAAGGAATCAAAACCTGCAGTCCAGTCAAAACCTGAGTTCAAACTGTTGATGACATTATGTAGAGGCTGAAAACAGTGACAATGCTATAGAGCTTCCCTGAATTCTTGTCACAAAAGAATTGCCTGATAAGACTGGAGCAGGGAGATAAGTGCATAAAGCTGAATAAGACATGGTAGTGACAGAAAAGCAGAAACTAGAAATTAATAGTTAATGCCTGAGGGACAGTCCAATGCTTATTTGGAAGATTAATTATCTGAGAAGAAAGACTGAATGAATATGCAGACACCTCAAAGCAGGCAGTAACAAAGAAGAAAGTGAGAGAAGGAAGTGATGCACTGGCCAGCTTGGTAGAAGAGGGTTCTCCACGTAAGCAAGTTTCGAAACAGCAAATAAATTTAATGTGTATGAAATACTGCTGTGCACTTTTTTCTCCACCTCCTCATGACTGTTTTACAGAATCACATTTAAGAGCCTAGAAAAGATTTTTTCATCGCATTCACTGTGCAATACTAAGCCATTCCTTGTGTGGTACTAAGAGGCAGTAGGCATCACCACACACCTCTACGTGGCAGAAGCAAGCAGCTGGGTGTTAACGGCAGCATATCAGCAGCTGATCAGTAATGAGAAGCTCCCCAGAGTACCTGCTTCCCAGCACTGTAAATGCAGCAATTTGCATGTTGCTCAATTAATATGTCATTCCTTATTTATGTTCACAGTCTTTACATATTTTACATCCATGACTGATGATGTAGATACAACAGTACAATAAACACATTATAAATACCAGATGGGTGGGTGGGTAAGATTAGATTATCGTTGCTGTCATCGCCATCACAGATCAACCAGATACAGTCTGATCAAACAAAAAATCCACTTCCACTTAATTAGCATATCCTCACTGTACTGTAGTTTATTTGGAGGTACTGTCCCCTGGCACAATTTATTAAGATGAAATGCTATGATGAAATGCTATGAGTGCAGGCTTCATCTGCTCTTCTCTTAGTATGCTTCCTATGACAGTCAGACAGACATCATTGGTATTTTTTGTTTGTCCCCAGTCTGTGACTGAATCAAAATCTATCAAAATCCTGATCTCAATGACAGCTTTCATCAATACAACCCCCTTCCCCCCCAAAAAACCCCAAACCCCAACAAAAAACCCAACCAATCCAAACACTAAATAGGCAAACAAACTCTAGCTTAATCTAAGACACTTAGAGATTTGAAAAACCTCTCTTGGCCCATTAGAAGGAAGACTTCAATATTTAAGTATCTTTCTGGCAGAGCTAATGACCCAAGCCTTCCATGATTATGCTAGGTAACATGCTAAATCTTTTCTGGGGTCCCACAAAGAAGCCAGTAATTTCAGTACCTGTACTTCTTGTTATAAATTAATTGTCTTCTGCTAGATTCCTGCTGGATGACTAACCAAATCAAAGGAGAGCATGGTAATAACATGCAAAGCTGTGTATGAAAGCCTTAATAAAATTATATCAGGTTCTAGCACTAGGGTATGCTATACTTGCTAATCTAAATCTTGGCAAATGTTCTAAAAACTTGGCCATAATGTACAATCATTTCTCAGGATATGTCATAATTTTTTTCCCGTGCAACCTGGGTTTTTTTTAAACTCTATGGCTAGTGGTATAAGCTAGGCATATATTTTCTTTAATAGAGATTTATGTGGTTTCTCTAATGCTTCAATCTTTACTTCCATGGTTTTCTCTCTATTGCATCTTCCTGTTAGAAACCTGTCAACCTGTCTCATTCATTTCATTCTCACATTGCCTGTGATGTGTATGTTTAACAAATTGGATGTATGGGAGCGAGATATCTCCTCAGAAAGGGTTGAAGAGAGCTTTCATATCAGGCAGATGATTGTTTCTGTCTCTGTGGTTACAAATATACACCCTCCATATTCTACTAATACATCTAGATAATGTATCTGGTTCATACGAAATGATGCAGTAAATTTTTCTCAAATATTCTAGGAAACTTTCCAATTTTACCCCTTTCTCTTTCTATCATAAATATTGATGTATCAACTTGTCTGAACCGCAGACCTACCCTGAGCTAAAATTGTCAAGCCACATGAGCCCATTTAATTGAGGATTTCTGCATTTAATGGTATAATTTTTGCTTTGTACTCATTCTGTGTGTATTATAATGCATTTTATACTGTGTGTGTATTTGTGTAAATATGTTGTTTAGATGTATTTCAGAACTGTCTACCTCTTCACCAGACACCTATATATGACCTATTTTTCTCTGAGCAAATGCTGAGGTGAGGATTTGATTCTCTGAATACTGAGCATGTGCCAGGCTAGCAATTTAATGCTAGATGCAGTGGACTCAATCAGAGCATCAGCTGTACGCTATTCAATTGATTAAGCAGGGGTTGCACCCTTCTCACTAGAAATCAATAGAGAGAAAAATGTGTGGAGAAAGGCAGCAATATTATGTCCATAGCAATGTGAAACCCAGTGAAATGTACAAGGAGCCATCACCAGAAAAAAGAATCGTATTTTTAACATTCTGGGGAAAATACTTTCTTTCTGTTGTAGTTCTAGAGTACTGAAGGTGCTGAGGCTCTAATAAAAAAGTAGAGCTTTTAGATTTTCTAGGGAAGATGTAGTGTGAAACATCTTCAATATTTACATCTGCAAAGCCAGCAAGAGAGCTCTACTGTAAAACTGCCCCAGGTAACTTTTCCACTGTGCACACAACTGTTCATAGGCTTAAAGAGATAGATGTATAACTACCATGTGTTTGGTAAAGCTGCTTCAAGGGAGCATTAATAAAATAAATATCAGCTCCTACAGAGAAAGGTAGGTTCCTGCTGCAGTTACAAAACAAAAGGATACTTACTGAGTAAACGTACTTCTTCAGCAGTTCGACATAATATACCTTGGCTTTACTAAGTACAGAAACCCCCTAAGGCTGCTGAGCGAAGCGATATGACGCTCCTTAGTACTGCTGAAAGGGAACCTAT
Source organism: Grus americana (assembly GCF_028858705.1). Lineage (NCBI taxonomy): Eukaryota > Metazoa > Chordata > Aves > Gruiformes > Gruidae > Grus > Grus americana. The sequence goes on along the minus strand of NC_072852.1, from coordinate 31,683,686 downwards.
GGGGTAATCAGCAGTTCCACCTACACACTATGTTGATGGCCCTTGCCTAATCCAGGATATGTTTATTCCCCTAACTGGATGCCCAAATGTCAAAACCCAGATGTAATGAGATCTGATTTTTCTTCCTGTGAAATCCAAATACCCAAGGTTTGAGAAAAAGAGGAGGATGAGAGCTAGAAAACTCAATCTTCTATTCTCTCCCTAATACATTTTCAGTCATGCTCAGTTATCCAGTCCTGTCTCTACACACAGCAATTGGTAACTGTTGTGATACTGCTCATATATTAGGTAAGTTAGTAGCAGAGCCTCAGGCTTTTTCAACATAAATATTGATTTGAAGCTGAGATAACCACATATGATAAGCTTAGGAGCCTTTCTAAAACCTCTTCATAACTGGAAAAAAAAAATAATTATAGTACCTGCTACCATACGAAACAGTAAATTACAACTTTGCTGTGCCTTGGCCTTTCCAGTTCTGCTTTCATAGCATTTTTCAATCAGTTGTACAAATTCTTATTTTTATTAGATTTTTCAATGGTATTTTTTATGATGACAGAATCACAGAATCACAGATTGGTAGGGGTTGGAAGGGACCTCTGGAGATCATCTAGTCCAGCCCCCCTGCTACAGAAGGATCACCTAGAGCAGGTTGCACAGGATCACGTCCAGGCGGGTTTTTGGTATCTCCAGAGAAGGAGACTCCACAACCTCTCTGGGCAGCCTGTTCCAGTGCTCTGTCACCCTCAGAGTAAAGAAGTTTTTCCTCATGTTCAGATGGAACTTGCTGTGTTCCAGTTTGTGCCCGTTGCCCCTTGTCCTGTTGCTGGGCACCACTGGAAAGAGTCTGGCCCCATCCTCTTGACATCTGCCCTTTAGGTATTTATGAGCGTTGATAAGATAAATACGTGAAACTACCACAATGAAGTCCTCTTTCTCTCGCTCTTTTTTCACAGATATCTTTTTTTTCCCTCCCCAAAAGCAGACAATAAACAGAGAAAAACTCATGCACCGAATTTGTTGTCTCTCTTCTCATTCCAAAATTCAAAAAGTATGGAATAGCATTAGACTATGAATTCTCTTTCTTTTATGCTCTTTTTCATTACACATCTCCTTCAGATAAATCCTTTTCTCTATGCCAACTATATACACGTGTATGAAATTTTTAACGGATGTGATAACGACCTTAATTTCAATAACATATATACATATATTAATGATAAGGCAGCAGATACTGCCCTAACACTTGCTAACTCAGCATAGAAAAATGAAATCATAGGTAAGAAATGAAACTTTATCTTATCCACAGCAGCACACTACACAAACGCTCATTAAATAAATAAATAAATAAATAACCCCTCTAACAAAAAAGAATAGAAATAAGCTCTCTCGACTCAAAAAACGTGGGTTTTTTTTGAGTTATTAGAAGGTAATGTACACTGCATGAAAATAATGCAGTTATCTCACTGTCTCCCCAAACTCCTGCTGTTTTATTAAATCCTTCAAGTATATGATACAACCTTGGCTTCAAACAGGAGACTCATAGATTTTGCTGGGAATAAAATCTACTAATTTTGAACATAATATGATGAGAGCAATATGTCTAATTGCATTTACTTTGAACATTATAAATGGGCTGTTAGAACAGTACTGAAGTTTAAATCCAGCAATCTGTCATAAGCTTTAGTGAGAATGGTTATGGGGGTTATATTCCTTTTTTTTATACACACTGTTGTGAATTGTAGGCAGTACTAAATTAATTTCTTTAGTTTTACCTCTTTCACCCTCATTTCATACTGCATTTATATGCTTTCATCTAACAAAAAGGTGAGCAGCTAAAAGCTCCTGCCCTTATTTGTTAGTTGCAGTCCAGAAAGATCCCAAACGTTTTGAATTCTTGTAGTTTCTTTTGAAATAAATGCCTTTAAACCATCTTCAGCATCTCGACAAAAGAATGGTGTAAGGAAATACATCAGAGCACTTCTACTACACTTTGTGCCCAGTTCCTAGGGGTAGTGCGCTAAGTGAGAAGGTGGAGAATGAGGCTGTTCAACATGGGTAATGGCATTGGACTTCGGCTATGATTTTGCTACCCTGACCCCCAGCATAAGTGATCACGGAATACAATTAGAAGTGGCAGGATTAGGCTTTTAATGTCTGTAGAGCTCTTTGAAGATCAGCGTTCACCACGGCTGTCTTCTACTGATTGCAAGAGTCCTATTAAAGTATAACCAGAGATTGAAAACAGTTTGTGTTTTTGCCCCTGGTCAAATAGTGCCATAATCCTGAGAAGAGAAATGTCTAATGTCTTTCAAATATTAGCCTGGAAGTAATAGCACTTCTGTTAACTTTATTAATTTTTACTAGTTAAGCGTGCGCTTTCCCCAACTCAGTACAACAGATTTTTTGCATAGCATTTAAAATAAAGATCTGCCTGCAACTGCTCATATAAAGAATTGATTTTGCAAGTTGGAATTCTCCCCAATACTCTGTAAGCATATTCCTCTCATCCTCCAGCTTTCCCAGGTGCTTCATCTGCAAGTAGAAGTGCATGACTCCCAGCAGCAGCACTTGGACAGCAAGCGAATTTAACAGCTTGCCGCTACCTAAACCAGGAGATCTTACTCCTCCTCCCTTTTCTCCTCCTTTTTCTCTGTTCCACACCTCTGCTCTTATTTTATGAGTCTGGTGCTTGTCAGATTCCCCTGAGAGATAATCTATTGAAAAAGGGAAGAAGGGAAGAAGGAAAGTTTTTTCTCCAAACTTTCACACACTCACTAACCACTACAGACTTTGGATCGGGCCCAGAAAATAGGGCATCATTAGACTAAACATGAATGAGTCTCTAATAATGAAAAATAAAAATCTCTTACTTGAAAAAGACCTTTACTAAAGGTTTATACATGTGCCAATAACTTCAACAACTATTACTTTTTTAATTTAAATTCTTTTCTTTTCCTTGGTTTTGTTTTGTTTCAGAGGATATAAAAATAAATCTCTTGGCACTAAGTGTCTTCATTGTGTGTATATCCTTTCAGTTTAAGAACTATATGGCTAAATGATTGAGGTCATAAACCTCAAACACTACTGCATATAAATTCATACTAAACACAAACGTTCAAAAATTAGTTTGAACGATATTGTCAAAGTTTTTAGCTGAAACATGGGCTACAGGACATATTTAAAGAATTCAAGATGCTGGCAAATACAGTGGAAACTTGGAAGTTGCCAGTGATTACAGATTGAAACAAAGTGCACTTTAGGACAATGAACATTATGCAGCAGTAGAAACAAATATAACTAAAACATTTTAAAAAATGTTTTATGCTCTAAAAGGCATTTGAAAGTCATCTACACATGGTTTCTCGAGATATATTTCTGAAAAGGTAAATAACTAATTAAACATACCTGTAAACAAGACCAATAACTGACATTATTATGTAGTGGTTAGTAAGGTATGATTAAAAATCTAGATTCCAAGCTTCATTTCCTGGCTAGTTCACTGACTTTGTGTGAGATGTTTGCTTTGGTTCAGCTTATTTAACCCTAAAGCAGGATAATAATAGTTCCCAGGGCATAGTGCTTCAGAGCATAGTATGGGGAATTAACTAATTGACATGTGTGTGGTGTGTTACATTCCTTGAAAGCGTACAATATACTGTTAATGTGATATATTATTTTACTGAGGCATTCCATTGACTGATGGCAGGATGCACAGCCTTGAAGAGCTCTTCAAATCAATGTCTCTCCTGAGCAATGAAGTGGCAGCAGTGATCATAAATATCTTTTTTTTATCTCCACTTGGCAAAATAATTATGCATTTTCCTTTCACATGTAGATCCAATCATTATGATTGAGATCTTTATTATTTTTAGAGTGGGTGGCTCCAATAGTCATTGGCTTAGGTTTACACACAACAGTTAAAGGCATGGTATAATAGGCAAAATCAGCACTGTGGTGTTCAGCGCGCAGGATACCAGACACCGATTATGAGAAGGTTCAACTTTTCCCCTGAACTACAGTCAAGAATATTAAGATCAAGTAAAAAAATACAGATACCAGAATAGGTCAAAACTTTGGAAGTACTCCTGATTTCTCTTTGCTTGGAGCAGTGGTAGTTTACTCGTGCAGCTTTTTATACAGCAAATTCTGCCTACTTGATGTTTAGTAAAAGAGGGCTGTTGACATGGGCCTTTTTCAAAGCCACATACTGATCTTTTGGCCAATGAATGCTGTAACACTCCAAATAAACAAGAACACTCTAAACAAGTATCTCCAAAAAATAGTATATTTGAAATATACCTAAACTGCACAGTGCAGGGGAGTGTTGTAATACCCCAGATGTTACCAGGTTCTTTGACTCTGGTATGGAATTAGCTCTGGACAGATTTATTTGTGGAACAGAGACTTTGAAACTAAAACCCTACAAATAGCTCCTTAGTATGCACAGAATGATTCTGATACTTAAATTGTCTTTGATAAGGGAGTTTAGGTGGCTCCATGAGGTAGCAATATGCAGTGATGATAAGCTTCTGGACGAAACCAATATTTGAGGCCTTACATTTTAGGCCTTATATTAGGATGTATGATCTAGTACCGCATATGTAGAAATTACAATATCTACATATCTGCATATTGTGAGATAAAGTTCACTAAATTTTCGCAGTGTCCCTTACTGAAATTTTAGGCATGTAGACAGTCTGCTACTTCAAAAAATGTGTTTAATTCTGTGGTATAATGCCTACTAATACAATCCTAATGTTACCATTCAATAGCTGTTTGCTTATAATATTCAACATTATGTTCTTAGGCTAAATGTACCTCATACTCTAATCAGGTAGGTCACCTCATTTTTCAAAGCAAGTTCGCTTTTATTAACTCATCACTTACTTCACTTAAAAAGGAGAAATAAAAAAGGGGTTAGGATCTCTAATACTAATTTCCTATGTAATCACATCTTTGCACAGGCCAGTTTGAAGCCACATTGGCCGGAGCCAAAAGAAAAAGTTTTGGAATAAACATGGGACTCCAACAAAACCCAAATAACTCCATTCATTCTATGAGCCTGAGAAACTCTGAGCTGCTGTGCGCCTCCAGATTCTGTTGCATTACATCCTGAGGGGACTCAGTCATCATCTTCTTTTTACAGTTACTGCTCCACATTGTGGACTGTAAGCTATTCTTTCTGTCCTTTCAATGCCATGTTTGAAAATGTCCAAGACTACCTGAGAGTAATAACATTTTTCTAAGGTAGCAAGTAATGGAGTCAGGTTTGCTACACACACACATTCTCTCTTCTTTGCCCAATGGGATATAGATTACTTTCAGCACACCAGCTAGAGCAGAAAGGACAAAGGGGGCTCCCTGCCTTGCCCAGAAAAGCCTGGAAGAAAAGGCACAGCAGAACTGATGTGCAGATGCACAGAAATGTGGGTGTCTGAAGGAGTCAGTACCTGAGTGCTCCTCAGCAGGCGACTGTCCACCAATGGGTGCACAATTAATCTAAGCAGTCATATGTTTATCTGTAACACTGGAGTGAAATACAATTAAAAGAATGCTTTGAACCATAAAGAAAAACATAAAAATTAGCTTACCGCTTATTCAAGTACTTACTAAAAATATCAGAGAGAAGGGTTTTCAGACAATTCATCACTAGAAAATTGGCTGTCAGTGAATACAATAATCTCTTTCAACAAGAACAATGTACTTATTAAAAAGTGTAAATTGCTTCTAACTGACACAATTTTATCCATGTTGGTTTGAAAATACTAATCTTTCATGAGCACTTTTCTAACAATTACAAAATTACCTTTACATAATATATTCAAGACTACAAAGACTTTCAAAAGAAACATTTTAAAATTTGTTTTTAATTGAAAATATATATTGAACTTATAGAAGACAGTACTTCCTCCAAGATGTAGAACTCACAACATGCATTAATCCTTTCTGTATGTGGTCCCTGCTTTATGAATTGAAAGATCTTTACTTAATTGTTCAAAATCTATATTAAAACAATTAACATGACTTGTATAAAATGGTAATCTCTTCCAGTGTAAATTGACTCCTGGGAGGAAAACAAGAAAGATCTAAAATAATAGAAATTCTTCCATCACATTTTCCCCCAGCCACATGGGACAGGAGAGACAGAAGCAACCATGGGTGAAGCCAGCACTCAGGAGTGGGAGATGGTCTCCAACAGTAGCTGAAACTATCAGGAGCAGCAGGGACGATCCAGACTCATCTGGGATCCTACTGTCCCTCCACAGCTGCCACCCACAAATGAAAGCAGGGGCTTGCCGTTGGCAACTGAATCTGCAAGTCAGTTTCCTTCCGCTGCTTTCCTTCCACTGCTTTCCTCTTCTCTTCCTGGGTTAGTCTCCGTTCCTTAGGACGGTCTTTGTGTTGCCCCCTCCTGCATGCACAATTAGTTGTGATTCACAAAGCATTCATAAGATACTTCAGTCTTACCCAAGAGATAAAACCAATTCTGAACTAGAGGTACAGTCTTGTCATGTATTTCTTTGTAAAGAAAAAAATAGCATTTAATTGCAGCTGTAGTTAAGACTTATTGTGTTTATAGCCCTTGGACCACTTTGGGACTTGAATGCACAGATCTGGGATGATGCTGAGCTGCTCACTCCATGGTATCTCCTTTCTTTGGGGAAGTCCAATCTTTCTAGTAGTGGTACATCTAGTAAATCTGTACTAGTTATAGCTCTGCACAGTACCTGTTCCTAGGGTAGATCTCCCTAAGCAGACTGCTGTGTGTCCTTGCAATTTCTGCTCTTGTCAGTGAAACTGTTTTTACGCACATACGTAAGTTAAGGTTTGGTCACTATTTATTCATCACATTATCTTGTCTTCTGTCTTTTGGCTTCTTTCTTATCATGCTAAATTTGAACTTTTAGTATTACGTTTATGTGCTTAATAGCCAGCACAATAGGTGAGATTTCTAAGCACTACCAGAGTAAAAACGAAAGTGAAAGGAATATTCTGCAATCCTGTACAGAAACCTTTAAGTTCTTTAAGATTCATGACCATTCCAAGTCAGATGTCTGGTTCCCTTAGGCACATCTGGAAATCCTTGTCTTAAAGGATGTCTGGATCAAAGGACCTTGCCTGGCAAGCTGCTAAATGTATACCCTGAGCAGGCTATTGATAAGAAACTGGTAATTAAACAGTACAGGTGAAACAAAATGATTATGTACAACATTTAGTGGTTCATCAGACTTCAAACTAATGTGTATAATTTGCATTAAACCCCACACTTCTAATAGTTTTAGCTTTAAGTTCCAAGCTCATTTCACCTTAAAAGATTTGCTGGCAATATTCCCACTTTGGTTTTAAGTTAATGTGCTTGTGTCAAAGGAATAAAAAAAAAATTAAAAAAAAAAAAAAGAGGAGGCAATTTGACAGGGCTTTACAGACTAGTTTTACACAGGAACTTAGCGAAGGACTGAATCATGGTCCTCCTTCCTTAGAATTTCTAAGTAACTTCTTCTTTGGGGGATTTTTTTGTGAGATGGCTGAGATAATGCAATACTTTTAATGGAAAAGATGCGTGAACATTTCAGTCCTTGTGTTGGCTGCTTCCCAGCAGCGTTCATTCAGAAACTGCTGTAGTAATTTCTTGATAATGTCTGAAGCTCTTTGTGACTTAAATCTTAAATTTTGCATCTAATTTACAGGAGCATTGCTCTTTGCTGAACATACATATGTGATGAAGTCAATCTTTTAGAGAGCAAAGGCTGGCACCCCTTCTTTTGTTAAGATTATTGACATACAAACCTTGGTGAATAGTGTAGTAACATTAAATGAAAGAAGCAGATATAATCTGCCTCAGGAGGAAAGAACTTAAGTGTGTCTACAATCTATAATTAGAGAAGAAAAACTAAAGAAAAATATTGCTACTCTTTCGCACGGTCCTGCCCAAAGCTATGGAAAGGTTGGAGTCATAATTTGGTTTTGTTTCAAAGGCTACGAACAGTCAGTCTCACAGCTCCATGACGAAGTGCAAAATTGAGGCTTTCACTTGTACAACTATTTTTCTACAACGTTGAACTTGAACCAGGTCCTGCTACTGCAAACACCATGACAGGGAGGGATCTTCTATAAGAATTTTTCCACACTAGCTCTTTGAGCTGCATGGAGGACATTGCACAGAGCCCGTATTGCCATTTTGCTGCTTTGCACGTCCAAACGGCCTAAAAGGAGGTGAGAAGAGGGACTGGACTAACTAGTTAGATGCACAGAGATCAAGTCTTGCAGACGGTTGCCCATTTTTTCCCCTCTATCACTACCAGAGGATTTAGAGGGGTAGTATTGGAAGGGAGTCTGGAGTCTCCCTCGTCTTGTGTTCCTTTCTGACGTCTGTTCTGCAATCCCACGGCTCCCCTGTGCATCAGCTAAGGGATATCAGCTGCCTCAGTGAAAGCTATGTAAAATTCTGGTCAACCAGAAAGAGAAATCCAAACTGGAACAGACATAAAGTAGAGTTATTAGGATGATCAAGGGACCAAAAAGCCCTCTGAGGGAAGACAAAATAATGAGTTTGTTTAGCTTAGCCAAATATGGAGAGACATAAAGTATGTAATGCACATTAGAGGGTAACACCACGTAAATTAAACAACAGTGTGGAAGCTGGGAACAGAATGACCATATGCAATTTCAAAGAAAGGTTCTAAACCTCAGAGGAAAGAGGTTTTCTTCTGAAACAACCTGACAGTAGTAGCAATGGCAACAAAAAACAAACAAACAAACAAACAAATAACCACCAACCAAACAAAAAAACACCGACCCTGCTGGATTTTAAGGTGGAGCTTATGACTAGGTCATTAAAATGCCACTAATACTAGAAGACTGCTTTTGACAACCCTAATCTAATCCTCTGCCTCATAGTCCATTGATCCAGAGGAAAAGGTGTTTCATAGAGACTAGGGGAGGCCATGATGCAAGCAGCCACTCTCACTGTAGTCAGAAAGTCTGCCTGGCACCGTCACTGCTGTGGAGAGGTAAAGTACTGATGTCACTGGGGCACTGCTCAGCCACCAGGTCTGGTGAAGTGAGCACGTAGGTTCAGATAATCAGTAATAATGGACATGGCAAAAGTGCCTCTCCCCCTTCCTCAGACAGTAAATCTGCCTGGCAGATTACTGTCTTCATGACATTTTTGAGAAGCAACAAACAATTCCAGTTACTTAACATTTCATCAAATGAAGAGAGACATTTTTTAAAGAGATAAGCTTTTAAAGTGCTGGTTCTGTATATGATTGTCCATACAACAGAGGTACCAACTTGTTAGCACAGCCAATGGCAGACTAATCATTTTCCAGCAGTGAGGAAAAGCAAAAGCCCTTCAAACAGACCTTTCATGAGAAGAATTAACACAGCAATCAAGAAAGACAGAGGAAAATATAGCAAATCAGGCAATAACTTTCAAGTGTAAGGATGTGCAAACTGGAAGTCTTTTGCTCTGCTCTAAAAATCTCCCAGCAAATTTACAATTCTACTGGCTAGGAGGGATGAGTCTTAAGGGATAATCAGGATTATATGAGATCCAGATTCTCAGCAAAGTAGGTGACAGAAATTTCGGGTTATTGCAAAGCAAAAGGGTACAAGGGGAAGGTTCCTTTTGCAGAAATCATGGATCTTTCTCTGTCTTCATAGTCTTTCCTTACTCATCACTCTCAGCATTAGGTAATTAGACAAGGTGGAACCAGTCTCACCCTATATGGATCAGTGACATGAATTATTAAATAAAAGGGTATATAATGAATACATTTTAAAAATTATGGACATTTTTTCAAAATATATTTCCTGAAGCATCCTGGGCATTCAGAAGTGTATTTTTCTATGCTCTTGTTTCTGTTGTGTTCTGAATACAAATGTTACAGATTTTCAGTCCCAGGTGGAGGAAATTCCGGCTTCTAAATCAACATTTGACTAGATTTCCTAGTTTTTACTAATTGTCCCCTTATTGTTCTCTGGTTTATACTGATAATTCTGTTTTGAAACATATCTTTTTCTGCATTTAATGTGCCTATACTGCAGAGAGTACTTATCATATTTATCATACAACTGGAATCAAAGATTATAAGGGTAAATGCCTGTGAGGGACATGCTAGGGTTTAAATGTTGACTGTCCTGTTATTTCATGCCAAGCTTAGGAGCATTGTATGCTGCCTCGCTTAGGTCCCTTAATATGATCACTGTTCTAACAATGTGAAACTGCCTCCTAAACAGGCATAAAATGTTCCCACTTTACAATCATTCAAATCAGTGCCAGAATCTACTAGATTCAGTGGAATACAAATACATCCTTGAATTTTTTTTGTGAAGATGAAAACTGAAAATAAAAAATATCCAGTAGATGCAAACATGCATGAATTAAACCAGAAGAAAATATTTGCAGTTCTCGGAAAGATAAGAGAAGCCTAGACTCAATCTTGTATTAGGGGCTAGGGAAGACTGCACAGCTTTAGACTTTGCTGTACAACTGGGAGATTATAAGCCATCCTTTGACTAAGTCTGATGACTCTGTCTGGTTCATGTGGAATGACTTTCAATTAAGATTTTTCATCCTCATCCTAATGGGGCCACTTACCCTATTACGTGCTTTTACTGAAATATGAAAACGAACATTTGTTTTGAAAAATGATGCAACCTTTTCCAAATTATTTTTTTTCTGAATAGAAAAAGAGATTAATTCAATGTTTCTAAAGCATATTCAGACATGATATAATCAAAGCAAGCCATTCAGAGTAAGAGTGGGAACTGGGACTGAAGGGTGGCCCATGACATACTGTACAAAAAATGAAACACAAAACTTTTTCAAGTTTCAGTTTTCCTCACAATGCAACATAATTAAGTCCTTCAAGAATTTCTAGGCTGTAGTCTACTGGGTGTTGCCATCTGCCACTTGCTGAAGTATTTCAATAGAAGTACTTCTGGAAAGCTTTTTCCATAAGTATTTCATTAAATTGTAACATGAGAGCACCTGGACATATTCTCATCAGCAGAACATTTTTTTAGTAAATTAAAAAATATAATGGGTTGCACACATAACAAATTTCAGCAATGCCTTTAATGTTGGACTTTCCTGTTATGGACTCTCATGCTTCCATTGTCCTTCACTGAAAATAATGTAAAGTCTAGGTTTTGTCTGAGAGATGTAGCAGTAGCTGAAATCTGATATTCATAAGTCGGACCACCAGAAAAACATTGGCAACATTGCTGATTTTCTTTTCTAAAAAACACAAAACAGATCAAAATGAAATTATAAAAATGCATTACCAAGTATATTGTTTTTTTTAAAAAAGAGATTTCTTGCCTGTGTCTCAGATTTTAAAAAAAAATGTTAGAGTGAAACTTTATTCTTCTAAAAGTGAAAAAATCTATCTGAAGTTTGCAGGAAGGACACCCAAAAGAACACATGAAAATGAAACATTTTGCTGCTGAAAAATGACAGTCAGTAATTTCTTCTACATGTGCAATATTCACTGCATGTTTGATTTTGGTTTGGTTTTGTGACCAGCAGGTTGAGGGAGGTGATCCTGCCCCTCTGCTCCGCTCTTGTGAGACCCCACCTGGAGTACTGCGTCCAGCTCTGGGGGCCCCAGTACAGGAGAGGCATGGAGCTGTTGGAGCGAGTCCAGAGGAGGGCCATGAAGCTGATCAGAGGGCTGGAGCACCTCTCCTATGAGGACAGGCTGAGAGAGTTGGGATTGTTCAGCCTGGAGAAGAGAAGAGAAGAGAAGAGAAGAGAAGAGAAGAGAAGAGAAGAGAAGAGAAGAGAAGAGAAGAGAAGAGAAGAGAAGAGAAGAGAAGAGAAAAGAGAAAGCTCCAGGGAGACCTTATAGCAGCCTTCCATTACCTGAAGGGGCCTACAGGAAAGATGGTGAGGGACTGTTTATCAGGGAGTGTAGTGACAGGACAAGGGGTAATGGGTTTAAGCTGAAGGAGGGTCAATTTAGATTAGATGTTTTAAAGAAATTCTTTACTGTTAGAGTGGTGAGGCACTGGAACAGGTTGCCCAGAGCAGTTGTGGATGCCCCCTCCCTGGAAGTGTTTAAGACCAGGTTGGATGAGGCTTTGGGCAACGTGGTCTATTGGAGGGTGTCCCTGCCCCTGGCAGGGGGGTTGGAACTAGATGATCTTTGAGGTCCCTTCCATTCTATGATTCTATGATTTTTTTTGTCCTGCACTGCCAGTGCATGCATTTACACCTGTTCAAGGAGGATGTTAGACCATAACCTTGCACAGGAGAGAATTTCAGAGTAGATACATGGCAATATCAAGAAAATGTCATCTTAGCCTTTCTCACATTGTATACAGTATTCTATCTCCTTTTTGGTCCCAAACTGTGTCAATCCTTTGGGCACTGTCCCTTGCTCCAGCAATCATCAGCTCCTTCCTATTTCTGCTAACACCACCACTTCTGCTGGCAGATTGTCGCAGTTAGCAGAAATCCAGCAGATTTCCAGGCATCTAGGAAACCCAGGCAAATGGCCAGGACACACATTCCTGCCAGCGTTGGCAGCTGTACGTACTCCTTCCCTGGATTCCCCAGGCTCCTAAGGACTGGAGTCCTAAAGATTTTTCTGCTATGAGAAAGCCGTTCCTTCCTTTTAGGCACGAGACTGCATCTCTTATTTGTATGGACTTTTCTACTTTTTCTATGTTCCCCTCTCTCTTCCTGCTGCCATCTCCCCAGGCACACTGGGAATTAATAATGTGAACTGGAGGTGTTCCCACCTGCAGTTTTCATTCTCCTTGCAGTCTGAGCATAACTGATCAGGGAGAAGAAATGTTAATGCAGCCTATGCTCACTTGGAAAGGGAGAAAGCAGCCAGGTGTTTCAGTCCATATTAGCTGCTAAGAGGCACTGGAGCTACTCAGCAGCCAAAATTTGAGGGTACAGCTAGCCAGGGGAAAAACAAAGTAACCAACCACACCCACAAAAAAAAAAAAAAAAAAAAAAAAAGCTTTAGGCACCCAGTGCTGCACTCAATGCTGCAGAGTTTACAGTGTCCGTATGTGTTGTGTATCTCAGAATAGGATTAAAAAAGACCTGTATCTTCTGTATAGAGGGACATCACAATGCTGAGAATATTAATATTGGCATGGCTTAAATCCTACCCATCTCTAAAGCTTAAGTAGTGAAAGTAATTTCCCTTCCCCTCAACATTTTCCATCCCAAATCCTCTAGAAAAGAAGGCTCTGCTCCACATGACCCTGTTTTTTCAAAACATGAGAAAATCCTGCTTCTCATTTTCAAAAGGACAGAAAAGATGTCCCTGGTGCCTGATGCATTATTTTAAGTAACTGATCTGAGTTTAGAGCAGTCCTTCAGGAAAATCTCTTTTCTGCTTTCTTTTAGTACTGAAGGTACTTCAGTCTTCAGCATTTCCATGTAAATACTTGTAAGTGTGCTTGGGCTTTTCTCAGTCACCACTGGGGTGGTTACTCCTGCTGGTGCAAGTAGGAGAAACATGAGAGAGAGGAGAATAGAAGATGTATGTATGTCTATATTTATATGGGAGAAAGGGTATTGTTTCAGGTCTAGATTTTCTGCAGCTTTACTGTCAAGGCAAAATATTCATTGAGCAAGACTATTTCTTCGTGGTTAAGACACTTACTTTGTGGTAGATAAACGTATAGTCTAGTGTCAATTCAATGATTCAACGGTGATGTCTGCACTTCATGTGAATTAGATAAAATGCAAGATTAAGCATCATGGACATTAGAGGCAGAGGAGAATACACTTTACAAAATTCTTATGTGTTGTGGATAAAGGTGACATTTCTCTGCTTGGGTGGTTTTGACCAAACCAAGTACATATCTTCAGGTAAACTGCAAAAAATGGATTTCTATGGATTTTAGATTCATCAGGGTATATATGGCAGCTGTGCAGAATTTTTGAGAATCACCTTTTCAAATTAGATACCTAATGCAGAAGTTAGGTAGAGCCTAAATTTGTCTGCATGCATGGATCACACCTTTTCTCATCCTTTCTCTTTGGCACAGCTGTTTCTTCCTTTCTGCCATAGCTGTTTTTCTACAGGAGCTGGTTTAGAAAGAGAAACCAGATAACGGCTCCACTCCCACCAGAAACTCTTGAGAACGGCTGCTGTGAGAACCACTGACTAGGGCTGTTGATTCTTACTTTTGATGCTTATGAAAGATCCTTATTATCCGTAGATGTCCTAGTTTCCTGTCGAGAAACCATGAAACAAGGATTATTCAGCATGACACGAGCAATTACGCTTTCTCCCACTGTATGACAGGAAGCTCTGTTCTAAACCTAGATCTCTTACAATGTGTATGAGAAACCATAATTTTCTCACTAAGCCAATCTTCCATTAAAAAAATACCCTAAACCATTCTATAGTAATAAATTACATATTCCTAAAAAAAAAAAAAAAAAAAAATAGGCTATCTGAAATGAAACTGGACAAAAATAAATCTATTCATATATAGTGTGTGCAGAGAGGTGCAAGAAATAAATGTTATTTTGCTTCATTTGTGATAGGCAAACAAAACTAAGGTTAAATCAAACTGTCAGGAATTAAAATTAACTCTCCTAAAGGATGCTTGCATGCATCCTTTATACTGTCAACATCTAAGTGGGATTTCACCTCTTCTGTGTAAGAAGAAGAAGAGAGAAACAAAACCAGCAAACCACCAATTTAACGACTGCTTTTATGTAAATATATCAGCATGTGCACTCATGCACAAGAACATACACACGCTGAGTGATAACAGCATCTATGCCTGTCACATAGACAAAGATGATGTCATTATTATCCATCTGCACTTAAAATGCATTTTCCATTAATACATAGAAGCTTCCCCAGGACTGACAGTTACAGAACAGCTCTTCCAACAACACTAATTGTTTCTAAAGGTTTATAAGAAGTCAGGCCTTGCAGGGAATTGTGTTCACAACTTCTGATTTCTGAAAATTATTCTTATGCTTAAGGCTATCTTGTGAACTTAAAAGATGTGTTTGCTTAAAGTATTATTATTTACGTACTTGTCTAAGTTTTATTTCTGAGTATCACCTTGTATAGGCCTGATAGGACTTTTTTTTTAATCTCTGGTGGTGTTAGGGTGTTTAACAAGGATTCAAGAAAAGATTGTCTAAATCCCAATGAATTTGACAGTAGCAAGCTGTGACATCCTACTGCTTCTTGATATTCATCACTTTACCTTTCTATATTTCAAACCAACAACTGTGGCAAAAAAAGAAATTGTAAACCAAAGTCAAAGGAGTTATTGTAAACATAAATGTTATACCATATTATGTAAATTTGCATGGCAAAAAGGAATACAGGAACTATTACAAAGTCAGGAGTAGGGCTCTAAATATTGCAAAATGTTATCTCTGAAAATTAATTGATTTTTAAAATTAATCTGCATGATTTCATATCCTTTCCAAGTATTCTTCCTATTAATAGTCTAGTTATGAAGTTTGCTGCAGGTTAGAAACTCTTTGTAGATCTATGTATGTTTCCTATTCAAGGTCTGAATAAATAAATTGTACTGGGTGAAATATTCATGGGAAGACTTTCAGGATTCTATTATAAAAATCAGAGTTTGTAATTCTGAACACTCATAGAGAAAATCTAGATCTCAATCTTTTATTGTTATGCCAATCACTCTGTACCATTCAACCTATATAAATGTAGTGAACAAAGAGTGTTGAATTGCAAAAGCATAACATCCAGGAAAGTCACTAATGATGCATCCACCTACAGATTTTTTTTTTTTTTTCTGTCTGAGGAGCTGCAGTCATCACACAGGCTCTGAGTGAACCCCATGACAGTACCCAAAAGCCTACCCACCTGGACAAAGGAGACCTCACTGCATGTCCCCAGCTGGAACTGACTACCTGAATCCATTAAGACCTAGATAATAAGATAACACCTAATTCAGAAAGCAATAAATAGCCTCCCTCGGGAAGAACAAGGTGCTCAGACCTCCAACACTACATAGAAGCTGCAGTCTGCATTGCCACATGTAGGAGCTGAGCTGTCAGCCATGGTCACGGTGAGCATCCCATTCCCAGGGGTCATCTGGATTAGCTGGTGTCAACTGCACGAGCGGGGCTGAGCTGTGATTTGTGTGAGGTCTGTGTTTGCAGGGCAGGCATCACTATCCTCTTGCTGTATTTGTCCTGCCAAGCAAATCAACTTTAGGTTGCAAGTCAGTGACTGCTGTGATTCTGCTTGAGCAGTCACCATGCCAATCTCTCCAGGATATCCAGAAAAGTATTTCACAGCTGAAGAGCAGGTAAAACACAGATGAGATCTGCAACTTCTGGAGTCAGTGACGCAGTCCACAAAAGACTTAGGAGAGCTTTTTTGCCCCTGAGTTAACAGAAACCCGGAGCCAAGAACTGAAAGAACATCCCATTCTATTACTCATAAGAGAATGAAACCAAGACTAAGGAGTCACGAGGGGCCTTATCCCACAATACAATGAATTACATGTTGCTTAACTGACAGTGTCTCCCTTAATTATTGTAGAAAATATGTAGCCTGAAAGCCATTTAGCACAAGGACTCAGGAAATCCAGTCTTAAAGCCTTGCTCAACTCATGCTCTGCAAAGCTTTAGGCATTTCACTTGGGGTAAACGTACAAAACAATGCGGCTGCCCAAACCCTGTCTATCTTCCCCTGTAGGCCCATCAGTTCAAACCTTGATATCCTTAACAGCCCAGCTTAACTGGTGTGGACTTTGTCAGACTGCACCTAGGTATTTACGCAGTAGTTGTCCACATCTAAGATTCTCAGGCCCCTTTATAATCACTGGAGAGAGACAGAGTAAAGTAGACATCTTCTTTTGGTCCAGTAAAAGATGTTTTGGAAGTGTCTATTTCCCTCCAGTGACTACTATAGGATGTCTAACTAACTAGGGTCAATAAGCCCTGGTAAACAGCTAAGTTACAAGCACTAAAATCTCTTAACGTTTTTACTGGCCACTTTAAATGGCTTTCTGTTCAGCATGCATGTGTTGAAGGCATTATTCTTTAGTGCCAAGCTAACTGCAAAGACAGGCAACAACAATGCTGAAGGAAGGGCTGAGGATGACAAATTAGCTCTGTATCATAAAGGCAGGTATTAAAACATTGCTGCTAAAATGCTTAGATTTGCCTCTTTGTCTCTATGCTCCTCAGTTCCTGATCTGTAAAACAGTGACAATGCACTTCTCTGCCTTTCAGGAAACTTGTGAGTATAAATATTATAAAGAGAGCAAAATCAAATATTGTAAAAAGAGCAAAAAAGCAAGAAAAACTCCACTGTAAGTAGAGACAGAGAGACAGTAACAAGCCATTCTCTATTGATGTCTGTCTGCTTTTCCTAAATCAAAATTAAAAGCCCTTTCAATCTTCAGTAATTAGAATGGTCTTTAAGAGAATGACAAAATAAATAATTTTCTTTTTTCTATATTTTCATTATAATAAGAGTTCAATCTGAAAAAGCATTCAAGCCCAGCTCCTCGGAGGTATTGAGATCGATAATTCATCCTGAAATCAGCCAGAGCTTCCTTTATAGATCCAAGTCCAAGGTATTTTTAGACACATTCAGCAGAAAAGCAACTTA
This sequence comes from Grus americana, assembly GCF_028858705.1. Lineage (NCBI taxonomy): Eukaryota > Metazoa > Chordata > Aves > Gruiformes > Gruidae > Grus > Grus americana. The sequence continues at coordinate 31,666,080 of NC_072852.1, read as the reverse complement.
ATAATTAGTAATGCCTTATTTACCTAACTGAAATGCATTGAAACCAAGAAAATGTTAGCCATTTTGCAATTTACCATTTTTCTGTGCGTGATTAGATTCACTGGCATGTTTGCATTAAATGATGCAAAGTATTCATATTTACCAAGTTCAAGTATAGCCATATTTTCAAGGGTTGCTGCAACCTCAGTTCTGTAATGCTCCTCATACCTTCTCCAGTGCCTGTAATGGAGACAGAGAGACAGAGTGATTCGCCCGAGGTCACAGCACAGCTGTTCTGCTTTGTGTTCTTACACAAACAGATTTTTTTCAAAAGGGAGAATGACGCATTTTTCTTGAAATATACATTATTTTCCCAATTTGGTAGCAATGTGTCAGAAATCACGATCGAATGAACTAATTTTGCCTAATTTAGAAAACTGGCTAAAGAAAACGAAGGTGAAATGCTACCCAGGAACTGAGTAGCTGCGTGGCACTGTGGACGCAGGAAGGGAGAAGATTCCTGGGTCACAGAGCTTAGGCCAGTAGCTACTGCCAGAGGGAGAGAAGAGTGAGAACATACTCCCACCAAAGAACATCGCATCTCAGGCAGCAGGAGGAGAAGACCTACATCTGTGTATGAGTCTAATCTTAATGTAAAGAATAACAGGATACATTCTGGTTTTTTCCCCCTTAAATTTCCACCACCCTTTCAGCAAGAGCATCTTAGATTTATAGGTTTTTGAGATGTTGTATTCTTACCTACTCTCAATTGCCCTCTCTGTTTGTTAATTTCAAGTTCTAGGGGTGATTTCATTGTCTGGCATTTATCTTTCCTTTTCAGAAGATTTCTGGAATATGTCCTCTCCTCTGGAGCTGCCAGCACAGCGGGCTTTAAGGGAAAAGGTGAGTGCCTCTGACCCTCTCCAGAATGAGATCAAACACAGCTTGTCTTAAGAAAAAAGCAAAGAGAAAACTTCAAGAGAAAAAGAAGCAAGGCAAAATAAATTCAGAAAATGATTTGCATATTTTACAAAACTTCACAAATCATTCAGAAGTTTCTACAGTCACAAGGAGCTCTGATTCATCTGAAGCATTTTGGAAAGTTCTCTTAAATTTATGGGGTTTAATTTTACACCAACTTTCTCCAGGATTCTGGTAAATTTACTGCCTTATGGATTTAAAAAAAAAAAAAAACAAAAAAGGGCTTCCTATGCTTTTGAGGCCTTTCACTCTTCTGTGTCTCAAAGAGAATTGGGAGTACCAGTATTTTTCAACTTTTTCTCAGAGGTTTCCTTGTCTTGACAGGGATAATGGATTGGCCTCACAGGTCAACTTCATTCTCACCCATAGTTTAGGAACCCTGAAGACTGAAGATAATAAGAAAAAGAAAAACAGCACTCTTTAATCCTGTGGTATCACACAGAAATCACAGTTTCATGTTCAGATGTAACTAGGTCACTTTCTTCCAAAAGAAAGATAGGTTTGGCATACTGTACTTTCCAAAATGAGTCCACTGCTTTATTCACTAGTAACTGCCCTTTTTGTTTTATTATTGGCAGTTGCAAGGCCAAATGATTTCAAAAGCGACCAAGCACTGATGTGTTAGGAGAAAACACAGGATGGCCTCTTCATTTGGTCCAAATGCAAAAGGTCTGTTTTGAAATGGCATTACTTTTACAACTTCTGCAGTAAAGGAAATTGAAACCAGCTTGTAATGTACCCATTACATTTACCAGCAATTCCTGTCCTAAATCACTTCCTTTCAATCTCAGTGAAGTCAGTTAAATTCTAACTCACAACATTAAGTCAGTTATAATGCTAACCTGAGACTTTTGCTTTCAATAGTGCAATTGATTCTGCAAAGCATTGGACAGCTCTCCAAAAACTCCTAAGATCTCTTCTGGCAGCTGTATGTACTGCAGCAAATGACTCTTGACCCTTTTATACATACAGTGTGTGTGTGTGTTGTAAATGCCCTTTTTTTGATAGGGAAATGAGTTGGGGTGAGATACGGATCGCAGTAATATTTATTGGAATATATTTTATTAGGCTGTTATTATTAAGGGAATCAAGCCAGTATTATTAAAAGCAGATAATTGTTCACACGGTACGTTGTCTCATTCCCTCCCAGTGTTCTCACACCCAGAGGTACACACTATCACACAGACACTGCCACGCACGCAGTCGCTCACAGCCACCCGGGTGGAGGCCAGCCCAGCTCTTTACTCACAGGGAGAGCTGCACCGGCGTGACTGGGGCTTCGAGGCAGGTGTGCAGAGTTCCTCACGGGGTCCCTTGTTACCTCAGCAGCACGTGTGGTCCTGGTGCCTCTGATGGAGCACAGCTAGCTGCCTCTGCTGCCTCGGATGTGGTCTGACTCGCACAGCCCTTGGTTGGTGCCAGCATGGTTGGCCTTACACGTGCTCAGTAGAGCCTGGGCTTCTTTCCTTCCTTGAAAATGCAACAGGACCACAAGTCTTCAGAGCCTGTCATCATCTGAGAGACTTTCACACATTTACTCTCAGCACATACTTTTCCCCTCTTCAGCCTGCTCTGTTCTCACCCATAGGTGTAGGTAGTACATTGGGCGCCAAAAATTACTGTTGTGGTTTAGCCCCAGATGGCAGCTGAGCACCACACAGCCGCTCACTCACTCCCGTGCGGCAGGATGAAGGAGAGAATCACAAGAGTGAAAGTGAGAAAACTCGTGGGTTGAGATATAGACAGTTTATTAGGTAAAGCAAAATCTGCACGCACAAGCAAAGCAAAGCAAGGAATTCATTCACCACTTCCCATGGGCAGGCAGGTGTTCAGCCATCTCCAGGAAAGCAGGGCTCCATCACATGTAACGGTGACTTGGAAATACAAACACCATCACTCCGAACACTGCCGTCCCCCTTCCTTCCTCTTCCCCCAGCTCCTTATATGCTGAGCATGACATCATATGGTATGGAATATCCCTTTGGTCAGTTGGGGTCAGCTCTCCCAGCTGTGTCCCCTCCCAACTCCTCGTGCACCCCCAGCCTCCTCGCTGGTGGGGTGGGGTGAGAGGCAGAAAAGGCCTTGGCTCTGTGTCACCGCTGCTCAGCAGGAACGAAACCATCCCTGGGTTACCAGCACTGTTTTCAGCACAAACCCAAAACACAGCCCCATGCCAGCTACTGTGAAGAAAATTAACTCTGTCTCAGCTGAAAACAGGACAGGCCTTTATGACACATGAATGTGTGTTTGAGTCCTGACTTCAGTCTACTTTCCTCCCTCTAGCAGAAGAATCCCATAAAAGAAGCTGTGTCTCTGGTGGACCTTGTTAATATATTGAAACAGATAGCACACCTAACATGGATTAAGTATACTTTGGGGGCTGGGGGAGGGGGGGTGACGGGTCAGGACTGTCAGGCTCCTTACTTTATCCTTATTCACATCTGAAAGAAATGTCAGTAAATAAACCCCAGAATGTGGGTGGCAAGTATTGTATTGTAATGGACACAAAAATGTCTCTTGTGTTACACATGGAGCCAACAGCGCTGTTTGTGATTAAGAAAAAACTGAGCCCAAGCCCCAGCTGGTGTTTAATACAGTTGCCAAAGTGAAGTATCTAGCCCATTGAAAAATAAATATTGCTGATAGGTCCCCATATAGTAATCTGAAATTATTACCCTGAAAATTGTGGAGTTGATAATGTGAAATGAGCAAAAAATGTTTGGCTGAAACCAAAGCACAGTGGATTTTCTTGGGAGGGGATGTGAGAGAGGGGGCCACAGCTCTGTTCGTTAATCTGACTGCACCTAGCCACTTGGTACAGCCACAGCCAAGCTGGGTCCTCCGTCTTTTCCTTCTCTCTCCCCTTCCCATCCATGTAACTTGTAGAGTTTCATATCCAGAGAAGTAGATTGAAGAATGAGCAATGAAATGAGTAATGTAATTTGGTGCTTATTGTCGCAAAAGAGACAGCATGGTGTTGGCTTCTTCCACGTCGACAGCAAACAAAATTCAATTACTGTTTGGATATGATCAATTATTGCCAAACTACCTGCCAAGTCTATTTGCTCTGTTGGCACGAGAAGAGCAACTCCTCCAGAAAGGATGTCAAGTATTCCCATGGTAAGGAGAGAAGGCAGGGTGAGGAGAAACAGAACATTAAGAAGAGGTACTGAATGACAATAAGACCATGTTGGGCCATAGTTTTGCTGTGTAAAGCCCCTATAGTGTGACAAGGAAAGCAGTGTCAGAACAGATCCCAGATGGAGCTGAAAAGGCTATCAGCTGTGCTTCGCAGGCGCTCCACGGTGCCTGGAGAAAAAAAATGCCTTGCAGCTGGTCAGTGGAAAAAATCACTGCGATGCTCCGCATAAAAATGTCACCAATATTCTATCACTACCACCACAATTTACACACACAACAAACTTTCTCTGAGCCTTTTCAATTAAATCAGAGAAGAAAAGCCAACTGCCTGTGGAAAAAAGGCATTCGTGTGTACTGAAGCTTTTTAGAATCTGACTATTTCTCTCTTCAGTAGCACAAGGCTGTGAGCCTACTCTATTTACCTATGCAAATATCTTTAATCTTTATTTGTTAATTGACATAAAGTAGAGAATATCCAGTAGAGCTATGGTTATATGTGATTACATTTTAGTAATCTTACAAGTGGTGATTGCCAGGTAGCTTCTGAACTCTGGAAGTGTGAGGTAATGACTTTGTTATGGGAATGATGAATCAAGAAAATAGTGAGACTCCAGACAAAGATGGGAAAATACAGGTGCTTGTCGCTTTCTTACTTTGAGAACAGGGAAGGGATTGGATTGTAGATTATTTTAAGGTAATAAAACCTGGAATACACAGGCAAATCTATACTTAGTCACATCATTATAAAGTCTCAGTTTTGAGAACTTTTTTTGAAAGCTTCTGCAGTTGACACTCATCTATGTTTTCTGTGTGCATACTACGGATGGGCACATAAGAAAATTGTAGGTATATGAGCATACTACTTTATATGACTACAACCTATATGAAATGTGAATTTTAGAAAGTGACAAGGGTTATAACTTAGAACCCAGAAAAAATATTATTTACTGTAATGAAATTCTGCAGAGAGCAATGCCAGAAAAATGAGCTGAAGGCATCATTAAGCAAGTGGTAAATAAAAAGGCAATTTAACAAGATCATTTATTTAGCAAGTGGAAGTAGACCTACTGTTGTCTCCACTTTCTACTTCCCACAGGCCTCAAAGAGGTTTTTCCTGACTACCAATTAACCAATTACTTCTGTTAGGCAATTATTGGGAAGATACTGATGCTGCCAGATCTCAAACAGGCCCCGATGCAGTGATATCAGGTCTCATGATCATTCAAGTCCAGGTTTTCTCCTGTAAACCAAGGACACCCTTGCCATCCTCCTGACTGCAGAAACAGGTTTAACACTCATGGTGTGGCCATAACAGCAGGTAGATTTATTTTCCTGATTTAGGCTGCAGTGGTCAAGTGCAGGGCTGCTCAGCAAGTACCCTCAAACAGCACCAACTGTGTGATGTGCAAACTTTATTCTTTTTTCCTGGTTTTTTACCATCCTTTTCACCACCTTTGTACTTCCCTTTTTCCACCCCCAGTCCCAAAGAAACCACTCGTTGCTGGTTAGTTTATCCTCATCGGTCCCAGTTTCAGTATGCCTGTTACCTAGGCAATCTCTGCCTTCTGTGTCATCATGGATACCTTTACACTAGGTGCTGCTGGCCTTTGAGGATTTTAATCCCCAAAAGATCACTGGACCCCCATTATCTGCGAAGTTTGGCCATCTCTCCCATAACTCCCCCTTAAACACCTGTGGACACAGACAGTCTCGTGGCACTACCTGTAATTTTTTCAGCTCTTCGCCCCGCTACTGCCACATCCAGCAGTTTCTCACATGTGTCCAGTGATTTTCCACATCCCATTCAGTTGTCTCAGCTATTAGGCCCAGTCAGTGGCCTAATCATTTATTTTCAGCCCTTACGTCTTCAAGCAGTGGGTACAGAATTACCTGCAGACAATACATAGTCTATATTTTGTTGTATATATATACTGCATAATGCATTTCTGTCTGCAGAGTATCTCACACTCCTCCACTGTGTGGAGCAATGAACTCCACTTTGTATTCCTGTTCCATGTTTTATTAAACTTCTAGGCTGGGCTTCACATCAGCTGAAAGAAAACACAGGATAAATCAGAATATAGGGGCTACTGAGAGTTTATTCAATTGTACTGAAGTCTGTGCTTTTGCCAAGAAAGGTTGGACCAGATGATCCTTGAGGTTCCTTCCAATCTGATATTCTGTGATTCTATGATACCTTTGTCCACTGCTGCTACTATTACTATGGTACACGAGTTAATTGCATTCATATAAGGTAATAAAGAAAACAAGCTAATGTTCTAACAAAGCAATTGCTTTTAAGGAAACATGTTTCAGAGAACCAGACTCCACTGCAAATCTTGTAAGAATGAAATAATTCCATTTCTACTGCCTTGCCTTGCAAAGGAAAATCACAGTGTACGACAATGTAATGCACTTACCAAAATAACAAACAGCCATGCTGGGCCAGACTAAAAATCTGTTCAGCCCAGTTTTTTAATAGTAGACAAATGATGGCTGCTTTTGCAAAATAAGTATGAAAACAGGACAAACAAATGAAAATTCCAGTGCACTGTCCTTATTTTCAGCAATCTAAAGCTTAAGGACTTCCTGGGTCCAAGCTTGTATCTTTGTTGCTGTGTATGTTTATATCAACAGGCATTGATGGATTTTTTCCTCCCATTAACTAGCTCTTTAGGGGGTGCAATCAAATACTAACACCATTCCAGCCTATGCATAATATGATAATGTCATGTTTCCAAATTTCTGCAGAGAGTAAAGTGATCCTGAAATGATGATACTTAGTAAATGAATCAGGGGAAGAATGATAAGAATCTTCAGCATATAACAAGTCATTTAAAAAGAAAGAACCTTGGAGCAATACCACCAGGAAAAGGGATTTTTTTTTTTTCAATTGCCTTTTTTTATTACCACTTTTGTTTGCTGAATTTTTAGTTATGTAACTGATTACACACAATTTAATCTATCATTTTATGCTACTTAGACAATATTAGACAATATAACGTAACTCAGGTCTTTTCATTGTCTTTATTAATACAACACTGTGACAGGGAGAAAAAATTTATTTGAAGTTATTTTAAAAATTATTACAGTGATAATAGTAATTTCCTCCACACACACACAACCCAAGAAGGTATTGAACATAATCAAAAAATGAAAAAATATTATCCTAGAGATTTTAGATTCTAAAATAAATATGAATATCATAAATAACACAGAAGAAAAACACAGATCCTTGGATAGCATGGAAAAGAGAAACAGAAAATAAGTGAAGTGAACAGGAGATATTGGTCCCCATCTTGATGACAGACATATAATACCACGACTTACAGGTCAAAAGTCATGATAAACACCCACCCTCCCCACCTCCCACCCCGATGCAGATGCAAAGATACAGAGAGAGAGATGCTGAAAAAATATCATTAAGGTTACAAAGGCAAACACTCAGATATGGAGATATTTAGAATACCATGGTGAGTTTTACTTTACTTGCACATTTTGTTTTTCTGAAATAATAGAAAAAAGTCCCTGGAGATGAATCAGAGCTAAACAGGGAGATAAATGTCTATTTGTAGGATCCTTACCTGTTTATCACAAAATGATAACTGTGCAGCTAGAGAGGCAGGGGCCTGTAGTGTAGCAATAGGAAGGATGTCTCCACAATTAGGGCAGCTGAATAGTTCTTGCTAAACTTTTAAAAGGTAGATAGTAATTATCAAGTCCTCTTTTCAGGAGGTTTGACTTGAAAATTGGATCCAAAGCGCTCAGCTCTCACAACTATGACAAAGCCAACCAAATGTAACCCTGCTTTGTGGGAAGAGCTCTGACAAGCCAGGTCCAATTTGATATCTGAGATGACTTGCTTAGGGAAGAGCTTGATGTTGCCCTGTGCGCAATAGCGAAGCTGGTTAATTGAGGTCCCTGACCTACCCTCTCTCTGACTGCTTGAAACCTCCCCCATAACACATTTTACTACCCACTCAGTTAAGCTGATTCAACTGTGTATGTGAATTCATGCCGTGAGCCAGATCAATGAAATTGTAAGTATTAAAAAATAATAATAGCTTTTTGGTGGGTATGCAACATTTTCTGTTTGTTTCTCAGCCTCCTAATTCCTGTCAGCTGGGTTGTAGCACAGCTTCACAAGCAGCTGAGGGTGTGACAAATTCAGTCGGGGGCTAGGAACAACTGATTGCATCAGGAAGGGAGGTAAACTGGTGTAATAATAGTTTAGCCACTAGAGAAACTGCGCAGCACGGCAACACCTCGCAGCCTGGCTCTGGCAGAGCTTGTATTGACACTGAAGCCAATTAGCCCTGCTGGGCTCGGAGCAGTCAGATGTGGAGCTGGGTCAGCCGCTTCTGCGTTGCACCCACCGGTGTCCCACTTCCAAGGAAACAGTGCAGAGACACCTGCACTGACAGCCCGCGTCGCTAGCACACGTACTGTGGGGTTGACTTTTCTGGCTTTTGCTGTCTGCAAGAGCAGCTGTGCTGCTGAGCCTGAGCTAGCCTTGGAGTCAGCACCGGCTGCGGGATGCTCTGCCTGCCCCAAAGTCCAGCTGGATCCATGCTGGCTCTGCACAGGGTCAGCTTACACGTCTGTACATCCATGGCACACTTAATCTGCAACCCAGATAATCCATCTGCGGAGAACCGAGAGCTGACAGTTTCTCAGTTCATTTTTGTGAAGCATTTAGTAAGATTGTACAGATGGTTGCCATGAAAAACTCAAGAGGAAATTAATGTTTCTGTCTTCAGACCAGAATTTGTATGTTTTGCTGTGCATAAGATGTTCAAACACGTAGGAAAACAGAGTGGTAGGTGTTTGCTTTTTTAGTTAGTACTCTGTCCTGTACCCTGAATGAGACAGAGGTCCTATAGGAAAAAAACAAAACCAAAAGCTTATTAATTAACATTATTAAATTGTCCCACGGCATGGGAACAAAACAAGGCAAGTGAATATTTGCAGGCCACCTTAATTGCAGCATCCTCTAACTTTTAAGGCATCACCATGGCAACCATGATGAAGTTCTTTATTTATGCTGCTTCCTGGTTTTTATGTTTATATAGACAGCCTCAGATTCTGTCATAATCCTGTCGTTATGTGTGTAGTTACCTGGCTAAAAGTGCATTATCGAGAAGAATTTCAAAGCATGGAAGATTGTGGTCTGCTACACTAGAAGTAAATTAGTTAAGAAAGAGTTTCAAAAACTGTATGGAAGAGAAAACAGAAATCTCTATTTACAGTACGCATGAAGAGTATGTGAGGGTAGTTTGTGCAGTCTGAACAGAGAACAGGGGAAACATTAAAAAAAAAATGGGTCTAAGCACGTGAGGACAGAATTACATATGGTATGGCCTTGAATAAACCATACAACGGATATGACACAAGTCTTAACGACAGATAAAAAAGATATTCACCCTGAAGGACGTACTCTGCTAATAAGGAGATGGCAGAAGTGCAGGATATGAGCACTTTGTTAAAAAATTAAAGCTTAGAGAAAACGCATGAGAATGATGTGAAGGCCAAGACAGCAGGATTTGGCAATGGGTTACTTTTAAAGGAGACAAAGGTTTACACCTGTGAAACAGTGATACCAGCAAAGGAGAATAGGACAGCAGAATTGGAGAGGCTGGCAGTTTCTCAACTAGATTACTAGAAGTTAGCTACTATGCCTACAAGTAGCCTTTTAAATTAAAACAGCCTGATACTGGAAGGTGGTGAGCAGTTGGTATTCCTACTGTTTCTGGATGAATTAATTAGTATCTGCAATTTCTGAATCTCTGGGCTAGGACAGGAATTCAGTAAAAACGTCAGTTGATATAGTCTTCACTGCAGTAGGCTGAAAGTCAGACAGTGAGCTAGAAAAAGAAGCCAGAGTGTGGTTTGTAGACTTGCACCCAATATACGCCAGAGGGAGAGGAATCAGTCTCCTCCATTGTGATTTCTGTGTCAGAATGAGTACATTATTCAAACAATAAGAAGTACAAAAAAGAGGGGTATGACATACAAAAAGAATGAGAAAAGGGGGAAGGAGGGCTTCCAGTATGAGGTAACATAGCAAAGATCTGTCAGGGGTACAGCTAAGCACTTTTATAAAACAAGGATGTAAAGCTTCATGCTCTATTTATATGAGGATAAAAGAATTAAATCTTGTTTTCATCTTACCTTTAGTGAGTATGCTAGCTTCCAAAATAATTCAAGTGTTGCACTACCATTTCTTTCAATCAATGTTTATTGAGAGAAAAAACTTTGCACTGTCCTCAGGTGGAAGGTTGTGCTGGTGGCTTGCTGCTGTGCTCCACTCTGATCCCAGCTCAGCCCAGTTAATAATCAAAGGATGATTAGCTCAGCATTAGAGGTCCAGAAAATGGTTAAGGCTGATGAATCCTGATCAAAGCTATTTTTTTTCATGGTAGTTCAAAGATACATACATCATCTTGAGCCTCCTCTTTTGCAGCTTACGTAGTTCTTTATTTTGACTACTGGCCTTTGAAGATGCTGCTCCTGGGTACCATAGTTTGACTGTGACTGACTGGTTGTTGTCGAAGATTTTGAAGCCTTCCTCAGATTTACATATATTTGTTCCTAAGCTTCAGTCACGTTTGCATAGAGAAAATTATCTGGTTTACGACAGATTCTGTTGTACAATAGGCAGCCAGCGCTTCTCTTTCCAGTAACTATTTTCAGTACAATACCTATATTTATGATTTCTATAGCTATGATAGTAATAAGTTCATCAGCTCTTGTGCCACACGTTAAAAGTTATGGGTTAGCATTACCAGGAGTTTTGTTATTCTTGCACTTAAATATCCTGTCAACCAAACAATGTAAAACACATAACCAGTAGCACCAAGAGATATCTTGCCAGTTATCGATAGGATTTTGCTTACAATCATGTGTATTCATGGCCAACACCATGTGACTCCATTTGTTAATAATCTGGGATATTTATTCTTTGATATCTGTTTTAAATCTGCTTGAAGTTAATTTAGCATTTTGCTTTGAAAAAAGATACAACTTACTGAATGTGAAAGTGGGATTAAATGGTATTGTCGCCTCAAATAAAGAAATATTGTACTAAGTACTTCAGAAAGGTCCCATGATATATTCTGGTCCCATGTACATTCACCCTAACATCACTGGCACAAAAAGTCATCATATATGATGAGTCATTATAGGGCTATGATCACAGAGAACATTTTTAGAGATATTCAATAGCCTTCCAAATTACATATTTCACAGAAGTAGGTCAAATTAAGCAGTGATTGAAGACTAACATTTCTGCAAGTACCCAGCTATTCAGATTTTATCAAGATAATAGTGGAGAGAAGTGCTCTGCATATTAAGAATGGGTTATCTTTTTGTAATACAGATCTAAAACTGCTGTGGGTAATGCAAAGGTCTTTTTTTTCATGACCTCTTTTTAAGTTTCTGCTCTTGCTCTCTTTAGATGCTATTAACTCATGTTGTATAAGATCAGGGTAAGATCATCTGAGTCACTGAAGATGTTCATCACTTCTGCATTAGGTTAAGAGGAAAACACTGGTAGGACTGAACACAGAGATTCCTGTGCATGTGGAATCCTCTGCATATGTCACAGAAATGCACTGACATTATTCAGCTAGGCTGTATCAAATGGTCTACTAGCACATGTCTTTGGATAGCCGATAGGCATCTATTTCTTTATTTCTTAGTTCTCTTAAGGGACTTAATTTTCAGACTTTTGTTCCCAGTGAATGAGATCACAGGAACATATACTGTAGATTTGTGTCTACCTTTAATATTGCCCTTTACATCATTTACTGGCCATTTCACTCCCCACTCGCGTTTATTTCTAGAACTAAACCAGTCAATATTTACCACCTGGACCACAGTGCTTATGCCAGTAGAAGTCTGTAGAGTAAATACAGTTAACAATAAATTTTGACTGGATGCACCCACCTTGGGCAGATGATGCTCCTGTCTCCAAACAGATATCACTGACCAGTGACATCTCATGTCAGAAAAGGAATTTGGTGTCCCAAGAAGATACAGTTGCAGCCTCCATTACTTGACTCAGACACAGTAACTGCAGATGAAGACTCCAGTGTGGAAGGCTACATACCAAAAAAAAAACCCCAAAAATCCCCTGTGAACTTTCTGTAAGAATGCAATACGAGGAGAAAGGAAGGGTTTAAAATAGTACAGCAGAATGATCACAAGGTAACAAAATTGCACTGCTGCTCAGCAAAAGAAATAGAAATTACTGAACATTAGCCATTGAACCATTACCAGGTTTTTTGTAGGCATATTAGAGGTGGTCAAAAAGAGAATTCCCGTTCTGTGTGAAATTCTGACATTTTGGAATCTGTTCTTATTCTGATTAAAATGAAAAATTCAAATGTCAACATTTTTCAGGATACAGTTCCAGGGAAATATTTCTTTGGAAATGTCAGAATTTCAGTACAAGTTTCTTGTTAACAATGTTGAATCATTAAACTACAAGAGATTATATGTATGTAGATATACCTGCTATTACTTACGATACATGAAATAGTAAAACATTATTCAGAACAGTCAAAATAAAATATGATTCATAGTATAAATGAAAGATGATGAAATTGTAATGAAATAGTCTTATCATACTGAAGTAAGAAGTCTTCTTGTGACAGTACTTCAACTAGTTTCAGTAATTATGTAGGAATAAAATTATGTTTAATGATATTGTCACATCAGTATAATGGTTAAAATTTGTAGGTCCATTATATACAAACAAGGCCACAAGCACTGTGATTGCCTGATGTTATTTATTTATTGTTAACTCTAAGGCATTCAGCTAGTTTTGTAATCAGTGTTTCACAAGGCACCTAGATATGTTTTGCATTAAATGAAAATAGGTTTTGATTCCAGTACAATAATCTTAGAACTTACATGGAATTACTGTTAAATTAATTACAAGTTTATTACAAAAGTGATTAAATTCTTGTTTTTATATTTTCTTGCAGTTATATTTTCACAGCAGTACTTATGGGAATTTAGCTATACAACTCCCAAAAGTGCACTGAAAATTTATTCCTTGGTGTATTATTTTGTAGTCTTCAGTAAATAACAACCTTGAGGTTTATGGGCTAAGTATACTACTTTTTTGTCAGCTATGTATCCAGGGGTTTTTTGGCTGCTGGGAATTAATTTGTAAAAGAAACACTTCATAGACAATACCTCTTGTGCCCTGTAGCATGCTTAGATGTTGAAGGAGTCTTTTACTGTGAGTTTCATTGCTTCAGTGGGTTTTAAAAAGCATTTCTTAAATTTAGTGTTTCATCGAAGGAAAATCACAAGATACAAGAGACAGAAATCTCACTCTCCTAAAAGCTTAAGCAGCTGTGGTTTAACCCCCACCAGCAACTAAGCACCAGGCAGCAGCTCACTCACTCACCCCCACAGGATGGGGGAGAGAATCAGAAGGCTAAAAGTGAGAAAACTCATTGGTTGAGATAGTCAGTTTAATAGGTAAAGCAAAAGCTGCCCGCAAAGCTGAACAAGGAATTCATTCACCACTTCCCCTTGTCAAGCAGGAAAGATGACCTCCATCATGTGTAACAGTTACCTGGGAAGACAAACGCCATCACTCCAAATGTCCCCCACCACTTCCTTCTTCTTCCCCCAGCTTTATATTGCTGAGCATGACATCATACGGCATGGAATATCCCTTTGGTCAGTTGGGGTCAGCTGTCCCGGCTGTGCCCTCTCCCAACTCCCTGTGCACCCCCAGCCTCCTCGCTGGTGGGGTGGGGTGAGAAGCAGAAGAGGCCTTGGCTCTGTGTCAGCACTGCTCAGCAGGAACGAAAACACCCCTGTGTTATCAGCACTGTTTTCAGCACAAATCTGAAACACAGCCTCATACTAGCATACGGGCCACAATGCCTCCAGAGATATACCTGCTCCAGCATGGCCTTTTACCCACAGCCACAGTCCCTTCAGAAGTAAACCTGCTCCAACATGACCTTACTCATGGCTGCAGTCATTCAAAGGGTGTACCTACTCTGTCGTGGGCTTTCCCATGGCCACACGCTTTGAGGTGCTCCAGCATGACTCAAAGCTTCAAGGTGGTGCTTCACTGATGCTTCAAGGTGATGCTACACTGGTGCTTCAAGGTATACGTGCTGCAGCATGGATGTATCACAGCCACAGATGCTTTGAGCTGTACCTTCTCCAGCATGAACTTATCCTTCGGCCACAATCCCTTCAGAGGTATACCTGCTGTGGCACAGGCATAACCACGGCCACAGACGCTTTGAGATGGACCTGCTCTGGTGTAGACTTATTCACAACCACAGATTCTTCGGGGTATCCTGCTCCCACGCGGACTCATCCACAGGTCACAGTCCCTTTGACTCAAGTTCACACTGTTGTTCCAGCCTGTCCAGTGCAGCAGCACAGAAAAAGCAGTCATGCCTTGGCCATCTGCCAGGCCAGGCGCATCGTCATTGCTGTTATCAAAATGTTCCCAGGCACAGCACAGTAAGAAGATAAGCAGTACAGCAGTACAGTGAGCAGCAAAAGCAAAAAGCAGCCACTAACGAGCACTAGACTTTAATTTACAGTAAGGCAAGCAAGCCCCATGGCGAGCACAGGAGCCTGCCAATTAATAGCTAAACAGCAATACCAGCTATAAATTGATCTAGCACATTCCCATCAAATCTGTCGTTATCTCGAACCCTTCAAGCCCCACTTTGGGCGCTAAAAAGGATTATCGTGGTTTAATCCTAGCCGGCAGCTAAGCACCATGCAGTCACTCACTCACTCCCCACCCCCGGTGGGATGGAGGGAGAGAATCAGAAGAGTAAAAGTGAGAAAACTCGTGGGTTGAAATAAAGGCAGTTTAATAGGTAAAGCAAAGGCCCCATGCACAAGCAAAGCAAAGCAAGGAATTCATTCACCACTCCCCATGGGCAGGCAGGTGTTCAGCCATCTCCAGGAAAGCAGGGCTGCATCACGTGTAAAGGTGACTTGGGAAGACAAACTCCATCACTCCAAACATCCTCTCTTTCCTCCTTCTTCCCCCAGCCCCTTATATGCTGAGCATGGCGTCATATGGTATGGAATATCCCCTTGGTCAGTTGGGGTCAGCTCTCCCAGCTGTGTCCCCTACCAACTTTTCGTGCACCCCACACTTACTTGTTGGTGGGGTGGGGTGAGAGGCAGAAAAGGCCTTGGCTCTGTGTCAGCACTGCTCAGCAGGAATGAAACCATCCCTGGGTTATCAACTCTGTTTCCAGCACAAACCCAAAACACAGCCCCATGCCAGCTACTATGCAGAAAATTAACTCTATCCCAGCCAAAACCAGCACAGCAGTACAGTTTGTTAAGGTCCCCCAGTGCCCTCACCAGGGCTTATCCCTGATCTGATAAAGTGGTGAGGATCTGTCAGACTCCCGGAGGAATTGGTTTAGAGCAGCGTGTGTGTTTAGTTGGGGAGATATCATTTACTCTATTGCTGGGTGCTGGGCAGTGCCCTTGCTGGGTCTGTGCATGGCCAGCATCCCACAGGCAAACCTTCACACAGTCTGGGAGACCTGGATGTAACATTTCAGGCACAGTCCTTGGATATTACGGCCTCATGTGGACAGTCTGCAGTTTGTTCAGAAAAGGTAAAAATATATTCAAAAATTCAGTTAAATTAGATATTGAAATGAGTAAAATCATCAACACAGCAGCCTCCACAGTATTAGTTTTGTTAACAAATTCCATTTATTTCATCCTATTCCTCTCATTTTTAGTTATCATGTAGCACTGAATGCCATTTGTTAGGTCACACTTGTGACCTCACCCATTTCATTTCCTGAATAAGTCACCAAATGAGATGCCTCGGGCAGCTTGCCCTGTCAGAGCTATTTTTACAGCCTGTCTAGAGATGCACACACACAGTGTACTGCCCAAGTTACTTTCCAGTGGTAATTCCAGAAATATTTTTTTTTTAATCATAAAGGCCACATGTAATTCAATTTTAAAAAGACTTCTGAACACCAATCTTGTTATAAGCATCCAAGATGCAGGCAAGTGTCTGTTGTAACTACACCTTGAACCAGCTCTGCTTCCTTCATACCTGTCTCTTCTGCTTTTTCCTTGTAGTACCTCCTCGTATCTCTGAAGAGGGACTCTGCTGTAAATCTGTCACTGAATCCCCCTCCTCCTCGCCGTGCCAAAGATGGGGAGGAGCAGCCAAGCCATGCCTGCATCTACCCGTGGGCTTGTCTCTCCTGTTGCTGCTCTGACCTCTTGGCCACCTCCATGTCCTTCAGCACTGGTAATCTCATTTACATGAATGTTTCACAGCAGCTCAGTGTAACCCCTGTGTTTCCCTCGGTTCCAGCGCTCTAACATGCACTTCCTTCAAGAGCACAAACATTTTCACCCAGGCTCTTGTCCTTCATGCAGGTTCAGATATTCCTCATTAGAGACAGGCACATAGTAATGCTTCCTCTGGCTGCCTGTCTTGCACAAATACATGCGTCCTTGATACTGTCATATGCCGTTTGATGCAGTAAATTTTCCCCACAGTCCTCTTGAAAACATATTTCCATTGATTTGTTTTAGTCAGTTATCTGACACATTTCTACAGATTTTCTCAGTCAAGGCTTACTTGTGCGTGGAAATCCTGTCCTGACTGTTCCTACTACTAGTCCTGACTGTTTTATGATAAATTAACAACATAGTACCAAATTAATCTTTCAGGACATTGTGTCCATTTTCCTTAAATCCCACTCAGTGCAGCCTGGATAATAAAATAAGTTTATGCTACTGCACAATTCAGAACTGCAACATTTAATAAGCCCAAATATTAATTTAACTATTATAATACTGGATATCAGCATCCCAAGTAATTACACCTAAATTTTTAAAGTATTATTTTTTCAGACAACATAATTATTTGCAGGTTATTACATAGCACAGAGGATTTGTCTTTGTCAAATACATTTTTTATTTTCTAGCTTTAACCAGTCTCAATAGATCCAATTGCTACCATGCAGAAAAGTAGAAAAAAGTAGATAAGTGACTGAATTTCTATTTCATCCTAAGCCCGAAAATTCTTCAGGCAAAGCTATTCAAAGTACAGATAAATTAAAATGTAATTTACTCTTTTCTTCCACTTCAGAAATTAATGCCTGTGTTCTTTGTTTAGCCCCTATTATTCATATAATGGAAAGTTCTAGGTCACTGCATACACGCAGATGATATTTAGCAATTGATCTTAGTGGGGCTTAATTGGTTTTCTTGTGCAAATTGTATGTTTCCTAAACAAAGATCAAAATGCATTTCTACTAGCAAATCCTTGTTTCCCAGAAAAACATCTATGAGGGGGGCACTTCAGCATAGAAATGCAATGAACACTGGTATTGTTTCTCAGTTTTTTCTTCAGACATAATCTATTTTTAATTAAAATTTACGGAAATGGTTGCCATGGACTTCAGGGATAAGTGCATAAAATCTTGTTCCTTTATTTGGAATTTATTTGTCAGAATTCTTTTTACAGAGTTTAGGTCCTCTATTGTAATGTGATCACATCAAGATTCCAATCTAAAACTGGTATGACAAAACAAACCCAAAAATTTTATACAAAGCATAGGGGTTGTTTAATTGCAAAAAGTCAGGATAAAAATCTCTAAACATTCCACTATGCTGACGCCATCTTCTGGAATGCATCTGGATAGTGGCTCCATAAGGTAGCCTTTTGGGGGGGGGGGGGGGGGGGCAGAGGGGTATTATTCATTTCTCCACTTTCTCTTTTTTTGTCTAAACCAAAATATTAGAGATTTCTTCAATTTTATTTTAGAAACATCTAATCATTATAGCTAAATTTATTTCTTTCTTTTCCATTGAAAAACATTTCTTGCTAGCTCTTTTATTGAGAACTGCAGGTCAGGATCCTCACCTTGTATATCATCTTTGGCTAAAACCATTCTCTCATTCTATATAAAGGATTTTCTTAAGACCTGGAGCCTGAGTGACAGATCTAAGAGACAGCCTGTCCTGTCCATTCACAAAGATAAAACTCTCACAATCTTGCATCCCAACATCTGAAAGGATTTTTTTTATTCCAGATTAGAAAAGACAGTCCTCCCTACTAATAACCATAGAGATGCTGCTACAAAGATTTTATTTCTACTGCATTGAATTTTAACCATTATCCATCTCTTTCTCTATTTTCCCTCTGTCTTTCCCTTCTCTACTGTGTTAAATATATTGCCTTTCTCTGTACCAAATCTGTATCCAGTCTTGCCAGTAATTTTCCCTTGACTGGACCACAATTATATTCTTTGTCACCAACCTGGGAAAATTTTCAAGCAAACACCTCTGTGCTTGACACTCCCCTTTGCCACTTGGGATGAGGTATTTGTACACAATCGTATTTGCCTTTATGATGTTTTAGTAAACCTTTTTTTTATTAAATTGTCTGGGAAAAAAAATTGGCAAAAGTCAAGCAACAGATATGGTAGTAGGACTGTCTGTCATATTGACGTGCATGGTCTTTTTCTGGTGCTTGTACCTATCTGATGTTTCATCCTTTGCATTTAGAATGCTGATTTTTTGTGGAAGAGACCTTTTGTTATTTTTGTTATTAGTTTCTAACACAGTGGCATGCTAGCCCGTGAGCAGGACTGATGCTAATATAGATAATGACAATAACAACATCAGCAACTTACTGTAGGAAATGATCATGCACAGAATGCTCTTAAGACTGCAAAAGTGAACTTTTTGCTCTCTTTTCCTTTACAGCGAACTCCGACCTGTCCCCAGTTTGAAACATATGCACCACAAAATTAGTTAAGATTCTGGTCCAGCACAAGGTATTACATGTCACCTACAGTCACTTTATGAAAAATTTATCATTTAGCTTTCTGCCATTTACATTAATGCAATGAAACCAGTATGAGTTACGTACAGTCTTCAGGCATTCTCTTCTGAGTCACACTGACCTTGTGTACGGTGACGAGACTGCAACCAGTCACCTGTGCTGTGACTGAATGATGAGCTGGCGAGCTCTATTTTTTGCATTACAAAGCAAACTAAAGCAAAGAATACATAGCTCCAACGGATCAGTATGCCACAAGGACCAGCCAGCGAACTCTTCTAGTATATGCCTGGAATTATTTCAGATGACTCTGAAGTAATATGAAATGTGTCAATTGTCACATAACAAGGTGCAAGCATTACAGTGAAGTGCTTCTTTACAATGTGTTACTACTTTTACTTATTTTTTTGGCACTGGTGCATCTGACTGTGAACGAAGTAATAAGAATGAGGAAAATCTGAAGTCTTAGGTTGATTTCTGGGATTGTTAAACCCAGGACAGCATGAAGGCACTAGATTCACAAGACATACTAAAACCATATAAACTTGAGGAAAATGTGGTAACTTAAGCACCAAGGTGCTTGAGGCAGGCAAAGATTTAGGTGTATCTAGCTGTCATCTAACTTCTAGAAATATAAAGGGTGTTTTACCACCTAAAGCCCCCTAAGAATATAGTAAAAATTCAAATTTTTAAAATGCTACTTAACCAGGAAGACCACCTTCAAGGAGCTTATTTCATGTTTAACCTAAGCTGAAGAATGCAAGCAGTGTGATAAACAGGCCATTTAAGGACTAGGTTTTACTTTCAGCGAGATTTGCAACATATATTTTTCTCCATGTCCAATAGAATATACTTCAATTCCTTCTCTCAGTATAATGAGGAAAGTGAAACTTAAATCAAGGTATGGGAGGACTTCCAAACCCCATTTTCTCATGGTGTCACAGGTCTCCATTGCTTAGTATAAGATTTCTCAGGAGTAATTTCCCTATAGTCCTTAAAAACAAGCTATAAAAAAGCATTCCAGTATCTACAGTATGTTTTAAGTAGAATTTAGAAACCTAATTCCAGAAGAAAGATCTGTAAGAACATGACTAACCTAAGAACTGCCTAAATGTCCAGCAGCCTATATGGGATTCATGGTCTAGATACTTAGATATCTGCAGTGCCCATAAGGGTTTCATTTCACATAATTTGGATCTACAGCGTCAGCATTTAAGTCTGAGCTAGTCAGTCAAACCTCTTTACAGTGAATGAGCAAAAATACGTAAGGTACCATTCAGTTCTGGTTTAGGCATTATCATTAGGATGAGATCTATCATGCCATAGAAATACCAACTTCACTGACCATAAGAAGATTCCACTTTGTACACATACATGTTTGCTCACATGACTCAGACTTCAATGGGTCTACATTTTTATTAGGAAATTTAATTTGATGCCTACTGCATGTGCAGTTCAGCAGCTTTTGAGTGTCTCACTTGTACATTAGGCTGCTTATAATTCAGCACTAGACCTAGATCTCCTGAGGAGAGGAATCTAGTAGGCACAGTCTGAAACCATCTATGCTAGAGTGACAACCAAGAGCAGACTGCAGAGGATAGAAATCTGTGTTGGATCATGCAAATGCCAAGACATGAATCATAGAATCATAGAATCATAGACTCATAGAATTGTTTTGGTTGGAAAAGACCTTTAAGCTCATCAAATCTAACCGTTAACCTAATACTGCTAAGTCCACCACTAAACCATGTCACTGAGCACCACATTTATGCATCTTTTAAATACCTCCAGGGATGGTGACTCAATCCCTTCCCTGAGCAGCCTGGTCCAGTGCTTGGCAAACCTTTCAGTGAAGAAATTTTTCCTGATATCCAGTCTAAACCTCCCCTGGCACAACTTGAGGCCAATTCCTCTTGTCCTATCGCTTGTTACTTGGCAGAAGAGACCAACACCCACCCCGCTACAACCTCCTTTCAGGTAGCTGTAGAGAGCGATGTCTCCCCTCAGCCTCCTTTTCTCCAGACTAAAATGATGTACATGAGAAGATAAAACTACTTTAGACTCTGAAGTTTTGTCAAATGTAAGAAAAGAATTTCCTGCTCGATCAGTGGATTGCTTCTTCAGCATGAGGACAGAAGTAAACACGCTCTGGACCACTGCATTTGTTCTGGATAATCACATATTTCATGCTGACTTGTGACTTCCATACCCAGAGCTTGGTATGAAGGAATGTTAATACGCAATACCTCTTGTGAAATTTACTGCTTAGGTCTCAGTGCTTAATGTTTGGTGAACGGAGAGATCATCTACTACAAACCAACTCACTCATATTCAGGATTACAGAACAGATGAAATTCTTCGAGAGAGGAGAAAGACCTCCATGTGAAACTGACATCAGGCAGTACACTTTTAGAACCCATTAGAAAAAGAAAAATCTGTGGTGCCATGTGCCCGTATGCCTATAAATATATGTTACATCTGTGTAGAGTTATCTTTATTTTGAAAGCATTTATCTGACAGAATGGTTCCTGTTCTGGTAAGTCCACCTTCTCTCTGTGGAGTCCCATAGTTGTAGTACTTTTCTGGCATAATGTTTTGAAACTACAGATGCTCTAATAGCAAAAATATACTTCTGGGACACCACAAAGTGGATACAAAGCTAAACATGAAGGGATTCATTTAATTTTTAAACTGAAATTGTCCCCTGTGAAAATTACAAGAATTTTAATGTATTTTAAATTATTTTTTTTCATAGCTCAACAATCAAGAGATAATAGGACAGATGCTACAACTGTAAAGCAAAGTGTATCTATCTTATCTCCTGGAGTGCAAATACATGTAGTATTTACATTCACACTTTCTGGGCCAGCTTTTGCCTGAAGGAGGCTCTCAATTATTCTAGCTGTATCAGCTCCAAGGGTCTAAATTAAAGTTAGAGATGAGGGTAGCATGAAAAAATATTCACCACTTCTTCCTGTGCCCAGCAATGGTAGTATGGTAATACTGGTAATACTATTGAATCTAAGCACTTGCTTGGCACCACTAGCTGGTTTACTATGAAATGACCATGTAGTAGAAAGATGCATTTCCCTTTATTGTCATATTTTATCAGCATAGATCATTCTGTCTAGGAAAATACCCCATCATTATCACTTGCTTGCTTGAATTTATTTTTGCATTTAGAGGAATGGAAATAACCTGTTCATGCTCACTTTTCAGAAGCTGGGTCAAGCATTTGGAGATTATAGAATATGTTGTTCACAGAAATAATACACTATATTTCATCTGCTGTTTTAGGATCGGATCATTCCCCTCATGAATTAATATTACTTTGCAGAGGAAAATCTCAAAGATAACATTCAGCATTTCCCTGGGAAACTTCTGCTCTGAGTGATACTTTCTCCTGTGCAGTTGAAATAAAAATTCCAGTGAGAAAAGGGCATCACAAATGAAACTTCTTCATTACTCATCCAAAACATCAGATTGCTGTTAAGCTGCAGGGGAAAAGAACCCTGGAAAATAAAAGACTTTGGAATTAAAAGTAAAGAATGAAGCTTAGGGACAAGGCTTGTCCAAATCATCTAAGATACTGCTTCCTTCACTGTGCTTTGCAGACGCAAAGTGGTCCATGAAGTCCAAGTGTACTCATGAAGCTGCTCAGGCAATGTTTAAGTTTAATAGTAGTTTAAAATTTCTGAGGATATTCCATGTTGTGGAGGTTTTGGATCATGCTATGAAAGCAAAATAATAATAATTAAAAAACAAACAAACAAAACCCACAAAAAACCCACACAAAACCACCACAAACCAAACCAAACCAAAAAACAGAGAAGGAGAAATATAAAATTGAGCAGAAGATTGACTGTAGAGGTGTGATGATTTGAGAGGAAGTGAAAATTATAAAATTTCTCAATATTCCCTGCTACAGCAAACTTGCAAGTGTCCTTCATCTACTACAAAATTCCTGAGAAAAACATCTTGTTATAGCATATACGCATTGAGTTTCCCCTCCCCACAGGATTATCAGACTAAACCAGACCAACTTGTCAGTGGCACAGTGAACTGACTAATGAAGGAAGAATCACATTAATCACTAGGGAAATACTTTTTACCAAGGTGATATTTTAAATCATTTATTTACGTGAAAGTACTGAAAAATTTAGATCAAAAGCCTGTCAAACTGCAATCATGGTTTATCTGGGAACCTCACTAAAAAGATGTCTACAAAAAGTAGATGTGTGTGGGGTGAGGGGCAGTTAACTGGATTTGTGCCTTCTTTCATTTCTGTGGGGTATTCAACAGATCATAATGTTTATTAATTTTATCACCTCAGAATGGTCTGCATTAAGGAATTTAGTCTTCTCTGGTTTTGCCAGAGGAGACGTTGATGCTCATGTCTCTGTTCCTTGACATTTGTTCTCGCAGCTAGAACAGCTATTTTCTGACTGGATTTTTTCACATTCTGTTTAAATCACTTGGTACTTGCATATATATGGTCTCTGACATGGAGGTGGGCTGGGTGGTCCCTGTCATTAGTTTTCAACTGAAAGAAACAAATGAACTAGAGAAATGAATTCTGTAATAGGCTCCCTGACAGCTATAATCTAATTTCAGCAGCTCATAGCCTTTGCATTTTACTCACAAGGTCCTATTTGAATTCGCTAGTGAACAGTCATGCGTTCAAGTATAATTTGTTGTCTAAGGCATATAATTTCTTTAAGCTCCTACTGAGATCATTTTCTATTCTGGTAGATCTCAGAGGGTATACCCTCTGGATGGGAAGCTTGCCTTGAGAATGACATTGTGCTTATGCCCACAGGAAAAAAATATTGCAAGTTGTTCTCTGAAATGAATAGCTAGGTTACAGTTCTGTTTTTCACTACAAAATCTTGACCTTTAATGTTTAAAAAATTCTGTTTTCTATGCAATTGTTCACTATATGCAAAGATTCAGCCATAGAGTCATCCTGTCCTTCAACAGTCATTTTCAAAAAAGCTCAGCAACAACAGGCAGGAAACATTTGAAAAACTTTATTCTGTTAAAAACACTGAATTTAGTTCAGACTAGGAAGAGCCAGATAATTCACAGTTTCAAATGTTTAACATCCTGAATCCTATAATAAATTTTGCATTTATATGTACCTGGAGTATATATGAATATCAACCTCTTGGATCATTCAGTCCAGTAATGTACTACTACAGTAATACATGACAATTATGTCATGCCATATACTATAGTTATCTAAATGCAACATGACATTTCTGCATCCATTACGGATGCAAAATCCAGGGGTTATTTTAGATTTGCCCATTAGGAAGTTATCCTGGAATGGTAAATTGCAGCTCCGCTGTCCTCTGCTCAGAGGCCACTCGAAGCTGATCCACTGATGCCTTGCAGTAAATGAGAGGCAGCTAACCCCTCTTCCACTAAATGAAAAGCTGCCTCACTTTGTCTTGATTCTGCAGAGAGAGTGAGCCTACATGTGGGCAGACACCATGAGTGAGTGAGTGATCCCTTGCACGTGTGGGGTGATAAAAGCCCAGTTACCTTCCATGGAAGTGGAGCAAGTTAGATTACATTTACCACTGGAAAGAAGAAGCATCTTACCACAGTGAGAGTATCCATGCTTTTATAACTCATTACCTTGGGACAATTCAAAGTAGCTTATTCTGAACTTATTGAAAATACTTTTACTGACCTGATCTTGTGAACTTTAAATTCAGGTCATTTTCAGGTGGGTTAAACACAATGATCTGACATCTACCTTAAAATAATGATTTGTGTTCATTTATAGGCAAGTATTTTCAGAAACCAGGTCTCTGATGGTTAGACATTTGTCCTTTAATTTTCACTTAAATTTATTCATAATGAGTTATCCTTGTTTGTTCTTGGGCTACCGTTTCCTTTCAGTTTACATAACATTTATTCCTTAGTGCACTTATAGGTGGCAATCTTGTCCTTTCACAGTTTCTGTTTTGCTAGTGTGGCGGGTTGACCCTGGCTGGGGGCCAGGTGCCCACCAGAGCCGCTCTCTCATTCCCCTCATTCACTAGACAGGGGAGAAAAAGTATAACAAAAATCTTATGGGTCGAGATAAGGACAGGGAGAGATCACTCTCTAATTGTTGTCACGAGCAAAACAGACCAAACTTAGAGAGGGAATTCATCTAATTTATTACTAGGCAAAACAGAGTAGAGGAATGAGAAAATAAAATCAACTCTTAAAACACCTCCCCCCACCCCTCCCATCTTCCCGGGCTCAACTTCACTCCCGGCTTCAACCTTCCCCCCCTCAGCGGCACAGGGGGACGGGAAATGGGGGTTACGGTCAGTTCATCTCACGGTGTTTCTGCCGCTTCTTCATCCTCAGGGGGAGGACTCCTCTCATCGTTCCCCTGCTCCAGCATGGAGTCCCTCTCATGGGGTGCAGACCTTCAGGAGCAAACTGCTCCAGCGTGGGGTCCCCCACGGGGTCACAAGTCCTGCCAGCAAACCTGCCCTGGCGTGGGCTCCCCTCTTCATGGGTCCACCGGTCCGGCCTGGAACTTGCTCCAGCATGGGCTTCCCACGGGCCACAGCCTCCTTCAGGTGCCTCCACCTGCTCCGGCATGGGGTCCTCCACGGGCTGCAGGTGGAATCTCTACACCCCCTCATCCTTCCTCCATGGGCTGCAGGGGGACAGCCTGCTTCACCATGGCCTTCACCACAGGCTGCAGGGGGATCTCTGCTCCGGCACCTGGAGCACCTCCTGCCCCTCCTTCTGCACTGACCTTGGTGTCTGCTGAGTTTCTTACATCTTCTCACTCCTCTCTCCGGCTGCAAAAGCTCTCTCTCTAACTGTTTTTCTCCTTCTTAAATATGTTATCACAGAGGCGCTGATTAGCTTGGCCTTGGCCAGCGGCGGGTCCGTCTTAGAGCCGGCTGGCATTGGCTCTGTCAGACACAGGGGAAGCTTCTAGCAGCTTCTCACAGAAGCCACCCCTGTAGCCCCCCCACTACCAAAACCTTGCCACGCAAACCCAACACAGCTAGACAAGATGAAACTCATTTAGTCTCACCCTGAGTGTTAGATTCCCTTCCCTGATACAGCTAGTAGCCTTTTTTCACATCTGCATTCCAAATTCATCTGCCTTGAACATGTGTACAAAGTGTACATTGTTACCAGTGAAGTTTCAATAGGGTCTTTTGAAAAAGAATTATTATGATCCTCATGTGTGTTAGAATCTCTTTCCGAAAGCAACTGCGGATAAATTAACTTTTTCGGTATCACAGTATATTAATTGTTCATTGTGACTATATAATATCCTTAGGTGATTGTCTCCCTGTGTTGCTTCTGCTTACTGATCTCATAGCCATATGCAAAAAGTCATGGGTTCTAGTTTTTCTTGTTGAATTTCTGCTCATTTCTATTAGCTCAAGAACATCTAACTTTTCTCATGCAATACCCTAGTCCTTCTATATTGACAATGTCCTTGAAGTTGTCTCCATCTCCAATGTCAGTAATGCAAACCAGTTTTCATGCCAACATCATGAGCTGAGTAATGCACTACTCACATCTCCCCACTTTGCATCCTCTTTTCATCACAACCCACTACCTTCTTGTCTTTAACTAATTTCATACTCGTTCAGCATTTTTTCTGTCAGCCACCATAATTTCTGATTTAACTGTTTTTCCACAACACTGTACACATTTTTTTATTTTTTTATTTTTTTTTTTTTATCCTACAAGACCAGGTGCTTTATCAAAGAAACATAGAAAACTAGTTTGGCACTCCTATCCTGGAAATCTAATTGCGCTTAGTCCGTTTTCCGTTATTCAGTGGCTTTAGTATGTTCTTCCTTTGATACCTGTTCTGTGGCCTAGCACACCTCAACATCAAACTAATGAAGACATGCTCTTCATGGACATATCTGGTGACAATAAGTTGTTTTGTTTTGTTTTTTTCCTGAAGACATAATTCCTGCCTTTTTTCCTATTTGTAAATGATAAGAAAGTAGGGTTGGCTCCAGAGTTCCTTGGCTTTGCAAGAATATCATATTAAATGTCTTTAAAATGTTTAGGATCATTCTTTAGCTGAAGAGGCTCCATTGCTGACATTTTAACAAAGATTTTATGTCAGACAAGGGTGTGTAGAGTACTAGAACTAAACAGATATTAACTAAACTCCAAACAGTTTAGTCAATGTGACTTTTCCTTTCTCAGTCATGCAGGACCCTTCTGTCTTGTGATTTGAAAGATAATTCAAAGACTTACAAGATCTGAATATATAACAAGAAAAAAATCCAATAAAATTGACTACATTTGGGCTAAAGACCCATTTATAGTGCACCAGCAAACATCAACTGTTTCTTTTTCATATCACCTGTAGTAATAAATCTGAACAGTACATAATGAGATAATATTAGGTATCAGCAAAAACATTCCTTAGCATCAGGCAACACCGTGACAACATTCCATCCAAATACTCTAAGGTTCACTAGATCTTTTAAACTTTGGAGACTGTATTGCATCTGGCCGAGATGGAGTTAACTTCCCCACAGGAGCCCTCACAGCGCTGTGCCGTGTACGGGTAGCCAGCAAGGTGTTGGTAACATACGGGTGTTTGGGCTACTGCTGAGCAGTGCTGGGGGTGGGCAAGACCCTGGGAGGGGACACAGCCAGGACAGCTGACCCAAACTGACCAAAGGGATATTCCAGACCGTATGACGTCTGCCCAGCAATAAAAACAAAGAGAAAGGAGGAGGAAGTGGGGGGGCATTCATTATTTACAATGTTTGTCTTCCAGAGCAACTGCTACACGTACTGAAGCCCTGCTTCCCGGGAAGTGGAGGGACATCACCTGCTGATGGGAAATAAAGAATAAATCTTTTGGGTTTTTTCCTTTGCTTCCACGTACAGCATTTTGCTTTTGCTTTATTAAACTGCCTTTATTTTGACCCATGAGATGTTTTTTTCCATCTTGTTTTTCTCCCCTCCCTGTCCTGCTGAGGAGGGGAATAATACAGCAGCTTGGTGTGCACCTGGCGTCCAGCCAAGGTCAACCCACCGAAGAGATGCATTTGGGTTAACAGGTATATTTTAAATTAATAAACTGTATTTTTAAAGTGGGATAAATAATTGCAAAGAGCTTGGATAGCCTGACTTCTTATCTAACAGAAAACAGATATTGTCAGTGGTCTAACTCCATTATGTTATACTTGTTTTCTACACCCATATGCAGAATCCAAATCAGACTCATGCAAGGTGACTCCATCACTGCTGAATGGCCCTGCTGGTTTTAAGGATAAAATGAAATCAGAAGAGGTCAAGCAATCACTCAGTGAAAAGAAAAATGTAGAAGAGCCTGGAAAAAAGCTAAAGATGAGGATCTGCATTTTATCTTTTTACTGATTGGACATAGTGTCTATGATGAAAGCTATGGTAATATCACTGGTAGACACAGAAGAGGCAATTTTAAAGAGTGTTTTGAAAGAATAGGCTGAGTTTACCATGCTACAATTCAAAGAAATGAAATCACTTTGCAACTAGTTTAGAAAAACCTCTAACAGGGTCACCGCAACAAAACCATCATTTCTTTTGTTATATGAACCCCACAGAGTGTCACAAGAGATATTGGCCCCAGTCATCCTCTTCATTTAACTTGGTTTACATCAGCTCAGTAAAGCAGAGAATTCTAGTGCTAACCTGCTTGGCACAATCTATTCAGCCTCGAGCGGAGGCTGTTTAGTGCCCGTACACAGCTAATTCAGTATTACTGACATAGAGAATATAAACAGGAAGGAAGATGTGCCAGGAAAGCTGCTGTACACTTCGGTTGTCCCCAAAAAATGGAGCAATGTTTCTGTATCAGTCAGAGATGCCCTATGGAGTGTGGAGCAGCCATATCTTCCTCAACCTATCTTAGCAGGCTGATGTGCTGTCTTTGCTTCATTTTCCCATGTGGGGTGTCCTGGTTTCACTCTGTGCCCCTTGGCTACACCATGTCAGAAAAAATCTTTGGGGCAGATGCATCAAGCAAAAGGATATTTATGAACTTCTGTTAGGTCATTTCCCCTTATAAGTAAATGTCCACAATGTTTTGCAGGCCAAATAGCATATTTTGTATGGTTGTCAACAGCATCCCAGAAAAAGCTTTTGTCAGTTAAAGGAGTCTATGGTCAAAGCACCCAGTAGAGATAAATATATGCTTCAAATTCTTGGAAGTTATGTATCAGAAAATATTTTCCAGAAGAATAAAAACATCATTCTCAAGGCAGATAGAAAAGAAACAAGATAATTTCCTTTCCATCAAATAATAAGAGTATAAAAATGCATTAAAGTATTTATGTCTGGAAAGACATTTCAATATAAAAAAATTACCCATTTTGGAAAATCTATAGGCGTGGAATATATGAAACAGGAAAGAATTACACTGTCTTGAACATCAAATTTAACTTTCCATTAGCTTATGTTGATGATTAAATTATGCTGATGTGAGGGTTATTGTGCCCTTGAGCCAAAGTTTAACAGTCCACTTACAGTCTAGTAATAGAGATTTTAAGGAATGATGATTCTGTCATACTGCTGGTGTTAGATATATTTGGATGGCTGTTCGCATACAAATATATTTAAATGAAATGAGCATCATATCAATCATGATCTGCAACACATCTCAGATTTTTTCTGGCACTTTATCTTTTTAAATTACATCTAAATTATAAATACTGTGAATATCAGCAGTTGAAGTAATATTAGTCTAACAACAAAGGAGATAGATAGCAGAAATATTTTGTTACTTCACTGTGCCCTGCAACATCATGGCATTTTGTGATATTATTGCTAGATCTTGCCTCGCCATTTTCAGTTTGTAGAGATTTCTGCATCATTGTTAAAACTCATTATACTGCAGAAGCACAGACCTATGTTGAGAGGTGACAGACATATCATGTGCCACAAAACATATACATACCGACTGCATGGTCTTTAAGGCCCTGAAATAAGCTACCCAATGTTAATTGCCTTACAATAGTAATTCAACTTTAACATTACAAGGCTTTTAAAGTTGGGGGGGGGGGGGGTTAACATCATAGATGTGAGGCATTTCATTCACTTCACTTGGTTTGACACCTTACCTGGTTGTATCCTACCCTAGTCATGTTTCCTTAAACAAATTTTTCTGAGGCAAAGTGACAATGGCTAAACTTCAAAACTATATCCAGTATCAGGTATATGATTGAAATAAAATCTCCTCTTTTCCTGTGGACATTCTCTGTTTTTTCCTGTTTCCAAAATTATGGAGAAAAAAAAAAAAAGTTCCATCAAATCACAAATACTTTATTAACAAAAGCTATAGATAAGTAAAAATGATTCATTATCTGAGCTTCTGGAAAATCTGTCAGACTAAATATAAGTGTTTCCATATAAGAAAAATCATAATCTTTGGAGTAAGCCAAGCTGTTCCTCTTATTAAATGTATCATGATCTGTGCAACTCAGCAGGAGAAAAAAAAAAAAAAGCCAATTGCATATTTTAAATGTGCTGAATGGCAAAGAATATACATGGAAAAACAATACATGCAGGTCTCACTTGCACCCCTCCCTGATCTCAGAATAAATAAATGTATGGAAGAGTAGCTGTGGGTCCCAAAGCCCTCTAATTAGTTAAAACAACCATAGGAGCACAAAAGCAAAATATCAGTCTGTCTCAATATTCTCCCTCAGCCGGTGGCTAAAAGAGGATTCCTGGGGAAGAATACAGGAAGCATGACCTGTACAAAGAGAACATTTCTAGAAAAGAGTAATTTAGTACCTTGAGCCAGAGGTTGTGGTTGAACCATAATGTTAAATGTTCTCCAATGGAGCTCAACTTTATTAATTTCTTTCTGAACCCATTTATACTTTGACCTCCATGAGACCTGTGGCAATGAGTTCCACAGTTTAATAATGGAGAAATAATGACAAACTGTTCCCAGTTTACCTTCTCCACACAATATAGGCTTTTATGAACTTCCATTGTCTTTCCTTTCAGCTGTCTCTTTCTAATCTGAAGACTCACAGAGTGTTTTGTCTGTCTTTACGCTTCTGCTTTTACAGCACCCCGTGGCAATGAGTTCCACAGTTAAATAAATGATGAAACAAAATAAAATAATTCTTCTCCACACTATTTACAATGGTACAAACACTTATGTTATCTTTCTTTAAATTATCTTTTCTAATCTGAAGAGGTTTGGTCCATTTTATAGGTAAGCTTTACTTTTTAATAGGAGATTGCTTCAAACCTTTCATAATCTCTGCTACACTTCTCCGTGCCTTTCTTTGTTTCTTTTTGATAAAGGAAGACTAGAACTTGCAGAAGTTTTTAAGTTAAAGGCATGCCACAGATTCTTAGTGGCATAATGATTAGTCTATTTGCTTTTCGTTCCTTTTCAAATAATCCTAAACAGTCTATTTGCTTTTCTGACCATTGTGGAGCATGTGATGAGCTTTTCAGAGAACTGTCTAATAAGATCTTTTTTTTCTGAGTGATTTAAAGTAATTTAAAGTCTATCATTATGCATATATTTTTCCCTATGTGCACTGCTTCTCACTTAGCCACACCGAATTTCATTTGTCATTTTTTCACCGAATCATACAGTATTGTGAAACTGTCCTGTCTCTCTAGGCAACCAGTTGTAATTTCAACTATAAGAATTTTGTTTCAGAGGCAGGTAACAAGGGCCAATTGTGCAGACCCATTGTCATATGAGAAAAACTAGTTATTGTCTTCTCTGACCTGTATTCAAGAACCAATGATAAGGTACATACATTTATCCACTTTAGAAATTCATATGTATCTCTACGGCCAGACTGATATGAAATACAGTTTGATATAAAAAATACATTTTTATTCAAATGACACTTTATAATGAAATGTACACAATAAGTTAACAAAGCCAGGGTGAGAAGGGAAGAATTACTTCTCACTAAGGCAAAAGTTGTTTACTAGCTAGCAAAGCAGAAAAAATGACATCTGATCTAACAAAGACACATTAGTATTTCCAAGGATGTGGATTAATCCATTTCTTTGGATTAAGAGACATGACAAGCTGTCTGTCTCTTGCAGAAAGAAGACATAAAAAAAGTTGTGAGGAAAGAGATTATATGTCTGGAACCTTGGAGGATTTCAAAGGAGAGATTGGCTATAAAAGCTAACATGCATCACTAAGACAAGGTGCTCTCTAATAAGCCAGATGAGGAGCATGATAAGCAAAACCAGAAAATCCCTGACAATCAGCTTGTCTGGAAAACGTACCACAAATCACCTAAATATGAGAAAAAGAAAGAAAAAGATAGCTTTTTCTCACCTTAATAAAGCAAGCAGGTTAAGCACAGTTATTCTTTCTTTTACCCCTCCTCTTTCTTTTGTAAACTTTTGCAGCCGTTCGGCCTCTTTTGCATGTTGTAAACAAAATATTTTATTCTGCATTTTACTTACCATGGTTTGAGTTAGATGTATGGTAGAGTGAAATACAACGGGTAAGTGAGTAACAATAAGGCATTCCTCACACAAAAGTGAAACAATCTATTAAACTAGTTCCCTAAGATGTCCATGACAGAACTCAGACTCCCAGGATATTATTCTGAGTATCTAAAGCATAAAAGAGTATGCCAATTTGCATCTGCCTAACGCAGATAGAGGAGTGGCAGCTGGGGGTCAGGGAGGGTCGGTCAGTGGTTCGTGTGACTATTGGGAATCAGGATTGTTTTCTGTACTGGGGACTCTGACTGGACCCTGTGAATGTCCTGTAAGGTTTTTTTGGCTGCCCTTTATGATTGGGTATGAGAATTTTTCACTTCATTACTCTTCACCCTTGTGACTTTATTTAATGAGGTACTGGTCAGCAGAGATCTAAGCACAAAATCTTGGATGATAACTTTTTTACCACTGATAAAAATGTCCACCTATCCCCACCTTATGTTTCTTACTCTTCAGTCATTTTCTAATCCTTACAAGAGGACCTTCCATCCCTCTTATGCTTTTTGAGGTTTCTTTAAATCCAAGTATATTACATGCATCAATTGCCCCCACACTCACTAATTCCTTCTGATACACCTGTGTAATGCATCTTACTTCCAAGTAACCTGTTCCACACTGTGGAACCTTTTTCCATGTATTTATTCATCCTGCTCTTTATTATAGTTTTTAACAAGCTGCCTGATATTGAAATCTGGTCTATAATCCTAAATTAATTCTCCAAGCAGTTTTCAACTTTGAAATCCTATTTTTCTTCCTCCATTCCTTGAATCAAGTTTGATATAAGCAGTAGGTTATACCCCAATTAGAAATTTATCAGCTTAGAGTGCTATTCTATTTCATGTTCTAAAGCATCACCAAAAGATGGTCAGTCAAAAATCTGAATTCACAAAAATATCAACCTTCATTATGAAAGCCTAGCAGGTTCTATCTTTCATTATAGAAAGGTATAGAGGCTTCTGTACCATAAGTCATTCTTTTTCTTGCTGTAGTAGGACTGTGTCCTGTGAAAGGACATAGGTCTCTAATTTCTGCATCTTTTTATTGCCATCCTGAGGTGAGGCAGTGGGGTGGTTGTTTAAGGAATTCAGGGAAGGGGTGAACTGTGCTCCAAGCCTGAACACTCAAGAATATTTTTATTTCACCATATCTCAGTCTTCCTACGCAGCAGACAAGACTTTGATTTTTTTTTTTTTTTTACTTTAGTCCGAATGATAGTTGCCAAAAAATAATGTGGTTTGGAGATGAGTATATAAGGGTGAGTGAGTAACCTTTTCTAAAATGGATATCAATGATGAATCAGAATTTGGAGGTCTAGATCTCTCTAGTGAGAATTTCATTCTCTTGAAGAAGTCCTCAACTGGCTTTGTCTAGTCTCTGAACTTCTGACTGAAGTGAGATGAATGGAGTTCTATTCACAAAGTGCTGATGGACCACTTTGTCACTTTAACGTATCTAAAGTATGCAGCAAGAGCATTCTCTTCTGGCCATACATCTTCTCTTAACACCTAAAAAAAATAATTTAAAGCCAGATGAGGTGAACTGCAGATTGCATAGATGTCTCTCTATTGACTCGTAGGGAAAAAAAAAAATAAAAAGCTTAACATATTCATGAAGATTTGATGACATTTTTACAAAATTAATTCAAACAATAATCCTTTCACTGATTGTTAACCATGGATAGTGGCATAAACTGAAAGAGATTTTAGAATTAGTATAAAGAGAACATTTGTATATCAGCTCCTTGCCAGGTAAATGGGGAGAAGTAAAATGGCACAACGAATTGGCAGAGAAACGTCCAGATTAACTGTGAAAATTAAAGCTTTGTAGAACAGTGCTTAGAAGAGAAGTTATTTTCTCGGTTTTTTATGAAAAATGTTAATGATTTTCTAAGCATTTGAGTAAAATACAAATATAATGATTAAATACACAAAGCAACCCCTCAGATTAAGAGTTTTAGCAGCCAGCTGAGACAGCTATAAACAGAGGCATTATAACCAGTGCCAGTGAGGTACTGAAGAAAAAAGTATTTCGTTTCCACCTTTAAGAAGGATATATAATGGAATACAAAACTGATTGATGTGGTGCACAGGAAGCAACATATCCTTCTAAGCAGAAGGATTTTTAAGCATGTTCATCTGTTCTTTTACAACACAATCCATCCAGAGACATTGCAATACTCAATCCTATATAAATTTTTACTGTAAGGTCTCATATAATTTTCTGGAAATCCAAAATTATCTAAATAAATTATTCTAGCTGATCTTGCTGTCCTTTCAAACTTCAAGGTGCAATTACCGTACAGGTGGGGTTTTTTTCTTATGCGAAATAACTAAAATAGAACAAATAGGAAACAATACAGATATGAGATAGGATTCATTGCTCCAATGTCACTATGTAAAGATACAACTGGATCCAAGCTAGTAACATATGGTCAAGGAGAGAAAGAGGAATTATCAGGGAGCAATTCTCTTGGCTAAGGTGGGTATCTGACAAAGGGTAGCTCAATCTCACTTTGTGGTATCCATTTCTCTCTAGCAATTATATTGGAAGGCTAAGGAAATTACCTGCATCTAGCTTTTAGATATCTGAATTTAGGTGAGATGAAGCATGTCTTTATTGACTGTTACACAAAGACATTGTAGTTAAATGAGGCGATCAGATGAAAGTGGGTCAATGGGGACAGAGAAAACAAGAGTCTCTAATTCTTTCTAAGGTCATTTTACAAATAAAAACAAACACCACCACCACCCCAAAAAAAAAAAAAAACAAAACCTACCCCCCAAAAAAAACCCAAAGCAAAACAAAACAAAAACCAAAACAACACAAACCCCAATGACTACACTGCTGTCTTGGGACCATGTTAGCATCTACACATTTTGCACTCAACGCCTGATCTGCTTTGGTTTTACTGGTGTTGCACTACTACAAAGGTGTGCTGCCCTTCCTTTTTCCCCATCAGCAGATGAACCGTAACTCTCTTCATGCAGAGATTATGGATTGAGCGTATTGTACTGAGTATGTGTTGTTAGTATGGGCCCACTGACTCTGCTTCCAGGTCACAAGCAGGGAAGTAACAGTACTTGCCTAAGGCAAAACATCTTCACTGTGTTGCTTCTTGGGGGAGAAAGCTATTTATCATTGCATCCTCAGAACAAATTTCTGTAACATGGGGAATATTACAAAGCCATTTCTTTATAAAATAACTTTACTATCTCTTCTCATGTAGTTGCATACTTCCCCTCTCTAAAGAAGAAATTGTGTCTAAATAGATTCTACTGGTTTAGCCACTGATCTTCATTTTATCCAACACTGGGTAAAGCTCATTATTCTTCCAGCTGCAAAGTTACCTTTTTCTTTTGATCCTTGTATTTTGTCTTTGGTCACTTATCTTCAGAACCTTGCCCCATCTGCCCTCCCAGGTTCCCTCAATCTCTTACCATTACAGATACAAAGAGATGGAGACTACAGCTGGAGAGGGTATAGGAACACTGATTTATACTAAACGTTCAATACAACTGGTATTTAGACAAAGAATTTGCCTGCAGCCAGTAGGAGAATGAGGTAGATTAAATTGGTTTGATGTTGTAAAGAAGTGAGTGACATTTTTATATTTTAATTAAGTGAGACTAGCAGCTAGGAGAGGACAGGAATGCTAGAGCAGGAAGGAGAGAAAAAGAAAGGAAATAAAACAGCAGCTTGCAGGAAAATATGAATAAGATTAGTTTTTAGATTCTGTATTGTAAAGCAGGGGATTATAACAGGATGAATATGAGAATTTGAAGCTAACAGGAAACGTAAGCAGGACTTCAATTATAATATGTTTGAAATGACCCTTTTATCCTAGAGTCTGCAACAGAGAATAATCTGTCAATCCACAAAGCTAATTTTAAAAGGACATTCTGGATATTACTGTTATTTAATGTACCTTGCTTAATATCCTGGTTTTTCATCAGAAGTGATACATCATGGGTCAGATTCCATTTCACTGCACATGCTGAGTAGTCATTCCTTAGTCATTCAGTAGTCACACAAGGAGACAACTTAGTAAGTAAGATGCTACTCAGTAAAGCTCAGACCTGACCAAATGTTTTTGTCTGTCCATCTTGTCAAGGTGCTAAATGTAATACAGCAAAAATATGAATTATGTCCCCAAACCTGCAGTTTTCTGTTTGGCTGTTTTATACAGAGAGGCACAGGTGTACTTTGAGATTAAGTCATGGAGATCATGGACCAGATTATTTCTATCCAAATTTAGACTTGTACAGGAGATCATTAAGAAAAAACCTAACCGACGAGAACTTCTACATTACTCATGGAGGCATGAAGGTTCCCAAGGGACTGATTCAGACCAAGTGTAGCTGGACCTCTCCATTTTTTCATCATCATAGTACAAAATCCCAATTATGCCAAATGGTGTCTGTTGAATGCCCACAAAGGTACATTCTTTCTTTTTAGTATATTAATGTTATGTGTTGGTTTTAATATAAGCTTTTCTCAAATAACTTTGATATTTTTACTATCATCAGCTAATGCTAAACTTTATCCATTAAGTATCCATAATATTAATGCTGAAATATTCTAGTTGTCTAACTAGTTTTTTATAAGAAGATCCACTGCATTTAATTGATGTTATCAGAATATTATCCACCTAGAAAGTATGAAAGAAAAAATTACCTTCCAGAGGTGTTTATAACTCTATCTGAAAAATAAACTTAGATGACCCAATGCTGAAGTTTATGTGTGGGTTGATTCTTGCATTACGAGGGTTTTGAAGCACCTGAACAGTCATAGAGAAGAAGCAACTGTATACATGTGTTGGGTTTGCGTGGCAGGGTTTTGGTAGCGGGGGGGGCTACAGGGGTGGCTTCTGTGAGAAGCTGCTAGAAGCTCCCCCTGTGTCTGACAGAGCCAATGCCAGCCGGCTCTAAGACGGGCCCGCCGCTGGCCAAGGCCAAGCTAATCAGCGCCTCTGTGATAACATATTTAAGAAGTAGAAAAACAGTTAGAGAGAGAGAGCTTTTGCAGCCGGAGAGAGGAGTGAGAAGATGTAAGAAACTCTGCAGACACCAAGGTCAGTGCAGATGGAGGGGGAGGAGGAGCTCCAGGCGCCGGAGCAGAGATCCCCCTGCAGCCCGTGGTGAAGGCCATGGTGAAGCAGGCTGTCCCCCTGCAGCCCATGGAGGAAGGATGAGGGGGTGTAGCGATTCCACCTGCAGCCCGTGGAGGACCCCACGCCGGAGCAGGTGGAGGCACCTGAAGGAGGCTGCGGCCCGTGGGAAGCCCACGCTGGAGCAAGTTCCAGGCCGGACCGGTGGACCCGTGAAGAGGGGAGCCCATGCCAGGGCAGGTTTGCTGGCAGGACTTGTGACCCCGTGGGGGACCCCACGCTGGAGCAGTTTGCTCCTGAAGGTCTGCACCCCGTGAGAGGGACTCCATGCTGGAGCAGGGGAACGATGAGAGGAGTCCTTCCCCTGAGGATGAAGAGGCGGCAGAAACACCGTGAGATGAACTGACCGTAACCCCCATTCCCCATCCCCCTGTGCCGCTGAGGGGGGGAAGGTTGAAGCCGGGAGTGAAGTTGAGCCCGGGAAGATGGGAGGGGTGGGGGGAAGTGTTTTAAGAGTTGATTTTATTTTCTCATTCCTCTACTCTGTTTTGCCTAGTAATAAATTAGATGAATTCCCTCTCTAAGTTTGGTCTGTTTTGC
This sequence comes from Grus americana, assembly GCF_028858705.1. Taxonomy (NCBI): domain Eukaryota; kingdom Metazoa; phylum Chordata; class Aves; order Gruiformes; family Gruidae; genus Grus; species Grus americana. The sequence goes on along the minus strand of NC_072852.1, from coordinate 31,627,939 downwards.
TCGTGACAACAATTAGAGAGTGATCTCTCCCTGTCCTTATCTCGACCTGCAAGCATTTCATTATGCCTTTTCTCCCCTGTTTAGTGAATAAGGGGAGTGAGAGAGCGGCTCTGGTGGGCACCTGTATCTGACAGATTTGTCAATGGACTTTCCTATGACACAGAGGCATTGGAACTTATGTGGAATGCACTTTTTTCAAGAATGACCAACTTCTACTCTTCATTTCATCCCTTATCATCACTGTCAATAGAAAGAGAAATTCATTGATCAGCACTCTGACCAAAGAGGTACTGAAAGGGCCAACCTCGCATTTCAGTTGATCCAGCTTTTGTCACTCCTTCCTCTTTTATAAAATGTATTTACATTCTGTAATACTTATTGCAAGTCATACCTCCAAATGATTTTTTGTGGTTAGAACCTTAAATTCAGACATTCTTCTTTAGTCAGAAGATGTGTTAAATTTGAATCAAGTTAAATTATCATCCTGTTTTCAATGTAAGCACCACTAGCTAGACTGTAAACACCACAAACTTTTCTTTGTACCTTTATTGCATATGTTAGGTGCAGAGACAGAAGGTAATCTTTATTTTGCAATACTCAGATGTATCAGGGACTTTTTGTATGAATACTTTCTGCAGCTAGAATAAGCACTCTTATTAACAAGTTTATGAGTCTTTCTTTTTCAAATAATCTTTAATATTAGTGTCTGTCTGGAGGTAGAAGGAATGGCAAATATGCAGGTGCAACTATTTATCATGCCCTAACACTATGTGTTTGAAGAGCTCTCAGCTAGCAAATCAACATGGATTAAACTATATCCTCACAAAATATATTTATGAAGAAGATTTGACCTTGACACATTGATTCCAGAGTTTCCTAGGGCAGTGAAACATAATACTGTTTTAATGTATTTACATAAAAACATGGTGGAGGTTCATATGTTTAAAAGAATTTGTGACAACAGACTAATGGTGGCAATGTTTTTCAAGCTAACGTTGTTTACTTCCCCGGCTGGTGTATTTTTATCCTTGCAATCTCCACAGTCACGCATTGTGTCTGTGTGCCTGGCTTGTCCTCACAAGAAGATTTCTGTAGAAATCAGACAGTGTGAAGTGCTAATGGTTTTCCGATTGACTAGACTTGTTTGAAACTAACTTTTGAAGTAATATTGGAATCCAAAGTTCCTCCACCTCTGTAAGGCAGCATTAGTGTTTTCTGAGTCACAAGCATGTGATTATCTGAATGTTTCTCAGTTAATTTGTAAGCTCTTTGTGGCAAACTCTTTTTTTTTTTTTTTTTTTTTGTGTGTGCATATCCTCACAAACAAGCAAATCATCATAGCCATTTGTTATGGCGGGTTTTTACCCCACACTCTTTTCTAATTACAAAGTGATGGCAATTGGTTTTGACATGGTGAAACATATTAGTTCAAGTAGGAGCAATAACAAAGGTGTTAAAAGTATTCTTTTGTATGCTCAAATGGGGGTAAGGTATAATGTTTTACTACTCTGTAGGGAGTTATAACAAGCGTTTTAAATGTAAAGCTGCAGTGAGCAGGTTAGCAAATATCTGAACTCTGGAGAACAATAAAGTGCTTGTAAACTCACTTGAATAAGTTCACAACCTAAAGGGAAATAGCAAAAGTGAGAAAAAATTTGGAAACATCACTCCAATTACTACAATACCTAAATGCTCACAGATGCTACTTGTGTTTCAGAAGTCAGTTCACCTTACCCATGCCGCCAAATATACTTTCTAGCCCTTTTCTTTTAGAATCAAATAAATGCAGACAAATGTTTTCAAACATTTGCACAATTTGAAATGTAATTTGATACATTATGTTATAACCCTGTGGGAGAATTCAGTGATAGAAAAGTTCTACCACAGTGCATAATCTGACTGTTTTCCCCCTTTTGATCAATGTGTTTCCATCTACATTCACATACAGGACAGGAAATAATCATGTTGCACATGTCCACAGAGAATTTGTTAAAAGCTAAACAACTAGTTGTTGTGGGTTAACTCTAGTAGGCAACTAAACATCACAGTCTGCCTTTCTGGAATTGTGGAGACCAGAACTGGACACAGTACTCCAGGTGTGGCCTGAGAAGCACTGAGTAGAGTGGGATGGTCACACCACTCTGCTAGTAATGTCCCTGTGGGTGCAGCCCAGGATCTAATTTGCCTTCATTGCTGCAGAAGCACACTGCTGACTCATGTTCAGTTTGTTGCCCACCAGTATCCCCAGGTCCCTTTCAGCAAGGCTGCTCCCCATTACACAGATCCTGGTCTGCACTGGGCTCTTTAGTTATGTTGTCCCAGGTGCAGGATCTTGCAATTGTCTTTGCTGAAATTCATACAGTTCTTGCTTGCCCACTCTTCCAGCCTGTCCAAGTCTGTCTGTAAGATGGGTCTCCCTTCTTGACATGTCCATCTCACTGACATTGCACCAGTTTAGTGTCATCAGCAAACTTGGTGAGGGTGCTTTCAATCCCATTGTGCAGATCATTTATGAAAATGTTGAACAGCATAGGACCCAGTATTGATCCCTGGAGGACCTCACTTGTGACAGGCTGCCAGCCTGCTCTCCCTATGTGGACAGAAAATGTTATTTTGTTGTATGAGGTGATCAAACTAGTCAGGCATGATTTACCTTTGGTAAATCTGTGCTGGCTTTTCCTAATCACCTGCTTCATTTGGCTTCTAATAGTTTCTAAGAGGTCTTATTCCATTGCTTTCCCAGGGATCAAAGTAAGACTAACAGGTCTGTATTTTCCTGCATCCTCTTTTGGGTCCTTATCGTAGATGTATATGACATTTACCCTCTTCCAGACATCAAGAATATCCCCTGATCTCCACAACTTTTCAAAGATTGGAGACAGTTGACAGTGGCCTTGCAACAATGTCAGTTACTTCTCTTAATACCTTGGGGTGGATTTCCTCTGGGCTCATAAATTTATGTGGGTTCAGCCTTTGCAAGAGGTCGCAGACCAGCTATTCCTCCACTACTGCTGGCTCAACACATGAGTCGTAGCTACTTGACCCTGTGGAGTCCAGCTATTCCAGCAAAGGCAGAGGCAAAAAAGGTATTGAGAACCTCTGCCCTGTCAGCGTTAGTAGTATCTACTTTCCCTGCCCTGTTCAGCAATGGAACTATGTCTTTTCTATGTTTCTTCTTAGTGCTCATGTATCTGAAGAACCCTTTCTTGTTGTTCTTGACATCTCTGGACAATTTCAGTTCTAGCTGAGCCTTAACCTTCCTGACTGCATCTCTGCATGCACTAGTAAGGTTCTTGTAGTCCTCGATGGGACTACAGAGGAGCTACTGATTCTTAATACTTAACTATGAAGGCAAAGAATCACCTAGTCAGAAGTTGGTGCAGAGTCTCTAGCCAGCCTATTATCTCATGAAAGCAGATAACTGGTTGGGAAGTTCCTGAATGACTCATGGAATTAACAACTTAAAAGCACTGAATGAGTGTACAGGCACAGTCTTGATATCCATCCATATCACAATCACAACTAAAGAACAAACTTGATTTTCATACTTATAACTTAAATCCACCTGCTCTTTTCACACTTGTGCTATCCAAAATGCTTACAAGATAAAAACAGCTTTCACAGAAGCATAGACTCATACAGGTTAGAAGGGACCTCTGGAGACTGTCTAGTCCAAGCTTCTATTCAGAGCAGGTCCAGCTAGAGCAGGATGCTGAAGGCCTTATTCAATTCTGTTTTGACTGTCTCTAAGGATGGAGAGCCTACAAACTTTTTGGCTAAACAATATTTCACTTCCTTTATTATGAATATTTTTTTACTGATGTCTAATCAGAATTCCCTGTGCTGCAACATTTGTCCATTGCCTCTTTTCATTTTCACTTTGTACTTCTGAGAAGAGCCTGTGTTGTCTTCTCTGTACCTCCTACTATGTAGTCAAATGCAGCAATAAGATCATTCACTTAAGTTTTTCTTCTTAAAATGGAGCAAACCCCCAAACTTTCTTGGTGGCCCTCCAGCGGACTCATTCCAATATGTCAAAGTCTGTCTTGTACTGAGAAACCCAAAACTGGACACAGTACTCTAGATGCAATTGCACAAGAGCCAGAGTGATAGGAATAATCACTGCCCTTCCTCTGCTGGCTATGGTGTTTGCTGTCTGCCAACACTCCACAATGATTTTCTACAAAGCTGCTTTCTAGCCAGTCAACTCCCAACTGCTAACAGGGTTATACCTCTCTAAGTGCAGGACTTGGCATTTGCCTTTGTTAAACTTTCTGATACCTGCCAGCCCATTTCTCCAGGCTATATAGCTCTGTCAACAAATAGTAGCCCTGCCCTCCAATGGTAAAATCTACAGACTTGTTAACATCCCATCCCATTGTCCAGGCCACTAACAAACATGTTAAGCATCATCATACACAGTATCAGTCCCTGAGGGATGCCACTCATCATGACCAGACACCAGCTGGACTTTGGATTCCCTATCTCAATATTTTGATCCCAGAAGTCTCACCAGTTTTCTACCCAGTTATCCAGTCAATATTTTATCAATATGGCTGTAAGGATACCATAGGAGAATATGTGGAATGCCTTGCTAAAAGCAAGGTAAAAAGCATCCACTGCTCTCTCCCATGTTCACAAAGTCATCTATATCATTGCAGAAAGCTGTCCATTCATCACGCTTGTTCTGCCCCTTGAAAAGCCACAAATCCACAACGTCACAATGAAGTCTTCTGTTTATACATTAGAACTCATTTTTCAATGTTCTCCAAAATGATAGGCAAAATTTGATGAAAAGAAAATACTAATTTCCTTCGGTTTACAGTCATTTTATTTTAGTTAATTGCCTTTTTTATGCATAGGGTCCTACTATGATATTGGCAATTATGTCATTAAAAAGATGTAAGTAAATTACAATATGTGAACTATTTATTTAAAGCTCCTAATTGAAAAATATTAACATTATTCTACTAATTATAAAACATGTGATTAGTCCTGTAAAATGGATTAGTAATATGCCAAGAAAGATTAATGAGTTTCAATATCTTGCAGCATTGAAACAGATGTGACATTACTATATTCAGCAAATTTAGTTAAATACTTGCTACCATCTTGGAAATAGTTAAACCATAATTGTGTTATCACATTTTAATGACTAAAACAACTTTAGTTTTTCTGTTTCTGTGTGCACAATAGGATATTCTCATCTTTTTGTTAAATAGTTTCTCAATACTATAAATCTAGTTTTGGAAGCCTGGACTATTATTTGCCCAATAGGATTAAAATTTCAAAGCTTCCACTATATATCTGCATTAAGACGAGAAGGGTTTTGTAAATAAGCATCTTGCTAAAATTTTGTGTAATCTTGGAGAACCCAATGTCTTATAATTTACATTGTCTAGTGTAAGAGAAAAATGTGCAGGTGTGTCTGGGAAACATAGCCAACCAGTGATGGCTGAGCTGAATTCATAGATCTTTAAAATTTAGCTTCTGAAAGTTATTAAAAGCAGCTGTAAACCTGAAGGTCTAATTTTCTAGTGGAAACAGAAGCCCTGCACTGGGTAAAAGTAACTGGAAAAAATAATTTGGGCTAAGATAGAGAATTCTCTTTCTAAAAAAAAGATAAGGCAGTGTCCTTCAGCTTAACTAATATGCTGCCAAAGGTGAAGATTAAGAAAATCTGAATGAGGAGGACACACTGGTGCTTTTGGTTATAATGAAAGATATTAACTATTATTACAATGAAAGGTATGAAATAATAGATCTCTCTATTCAAACTACTGTTTTTCATGGGTATTTTGTAGTAAATATTTCATGTGGAAATTTCCACATATCCAAATACTATTGTCATGGTTTAACCTTAGCTGGTAACTAAGCATCAGGTAGCCACAAACTCACCCCTCCCCCTCCAAGGGCATGGGGAAGAGAATGGAAAAAAAAAACTTGTGGGTTGAGATACAGACAATCTAATAGGATAACAAAGGAAGAAAATAATAACAATAGTGATAATATTGATAACAATAATAACAACGACACAAGTGAGGTACAAATGCAATTGCTCACTGCAAGCGAAAGGAAAATGAAACAATTTGATGCCCTATCTGTTTCCGAGCAGCAAATCTGCCTCCCGTTCTATGGTAGGGAATATCCCTTTGGCCAGTCTGGGTCAGCTGTCCCGGCTGTGCTCTCCTAACCACCTTCTTCCCCCAGCTTTATATTGCTGAGCATGACATCATACGGTATGGAATATCCCTTTGGTCAGCTGGGGTCAGCTGTCCCGGCTGTGTCCCCTCCCAACTCCTTGTGCACCCCCAGCCTCCTCGCTGGTGGGGTGGGGTGAGGAGCAGAAAAGGCCTTGGCTCTGTGTCAGCACTGCTCAGCAGGAATGAAACCATCCCTGGGTTATCAATGCTGTTTCCAGCACAAATCCAACACGCAGACCTATACCAGCTACTATGAAGAAAATTAACTCTGTCCCAGCCAAAACCAGCACAACTATTTTGACACAAATTGAAATAGATAGATGCTGACATTTCCTTGGTAATTATCTTGTCTTTAAATGTGTAATGACTTGGTTTGATTTGCAATAAAGAGCAGCTTTTCTGTTACCCAGTTAACTTCTAAATGGTAGAAAATTTTAACCAATGGCCACCTTTGTTAATTTCCCATAATTTGTTTGAATATCTGCAGCAGTGTTGTCTGATAACAACAATAATGTCACAGGCCACTATAACAGTTTTCCTCATATATATTTTATACAGCATACATTAAAAAAATCTAAATATCAGTTATTTGTAACTCTGAAGATGCATTCAACAACTAATGTTTTTATTATCCATTAAATTTGTATGCTTAACTATTTGTCCAGTTTTTCTGGTTCATAAATCACACTCAATGTACAAAATTTCTGTTTTATATGAGGTCTCTAAAAACTTATAATATTTTTTTTTTTATTGAAAAATTTTGCCACTTCCTGAAAATTAGAATTTGGTAACAGATCACTGTACTGTGCAAATGCTTAGCACATTTACTATAGCATTGTAGAATTTCTTTCACAGTAGATAAATTTACTGTTACTGTTCTTTCCCTCCTTCAAAGAATGAAAATTATATTCCTTTGCAGCCATATAGTATTCCATATCTTTATATACTGGATACCTGTTCTTTGATTTAGAAGTTGATTTTCTTCTCATAGCTACTTCTTATTTAATATACTGCACTTTACAGAGCTCTTTAAAAATGCATTTCCAATCCATGTTATACATTTTCCAGTGAAATTATTTTTCACCTACCAGCTATGTGAATTCATAAAAGAGAGATGGTTTCCTAATGCCATAAATACATAAATACATAAATACAGGTACATGATTTAGCTGTTCAGATTGCTTGAAAAGAACAGGCAAAAGCTATTGTTTACTGGGCAAAGTTTGAATAGATTAAAGTACATCATGTTTCACTGAGGAAGCAGATGTGCTTGCAAACATATTTACACTAATGATGGAACCAGGTTTTGAGCTTGCGATTTCCTAAAGGAATTGAACCACAGAGGCCTGAAATATTTTAACAGCATTTTCTTTTTAACTCTGCAGTGGTTGTCAGTGAACACTAGAAGGGTAGGAGAGCAAGGGCAAAAAAAGGAAAACTTGTACACAGAGTAAATTTCTGTTCTTATATATTTGTTCAAAATAATGCTATAGGTTTGTATGGAGTAACTGTTTATGAGGTGGATACTGGTAAGCTCTTTTAAAATTTTCCTCCCCTTACAGAAAAAATTTTCCTAATATTTCTGCCTCCAAATTTTGTATACATAGTTAAAAGAGAAAATATGCCCACTCAGTCTTTATAAATGCATACACAGACACACACTCACTTGGAAATAGATAGAAAATATATATATATATGTATATGTATATACACACATATGCGCAGAGAGATAATCATGGAGTCAGACAAAATTATATTGAATTATAAGTGAGATTAGTAAAACCACCTGTTGTCAGAATTGCTCAGCTTTCTGCAATATGATCTGAAAACAATGCACAGCTTTTAGCAGAGCAAAAAATTTAACCCTCAGGGTGGATTTTTACAAAGTATCAGGGATTTTTCTTTTTTTATTATTTTTTTCTTTTGATCATGAAACTGGACTTTTCAAAGAAAGTCAGGAAAATATACATTTTTATACTGTGAAAAACCTCAGACTTGAGATTTTTACTCTAAACATTATTTTCTACCCAGTTTGAAGCAAGAACTTTAAAGTGAAAGGATAGTTTTGTTATTAGGGGTCTTGTACCTTTTGTTTATTCCATGAAAATATTCCCCAAGCTGGTTTAAACATTAAAACTTTGCTATATATTACATGACCATCCAAACCAGAAGTTCAGTTTGGAAAAGTAAGGTAGCCTTCCTTGATCTTTCTTTTTTTACTGGAAGGAAAAAAAAACAACTAAAAAATCTGATCACTGTTTATTGCTCATCGTCCCACAGATCCAACTCTGTGACTTCAAAGTATCCATATTGTTAAAGAAAAGCCATAAAACATACATTATTATGGTAGCATCAGAAGGAATGATAACAGTAGCCTCTGAAGAAAAGAAAAAAAGAGAAAAGAAAGAGAAAAGAGAAAAGAGAAAAGAGAAGAGAAGAGAAAAAAGAAAAAGAAAAAGAAAAAGAAAAGAAAAGAAAAGAAAAGAAAAGAAAAGAAAAGAAAAGAAAAGAAAAGAAAAGAAAAGAAAAGAAAAGAAAAGAAAAGAAAAGAAAAGAAAAGAAAAGAAAAGAAAAAAGAAAAAAGAAAAAAACAGAAAAAAAAAGAAAAGAAAAAAGAAAAAAACAGAAAAAAAAAGAAAAGAGAAAAGAAAAGAAAAGAAAAGAAAAGAAAAGAAAAGAAAAGAAAAAAGAAAAAAGAAAAAAGAAAAAAGAAAAGAAAAGAAAAGAAAAGAAAAGAAAAGAAAAGAAAAGAAAAGAAAAGAAAAGAAAAGAAAAGAAAAGAAAAGAGAAAAGAGAAAAGAGAAAAGAGGAAAAGAAAAGAAAAGAAAAGAAAAGAAAAGAAAAGAAAAGAAAAGAAAAGAAAAGAAAAGAAAAGAAAAGAAAAGAAAAGAAAAGAAAAGAAAAGAAAAGAAAAGAAAAGAAAAGAAAAGAAAAGAAAAGAAAAGAAAAGAAAAAAGAAAAGAAAAAGAAGGAACTTCTTGAGATCATCTAGTCCAACTCCCTGCTCAAGCAGGGTCAGCTAAAGCATGTTGCCCAGGACTACTTACAGTTGAATTTTGAATATCTTCACAGATGGAGACTCCACAGTCTCTTCAGGAAATCTCTTCCAGTGTTTGACCATTCCCAAAGGAAAAAAATAAGTGTTTTTTTGTTTTCAGATGGAATGTCATGTTTTTCAGTTTGTGTCATTACCTCTTGTCCTGTTGGTGGGCACTACTGAGGTGAGTCTAGCTCCCTCTTCTTCATTCCCTCCCATCACGTATTTATAGACAATATATTTATATTTATATTTATATATTTACATTTACAAGACCCCTTCCCTCTCCCTGAGCCTTCTGTTCCCAGGCTGGCAAGTCCCAGGTCTCTCAGCATTTCCTTGTACAAAAGGTGCTCCAGTCCATTAATCATCTTGGCCCTGTGCTGTACTTGCTCCAGCAAGTCCATATGGTTCTTCTACTGGGGAGCCCAGAATCGGGCACAGCGCTCCAGATGTGGCCAGTGTAGAGACGGTCCAGAGAGGCACCCAAGCATGCTGATTCCCCAGAACAGATTTGAAAGATTTCCCCATAAGGTTTCACATAAGCCTTTGGTTCATTTCTGCCAACCCATGCAGGCACCCTGGATACCTTAGCATGTAGAATCATAGAATCATTTAGGCTGGAAAAGACCTTTAAGATCATCATGTCCAACTGTTAACCTAACACTGCCAAGTCCACCACTAAACCATGTCCCTAAGCACCACATCTACATGTCTTTTAAATACCTTCAGGGATGATGCCCACTTCCCTGGGCACCCTGTTCCAGTGCTTGACAACCCTTTCGGTGAAGAATTTTTCCCTAATATACAATCTAAACCTCCCCTGGCACAACTTGTCCCATCACTTGTTATTTGGAAGAAGAGACCAACACCCACCTGGCTATAACTTCCTTTCAGGTAGTTGTAGAGAGCTATAAGGTCTGCCCTCAGCCTTCTCTTCTCCAGGCTAAACAACCCCAGTTCCCTCAGCTGCTCCTCATTAGACTTGTGCTCTAGACCCTTCACCAGGTTGTTGCCTTTCTTTGGACATGCTCCAGTATCTCAATGTCTTTCTTGTAGTGAGGGGCCCAAAACTCAACACAGTACTCGAGGTGCGGCCTCACCAGAGCCAAGTACAGGGGGACGATCACTTCCCTGGTCCTGCTGGCCACACTATTTCTGATACAAGCCAGGATGCTGTTGGCCTTCTCGGCCACCAGTCGATTCTCAACTAATACCCCCAGGTTTTTTTCTGCCAGGCAGCTTTCCAGCCACTCTCCCCCAAGCCTGTAGCGTTGCCTGAGGTTGTTGTGACCCAAGTGCAGGACCCAGCACTGAGCCTTGTTGAACCTCATACAGTTGGCCTCGGCCCATCGATCCAGCCTGTCCAGAATCCCTCTGTAGAGCCTTCCTACCCTCATGCAGATTGACACTCCTACTGAACTTCATGTTATCTACAAACTTACTGAGGGTGCACTCAATCCCCTCGTCCAGATCATTGATAATGATATTAAACAAAACTGGCACCAATACTAAGCAATAATGGGCTAAGATCTGTACTTCCCCTCTATGAAAACAATGTCATATTCATACAGTTTATGCCACGAGTTTCCATAATGTAACTTGAAGTGTTTCATGAGAGATGGTAAAAATGCAAAAAAATAGATTATATAACATCTCAAATAACACTATGTTCTTATGCCTAAGCAACAACAATTTCAGATCTCTGGTCACTAGCATTGGAGGTGAGACAGCTGAGGTAGGATTCAGTTCTCTAAACACACAGCCTGGTGTGTGTTACTGGTTTCCCTAGGATATCCTTCCTGGCTTATGGTCATGGCTCTAGGACCACCATGTGTCACCCATAAAACCATTATTGTATCTACCAACATGATTCACTTCTTTCAGTTAACATGGGATCTCAAAAATGTCTCTGCTTAGACAAATTAATTTTGTCTCCCAGCTTTTGTCTCCCAGACCCCTTATTTCTTAATCTCCCTCTATGTTTAGATTAGAAGTCACCCTCACATAACCTAGAGCCATTATATTCTTATGAGATATCTACATGGAGCTTACAGGAGATCTGTACCATTATGGACAGAAGCTAAAGACCTGGAAAAATTTTCTAGAGTACCAAAAATGGCACTAAATTCCTATGTGTGAGCAAATGAATTTTGCCTATGGTGATTATACCCCAGAAGATAATTCATCTCACCTACTTCAGTCTCCTGCTCTGAATACTCTCCTGGCAAAGCATGGAATTTCAATTACTATATATGTCCTCCACTGACCACTGGGAGACGTAAAGTTTTTTAGGCAGCTCTAACTAGATGACACAGAGAGTGTGAATCCATCTTCAGTAAATGGAATGCATACTTTGGTCCAGCAACTATGTCATGCTAGAGCTCCACTGTAACACATTGGTGTTCAGAATAATTCTTCAGTAGCAAATGCAGAATTTCTCCTAGTTGTGTGTGTGGAAAATATGGTCAGAGTATTGATATTGCAGGTTGATTTCTAAGTAACTGTTACCAAATGTACAGGAGAAATACCCTAGAGGTATTAGTCCCACCCTCATTCCTGTCTGTTTTGGTGATGTGGAAAGATATACAGCTAAGTTAAAACTCTTTTTATCTACCATAATTTGTCTCTCTCAATAATCAACAGCATCAAATAAACTCAGAAAACTTGCAATAATACATCTTTTATATTAACTAACCAATGGTTTAGATCAGTCATACCACTTCTCAGTCTTGCTACAACTGGGGTAGTAGTCAGGCGTCTACTTTACATCAAGTTGCATATTATTTGATATCTAGAGTCGTATGATAATCAATAGGCATATATCAGCCATAGCTACTGCAAGATTTTATCATCTGGATTTTTTTGTTTATATATTTTGTTTCTTCTTGCTATATTCATTTACTCCATGACAATATGTGGTTTGTTGAGCTGACAGTGTTACTGATGCTTTGTTGCAAACCATAATAATCCATAAAGAGATATAAGCAGACAAGTGAGACTTGGTCCAAGCCAGAAAATCTAGAGGGCAAAATAAGTATTATATAGGAAGGATAAATTCTTTGATGTTACCATACATATACATGTGCTGGAGTTCTGTACCTGAAAGAATACACTGCAAAGAAAATTGAAATTATGCTAACAAGATAGCTTTAAGGTAAGCTAAGAGTTATTTGGGAAAAAAAGTGGCCATAAAAATATTGGTTGATTTTCTAAGCATATTTTGATATAGATCCTCTTCAGTCTGTCTTATATTCAGTTACAGAACTTTGGAAAGTTGGGAAGGTACATGAAAAAATGCAATGCCATTGAAACAGAACATAAGCAGAGTCAGAACACTGATTACTGGGGCCTTAAGTTATCATCTATGGAATTGATTGAGCCACTAATTGCAGTATCATTAAATGCAGGATGTGCTTCTAGAAGTACAAAAAATCCCTCCATGCTGGCTGTTGAAGGGACTTAGAAGTCTAGCAGTCATGCTTGCCAATGCAACCTAAACATAAATTGAAGGAAAAAAAGAATGGTATCATTTTGAAAGGTTGAAATGCAATATACTAGTAGATGCAATGCACTAGCAGGCACATTTGTGAGAGTTTTGTGGTGCTCCTGAGATGTAGGCTAAAAATACATCTAAGTAATGTATTAAGTATGTAGACAAAATATTAAAGGAACATTACTTAACTTCTGTTCAAGGTCATTCAAAGTATATGTTGAGATATTCAAATGCTTCAAAGACTTCTTTGAACCCAGACCTTTGATTATGCTAAAACCAGTTTTACATTCAAAGTTATGTTAGAAATTAGAAAATCTAATGAAGAAAATTGTTTTCCATTTAGAATATTCTTCCCAGAGATTCTGAGATTAAAGAAAAAATATGTGCTCTTTTGTCTATCAGTTTCCACAAAAACAATACATGCAGCACATGCCTCATTTGTAGGGTGTTTATGTGTAATATATTATATTGTTCCCAAATAATGCCTTAACAATTAAAAAGAGTAAGTGTTTTTCAAGTTCTTTGAGTTTCTGAATGTGTCTAAAGGCTGTTTGGAAAAATAGTCCCTCCTTCTCATGCCATGCATCAATGAAATTCATTGGAGAAAAACAAACACATTGATGTTCTAATGAAATGAGAATGCTGTGTGATCCACATGAGGAAGCGGTCTTGAAAAACCATTCTGAATTATCCTATGTAGCACTCATACGGTTGCACAGTCCATCATCAGACTTTATCTGGGAAAGACAGGAGCTGAAGATATTAAAATTTAAAAGGCACATTTGCAGAGAATATGTAATGAGTTCAAGAAAGATGATTGCAGTCAACTATTGTACAGACCATGTGTAATGAAAAAATCAGAACATATTTCAGGAACAGATAGAAAGAGTAAAATCTTTATTAATACTCATAAAATCTAAGTGTCAGAAAGCAGCACAGAAATCAATGAGATTAAGCAAAAGTCAAAAGGCAGATGTCAGGGATTTCAAATGCAGATACAATAGTATAAATGGAAGAATGTGCAGATTTTTAAAGCAAGCAGAGCAAGTTGAAGCAAAAAGGTATATAACATGAATAGTTGGCAGTTCTAAGTTCACAAGGGTAGGGAGAACAGAACTAAATACTGTTCTTCCCACACATAAACTAAATAACAACTTCTTATATGGATTAAATTCGGGATAAGGAGTAGGGAGAACATTGAGGTAATTAATAAAAAGACATATTTAAATAGAAAAAAAATGGTAAATAATTTTCTAAAATGAGGAGCAGATTTCTACTGTAGACTGAATGTATTAAACTAGACCTTTAGTATGTCAATGTAGTTCCATTAACTACATTTGACCTAGGCCCTGATATGGAAACAATGTAGGTGGAGAAAGCAGCAGCTCTTTCCGTACCAAGTGATGTACAACACCGGCCATCCTGGCAGTACAGGCATAGAATAACAGCTCCCTTTACCTCTCTTGTAACTTCATATCCGTAAAGATGTATTGCTTATATCTAAGGATCTATTAAAAAGAAGCTGTATGTAAATCAAATTCTTCCTTGGCCAGAATTGGCAAGAAAAGGATAAATAACATCACCTTTAAGTTTCTTTATCTAATGTAAAGCATAGAGAAACTCAGAATATTCCCCCTAAAGAATAAAGATTTGACAAATGGCAGAATTTTAGAGGGCAATGTTAATATATGTAAATATAAACTTATAAAGAATAATATATTAAGAAATCAGCAAATTGATGAAAAGAATAAATACAATGTTACAAAGCAATATCAGTGAATAATACTGCTTTTGACCAGGAAAATATCCCAAGGGCTCTGCCTAGTCATAAATACTTCAGCTACTTTCATTTTTTCATGATACTTGATATGGCAGAATGAGTACATTGTCTGCATGCTGTTCAATAGTAACAACATAGGCAATCCACAGTATTCATCCGGAGGACCTGGCAGACCACGTACACAAGGGTAGATTTTGGGGTCTACAGGAAAGATGGTGAGGGACTGTTTATGAGGGAGTGAAGTCATAGGACAAGGGGTAATGGGTTTAAACTAAAAGAGGGTAGATTTAGATTAGATATTAGGAAGAAATTCTTTACTGTGAGGGTGGTGAGGCACTGGCACAGGTTGCCCAGAGAGGTTGTGGATGCCCCCTCCCTGGAAGTGTTCAAGGCCAGGTTGGATGGGGCTTTGGGCAACCTGGTCTAGTGGAGGGTGTCCCTGCCCATGGCAGGGGGTTGGAACTAGATGATTCTTAAGGTCCCTTCCAACCCAAACCATTCTATGATTCTATGATTCTATGATTTTAAATATGGACAGGCAAGCTGGGCCCTCCATTTTAATAAGGATATTTGTGCAAAGGATAGACTGGGTCGGACTCTGTTCCAAATGAAATCAAAGGATGAAAGTCCCTAGTGTTTAATAGACATAAGATCAGGTTTGCTGATCAGAAGAGTCACAAAGGTCAGCATATGAGTCTTTTCTGTAGACACTATTGATATAAAGGTGCCTTTTCCTGCACTGCTGGAAAATGATGTTGCAGAAAAGTCTCCAGTTCACACGTTCACCACCAAAGACTGTTCTATGTCTATATTATATTGGAGATATGATGCCAAGGAGTGAAGAAAACGATCCCCTCTTTAAAAAACATATTTCCAAAAATAGCAAGATAAATGTGTAAAGATGGTCTTCAGAACTGTTTAGAAAGGTCACTGGAAGGTGAATATCAGCTTGAATTTAATCCAATATTATATTGGCCTCATTATAGGGAATGCTACTCATTAGATAGGCATAAATGATATCTATTGCAAGGATGTGTAAGCAGTAAATTCACACTTGTAAATCACTTCAGGATCTAACATTGTAAGACCAAGTGATAAAGTGTCAAGTCTCACTAAGTTCAGAGATGAAGAAGAGGGAAGTTAAAAAAGGTGTGCTCTGACCCAAACGGTATTTTGATTTTAACATATTTTGAGTTTCTTGTTTCTGTGGGAGGTGAGCTCCCTAATATCATAAGAAGCTGAGATCTCAGGAAACCAGCTGAACATGTGGCTTGACTTGGTGTGACTGAAATACAATTCGTATAGCCATTCTTAAACAACAAAAGTCTCATTTCCAAAATCTTGGTCCATGGAGATAACCTTTAATAGAATGGAATTCTGTTAGCTCTGAAAAGTCTGCTCACTTTAGCAACAGCCTGTCATCAGCTTTCTCTCAGAGATCAAAATCAATGGAAAAAGCTCAGGCTTTGGTGCACAGCCTATAGGGGTAAAGGTTTCAGGCCTTCTCTACTTTTTTTTTTTTTTTGGTGAATTTAATTTGCAGTTGGAAGATATATTCACTAATATGTTTTGGTTCTTTCATGTTTCTGCAGTGACACAAAGCAACTTTGAATCCATCTGCATTGACCAACAGCCATAAACTCAGTTTAAGTGGCAAGTTGTGGCAGGCGTGCAGCTGCTTTTGTACTGCTGAAGGACAGTGAAAAACCCAGCCCTGTGTTTCTAGTCATTGTGTCAGCCCCAGAACTTGTACAACAAAGGCTGAAGAGTATATATTCAACTATACCACAACCTATGAGATTGTGGTAAATGTCAGAAATAAGAGAATCGGGGGAAAAAAAAAATGTTTCTGTAAAGCATAACAAAATATTCTGTCCAGTTATTATGAAACATACACAGGTTTTCCTCCTTTCTTTTCCAGCTTTATCAGCACAGCTACCTGACGAGTTTCTATTTCTTCAGAAGAATGTAAGCTAAGTGGTACAAAAATATGCCCCATGAAACTGGCAAGGGAGTCAATTCTTATCTCAATGTCTTTGACAGAAAAACTCATTGAGAACTTTAGAAAATTTTTCTATGAATCAATGCTGCTTCATCAATAAATGGAGAAGGTGCTGCTCAATAGCATTTTGTGAAGTACCTTTTTTATTATGATTCTTTAAACTAAGATAACATTTATAATCATTGCATTAATAATGATTTCTAGAAGTAGGCTTCTGAATAAATTATCTCTATTATAACATGTTGCAGAGAAAATGACTCTGAAATACTCAATAAATTATTTAGTGGCAACCTTTAATGATGTGGTTGAAGTGATGACTTTTAAAGATCTTTCAATGAGGAAAATTTCCTTTGCAAGGAAATTGCTGTCTTCTTTTGGAAAGATCCAGCCTTTGCTTATAGGTTTATGATGTGTATTGTGGGTGTTCACAACTAACATCTGCACACACTTAAAGCTGGAAAAAAGTGGTCTACCCAGGACAGCATGGCACCATGCCTGCACCAGCTGAGACCAGATGCAGTGCCACACTACTGCTGTGTTAACAAGTTTTTTCCAACCTCAAATGCTATCAAGTGGAACTAATATGTCTGCTATATAGAGAAAAAATATACTTTTTGTTAGACAGAAACCATATCACATATGCTACTTCATATCCCTACTACTTTTTTTTTTTCATTTAAAAGCATACCCATTAATTAGTTTATTATTTAAAATACGTTAAAAACTTGGGCCTTTTAAGAATTTTGGCATCTGTGTCAGTCTTTATTTTGTCCCAAATGATCATAGAAATGGAATAAAACAGATGTTTAGACTTTCTGTCATTAACATTCATTGAAATTTTGTGTATAAACTATATTTGAGCAAATTAGCTTGCAATTTAGCTTCTCTCTAATTGTTATGATTACATAAACTATAGACAGGTCAGGCTAACAGCACACGTAACTCATCAGTGTGACTACTGTGACAACAGAGGTAGTAGCTAGTCACCCTTACCCTCTTTTAAAACTAATTTGCATGCAGTAATTCAATTTGCTTCAATGAATGACTGCTATTAATGTGCCAAGAATTCTGATTTGTAGGTTTTTCATTCAACTGTTGCTGCTTTTTAAAGGTTCTGTGGCCAATTGCTTTTTTGGGCACTTGGGCATGAATAACACTTTACAGCGCTGCTGCCTTGTCAATACTGCTTAAATTACTCAACATCAGGGAAGGAACTGAAACAGGAGCACAGGGGAAATCCTTTGATGCAAGAGACAATAAACCTGTCTGCAGAGGTTCTTAGAACTGTCTTTGTCCTCTCTTTAGGCTATAGACTACCCTAAAAGCCTGGAGAAGTAATATGAGGACAATAAAAATGAAAAATCAGAAGAATCCCACTTGAGACTACAAACAGTAAAAGTTGGTGGCCTTTTTTTGCCAGTACCACAGGAATTAGTTAAGTGGGCAGTTCCAGGTTATAACATGCTTGATTTCCTCTAAAGGTCATTAGGTTTGGCAAAATCATAACAGCTCCCCACTAAATTAATGATGAGTATTTCCATTCTAAACCAAATTTTCATTAAGTTTTCTTTCTTGAATGACGTAGAGTAACACAGTATGTTAATCATGTTACATGATTTAATATTATTTTGTGGTTTTTTCACTAAATATGTATTTTATATATGGACTTATGCATTATATATAGCCATTTATATTATGCATGTGTGAATCCATATACATTATTTATATACTAGGTGAATTCAAGCTGTGATCAAAAAAATAGTTTAAGATTTTTCTTCTCTTCAGTATATATATATCTTTGAGGAAATTTTTACATTAAATTACATTTTGAAAACTTAGAGTTAATGAAATAGCTATCTGGGAGACTCAGATGAAAAGGCTGATGATTATATAGTTGTTACTGCTTGATAGTCCAGATGGTACTATTAATTATTATTAATCATCTATATAGTACTACGAACATAAGTGCCATTGTATGAAAGATAAATTCTCTGTGCTGTGGAGATCATAATAACAAGCCATACAAAAGAAACAAAGACAACGCATGGGATGCATGGGAAACTGTAGAGAGAGAATAGTGATGTGTAATGTAGGGAAGACTGCCTAGAAAAAATGAATTCTCCAAAAGGGTTTGAAGGAAGAGATGAAGGTATATGGTCTGTTCACAAGGCTGCCAGAGACCTCTTGGGTCAGCTCCCTGCAGACAAATCAAACATGAAATCACTTTCATAAGCTCTCCAAGCTTTATCTTTAAAGCATTTGAGGGCGAATTGCCCTCGGTACTTGTGCCTGGAAGACTGACCCAGAACTGTCCTCTGAGAGTTAGAACCTGTCTTCTCATTCCAGCTTCAACTTACTCATAGCGAGTTGATAGCCGCCTGTTCCCATGCCAGCCCAATTTTTTATCTTAAAAAATAATTCTCTCTCACATGCTTGCCCCCATGACATACTCATATACAGTAACAATATCTTCCCTCATGTTTCATTTTGCTGGATTAATCTCTTTTCCTGAGAGATATGCTCTTCGTTCCCCTGAAAAACCCTACATCCCTTCTCTGCTGCTGTTGTGATTTCAGTTCATCTTTCCTTAATATGTTGACCAAAATGGAACATAATATTAGAGTTGAAATCTCACCAGGGCCTTTAAAATGACAGAGAGGTTTCACCCTGTCAGCTCAGCTCCTAGGAGCACCTCTCCAGATGCACTATAGAATCACCACTGGATTTTCATGGTCATTTCTCAGTGATAGGAGATAGCCATTCTGTAACCTTGTCACCAGCTAGTACAACCAGTCATTTCCCAGAGGAAGCATCTCGTAGCAGAAATTCTTCTTGTTACTCCATACATTAGGATACTGCAGCTAGTGGACAAAATCAGCCTATGAGAGTGCTGCCACATGCCAGTGATGCTATAGTCCCCAAAAAAGCCCTAAGAGCTGGCTGACTCCTTTTACATTCTGCATAGGACTGCAAGAAAATGAATGATTCTGTTACTCATCCAAAAGCATAATCATCAAAGGGCAGTTGGAACTCAGAAGTAAATAGAAGAATCATCATATGCAAATTTCTGTTAGCACCATACCATACTGATCTGGTTTTCCTGACCTTTTAGTGTTGAGTTTTCCTTGTTTGCTAGAGTCTAAGCATTGCTTTCACTGGTGTGAATCCTTCCTCTTCATCGCAGGACTCTCTATTTCCTCTCTTCTTTCTTAAGGAAAAGTTTATTTCCTCCATTGGGTCTTCATCCCTTCTTTACAAAGCTGTTGCTCCTATTCCTTAAAGAAACAGGGTCTCATGTCCCTTTTCCAGTTCACTTCAATAACCAGGTTCCCTTGGTGTATCTAATCATCTCTGTTTAATATTGAATCGTAGTTACTGGCATGTTCTTCTGAATCTTTCATTTGATTTGCACTCAAATCCAAATCTCATTGTAGGTGCTTTTAGCAGTCACAGATTTATCACAGTAAAACTTCTATTAGATTTTTACACTGTTTCTTTCCACTCTTGGTTTCTCAGATTTTAAGCCTGTTACCTAAATCAGCTCTGCTGCCTCATTCGAGCGTAGCAATTAACTGCTTCCTGCACTCCCTCACACACCTAACTGCTTCTGTGCTACTCACAGCACGGGATCCCTAACAGTCTCTGCAAGCTGTGAACTACAGCCTCACTATCCTTACTAAACACAGCCAAGTCCTTGGATCTCACCCTTGCAATAGAAGACACAGGAAGAGACTGGACACAGAGAGCAAAGGAGTCTGTAAA